>NC_133787.1:13209093-13410596 GCF_003597395.2 Chelonoidis abingdonii | reverse complement strand
TAGGTCTACTGTTGTAGTAGCATTCCATCAATTCCAGGTTCTCTTGTCTCGTCCATGAATGGTTTGTTCCAGTAGCCCACTTATCGTCAGATTGTCCTGGTTCCTCAACATCTGGCGCGGACCTTGTTAATCCGGGCGACGTCCGAGCCGGCATGACTCTCCTAGTTCGTGTCACTCTCATATTTGAGGTAGGCAGGTGAAGCGTTAGGGGGTCTTTTGCCCAAGGACCCCTACTGGAAAGTTGGGTACCAACCGGGATTTGAACCTCGGTCTCTTGTATCAAAGGGTGGTCTCCCGTATCAAAGGGCAGCGCTCTTAACCACTACGCTATCCAGTCGCTATATATATTTTAATATAAAATATATTTTATATATATATAAAAAATAAAATATTAAAAACGTCTTTTGTCTGGTGAAAAAAAGTCCCTGGAACCTACCCCTCCCCTCCACCATTTACATTAATTCTTATGGGGATATTGGATTCACCTAACATCGTTTTGCTTAAAGTAGCATTTTTCAGAAACATAACTATAATGTTAAGCAAGGAGTTACTGTACCCTTTTTGCTTCTGTATAAAGATAAAGGTTTTGCAGACTATAAAAGTATAAAGGAAACATTTGTTTTCAAAACCAAAACATTGATCCAAAACAGGAAAACCATGTTGTTTTAACTTTCTTTTAGACAAGTCTATTTAAAATGTTTTTTGTTGTATTGAATGGTACAAAGTGTGTGACTGAGATTTGTTGTAATAGGGTGTGATAGTGATAGTTGCTCATTGTACTGTTTGAGCTATTGTATTCTGCCTTTCTGTGGAACTGACATATATTGCTAAAATTATAGGGTTTTTTAATGTTGATTTTTTATGAATACGTTGAATCTGAGTGGCTGATGTGCAATTTTCACAATTTACTAGTGCATAATGGTATCCCATCCAATATTATGATTGATTGGCTAGATTCCATTTTGTGGACGGTTAAGATAACCTTTTGACTTTTCTTCAGATAACAGTGTGCTATTATCTAAACGCTTCTATTTGATAGGACACTTAATGATTGGAAAGCAATGCAAATTGGTTAGAAATGTATTGTTCATGAAACAACACAGCATTATTGAAAACGGACAATTATTCATTTAGTATTAATTACAGAATTGCACAATAGTAGTGAGTCTCTGGTAAGATGAAGAGGATTTATATCTCAAGATTTAAAGCACTACTGGATAATATTTCCATAGCATAACTGGCAGCTTGAGAATGAAAAATGAGAAGATTCAAGATAATGTGAGAAACTGTTATGTTTGTTAATAAATCTCTAGGGACGTATCATTCGAGGTACTTACCGGTTCCAAGCTATTATCACCACTTTTGAAATGATTCTTGGTGGCTGTCCAGAACTCAATGCAATTGAATGGCGGTGTGTTATTATTGATGAAGCACACAGGCTGAAGAATAAAAATTGCAAACTCCTGGAGGGACTCAAACTCATGAATCTTGTAAGTGGCTGCATTTCATTTACTTGGTTTAATGAGATTTCTTTCCTGTTAGGGAGAATACTGACAATAAGTTACAAGACTGTTTAATTGTTAGACTTAAAGAGTGTTTTTTATATGAGGGCAGTCGATGAAAGTTCTATTATTCCACTACTGATAGTTTTCACAGCTTAAGGTATACAATTTTCAGAATCCTTTTCAGTATATTTTTGTGAGATTGAAATGCAACTTGCGTAAACTGTAAGCAGAATCCATTGTTACTAAAGCTGTTTCTGATAGCCTACTTTATTTTGAATGAGAGTTTTAACTGCAGTCATATTTCTCATTGATATACTGTTTTTCAACTTCTTTGTATTCACAAATATTGATAACTTTAAAAGGAACTGAATGATGATTGCTTATATGTTTGCAGCTTACTTGCTTAAGATTTAAGGGTTATCAAACCTTATGCCTGAGGCCATTGTCCTGTCTACTGCAAGGTTCTAAAAGGAATTTATTGCCACTCATGTATTATAATGCACAAATGACTAGATGCATTATGGGGTTTTTTGAGTTTATAATATTTTACTTTACACTGAAGCATTAGATATTGCCTGCTGTCAGAAGCACAGTACTAGACTAAATTTATCAATTGTCTAATTTGATATTCAAATTTCTACTATAAACTTCAGTAATTATTGAGAGAGAAGTGTGTGTGAATATTAGAAAGAGGGAAATAAAGTGTATAACCATTTCTTTATTACTTGGCTGTAACGAGTTTTTTTGATCACAGATTAATAATGTAGTTTGAAGTTTATTAAAATAATATGTTAGCCATGGACCATTGGGCACATAATATTAATAAAAAGTTTAGAGAAATTCTAGCTCTCAAATAGTTTGCTTACTGATGCTCTTTCATTTGTTTATAAACCATCAGATCTGTAGTGCTTGTATACTGAAATCAGTTAGATGTTAGTGCTCAGAAATTAAAAAAAAACCTTTTTGCTAACTGTGCACATAAGAATTTCATGTGAGATCTGTGTCTTTATATAGGAGCACAAAGTGCTGTTGACAGGCACACCACTGCAGAACACAGTAGAAGAACTGTTTAGCCTCCTTCATTTTCTTGAACCTTTGCGTTTTCCTGCTGAATCTTCATTCATGCAGGAATTTGGGGACCTTAAAACGGAGGAGCAGGTACTATATATGAACGACTTCTTAACTTTCTACTTGCAAAAAAGCAATTTGGGTGAATAATTTGCGGATGTGTTTTGTTTTGTTTTTCTCTTTAATACCATGGTTTGTAAATGGATTATATTTAAATCTTTTCTGCCTTCACTGCCCTTTCAGTCAGTGCCAAAGTAATTTACATGACTAACTTACTATCAACCGTCACACAAATCAACTCTTCAGATAGGTATGTAATTTCACTTCATGACACAAGACGGTAAAGGGGGGCTAACTCTCTCAAATTTTTAAGCAAGCCAAGAAAATGTGCTCGGCATCATAAATTTGATGTAGAGAACAAACGTTTCTAAATGAAATATAACTTGTAAAGTTTTGGTATTTATTTGATGTTAAATAATTCATTTATTCCTGTTAAATAACAAATTATGTGCCTATGATGAATAAAGGAGTGAGATTAATGGAAATCCAAGTTCTTCCTTTTTGAGGCCAAGTAGTCTGCTGACAAATGCTAAAAGCTTCCTTTTTGTAATCAGAAAAATTACTTTGGTAACTTGTCTCTGAAAGTGAGACTATGTCCCTTTCAGGCAAATATTTCACGTAAATCTGGCAAATAGGTATTGTAGATTGTAAAATGTTAAATTAAGCTTCTTTTTTTACCTTTGCTTAAATTCCAGTTTTTTATGTGTGTGTATATATATATTATTCAGGTGCAAAAGTTACAAGCTATCCTGAAACCAATGATGCTGAGACGGTTGAAGGAAGATGTAGAGAAAAAGTTAGCTCCCAAGGAAGAAACTATAATTGAAGTAGAACTAACTAATATCCAAAAGAAATATTATCGGGCAATTTTGGAGAAGAACTTTGCATTCTTGTCAAAAGGAGCTGGCCAAGCTAATGTACCCAATCTAGTTAACACTATGATGGAACTCAGAAAGTGCTGCAACCACCCTTATCTTATCAAAGGTAAAACATTATAAATTAAAAGACTGATTTTTTCAGTTGATATACTTCCATCCTTGGTGTCACAGTTCAGGGCAACTGCACCTGTACTTCCCCTCTGTAGTCTAGAAAGGGCACCCTCTCTTAATTTTCTGGCTTCCCAGTATTGCCTCTCTTAGCAGAGACATGTGTCTCTCTCCCTCCTGACCATGACGTTTCCAGTCTGCACAGCTTCCTGCCTAGCCTGGGAATTCCCCAGCAAAATCAGACTGCCTAAGCAGGCCTACTTTTCTTTTTTCCACAGAGCAAGTAAACAGTGTGGTTGCCACAGTTCAGTTACCACACCGCTCTTTCTAAGCAGGTATATTTATTCTTAAGGTAAAAGCATTGTAGAGAAAATATATTTCAAACAATAAAAATACGTGCTAATAAGCTTACCAGAGATCTCCGCAACTCCAACAAGGACTCTGGCCAGTGAACAGTCCTTCAGACCCCACTAAGGGGTTTTTCTGGGGTTACAAGTTCATAACTTCTTTTTCTCAGAACAGATCACTTGTTAATCTGAGAGTTACTTCTTTACATAGTTTTTGGGTCTCTGATCTGTCCTCATGTAACAGAGGGTGAGCAAACGAAAGTTTTTTTCTTCCTGTAGGTGAAGTTTCAAAGGCAGAGTTCTTGCATAAGCAGAGTAGGTACATTTGCTTCCCCCTCCTCCTAGAGATTTTCTGGGAAACCTACTTAAACTGACAGTTCATTCTTGTCTTAGCCCATTGTTGAAAAGAATCCTTTGATGCACATTGCACTTCCCAAGGTTTGCATTAGTCATGTCTCCTAGACTAGTTACATATGATCCTGCAATAACACACAACCATTTGTACTTCTAATAGAGTGAGCTCCTAAAATGCTTAAACTCAATTCAATAAGGTTTAACTTAATTCAGTAGGGTTTGTTCAGGATATTGCAGGAAATTGCTATTCCTGTCACATTTGGTTGAATGGTTTCTTAAGTATTTTTTTTCTTCAAATCTTATCACATTTTGATAAAAACTGTAATGTTTGGTCTTGCTTTGAAATGTACCCTGATAAAATTAAAAGTAAAACATTACTTAAAGTTGTGCTGTAGCTGCAGACTTACATGTGGTTTGAACTTCTAGATTTAAATAGTATGCACATAATATTCTGAGAATATTTTCCAAAATGGAATTTTGATTGCAAATGTTACATCTCTTTAAAATTTAGCCATACTGAGAGAGAATAGAAATTTTACTTCTAAACTCTGAGTGGTTCTTGCAACCGAATATGTAATGTACCTTAATGTACCAGCAATTTCCCTCTGCCATATACATTGGCCAAACCGGCCAATCTCTACATAAAACAATAAATGGACACAAATCAGACATCAAAAATTATAACATTTAAAAACCAGTCAGAGAACACTTCAGTCTCCCATGTCACTCGATTACAGACCTAAAAGTCACAATATTACAACAAAAAACTTCAAAAACAAACTCCAACGAGAGACTGCTGAATTGGAATTACTTTGCAAAATGGACACCATTAAGTTAGGCTTAAATAAAACTGGGAGTGGATGGGTCATTATACAAAGTAAAACTATTTCCCCGTGTTTATCCCCCCCCCACACACACTTCTTGTCAACTGCTGCAAATGGACCATTTTGATTACCACATTTTTTTTATTTCCTGCTAGTAATAACTCACCTTAACTGATCACTCTTGTTAGAGTGTGTATGGTAACACCCATTGTTTCATGTTCTCTGTGTTTGTTATTTCTCTCTCTTCCTACTGTATTTTCCACTACATGCATCCAATGAAATGGGCTGTAGCCCACGAAAGCTTATGCTCGAATAAATTTGTTAGTCTCTAAGGTGCCACAAGTACTCCTGTTCTTAATGGTCATGTGGTTTGTATTCCTATTCATAAATCTCTTCAGTTTATTATTTTCTGTACTCGTAAGAAAATACACTCTGTACACTCAAAGTCAGTTCTACAGTAAGTGAAGGAAAGGTATTCAAAATGTTTTTACAATCCTCAAATCCAGTTTCAAGTATCAGAATAACATAGTTTGGGTTCTTTTTAGTTTGTTACAACATACTTTGAAAAAAATATAATTACCCTCCCCCCCCCAAGAAATTTCATTTAGAATATTAGGACTGGAAGGGACCCCTAACAAGAAGAAGTTTCTCCTAATGTCCCAGCCTAAAACTGGTCATTGCCGCTGCAATTTAAGCGAAGCTGATTGCTTCTTGCCCTATCCTCGGACGTTAAGGAGAACAATTTTTCTTACTCCTTATGACAACCTTTTATGTATTTGAAAATGATTCACTCTTCCCTTTTCCAAACTTTTTTTCAGTCTTCCCTCATAAGTCATGTTTTATAGCTCTTTAATCATTTTTGTTGCTCTTCTCTGGACTTTCTTCAATTTGTCCACGTCATTCCTGAAATGTGATGCCTCTAACTGGATACAATATTGCAGTTGAGGCCTAATCAGCGGGAAGGAGAGCGGAAGAATTACTTCTGGTATCATTTTTACAACACTCCCAGAATGATGTTTGCTTTTTTTGCAACAGTGTTACGCTGTTGACTCTCATTTACCTTGTGATCCACTGTGACCCTTCCGCAGTACTCCTTTCTAGGCAATCATTTCCCATTTTGTATGTGTGCAATTGATTTGTTTCTTCCTAAGTGGAGGACTTTGCATTTGTCCTTATTGAATTTCATCATGTTTACTTCAGCCCATTTCTTCAGTTTGTCCAGATTATTTTGAATTTTAATCCTATCTCCCAAGGTACTTGCAACCCCATCGAGCTTAGTATTGTCCGCAGACTTTATAAGTGTACTCTCTATGCCATTATCTAAATCATTGTTGATGAAAATATTGAATAGAACTGGACCCAGAATTGATCCCTTGTCTTCAAGTAGTGTCTCTATGGATGCTTCTCTTCAGATGCGCTCATATACCTCTCGAACCCTTAATCAGAGATTTTCAATTAGCAGTGTCCTTTCGACTCCATGCCTCCTTGGGGCGGATACCTCCTCATGCTGGATACAAAAGCTATGGGGGTGGGGGGCCTCTTCATGCCAGATGCCAAGGCTATTCAGGGGTGAGCAGGTGAACTATCCTCAGTTCCTTCTCAATCGCCTCGGCCTGAGATGGAGCTCTAGCATGTCCATCTTGAGCGTGCCTTGGTTTTTCTAATATTTCTGTAGTGGTTAAAATAAGTTTTTATAGTTAATTTTTAGTTGTTAATATAATTATATTTAATTAGATAAGTAGTGAGAGGATTGTTTTACTTTGCTCTTTCCCCTTGAGGAGGCTTATTCTTTTCCTAATAGGGCATACCTGGCCTACCATCTTTTAAAGATTACCTCTCCTGTCAAGAAGCTGTATCTCTGAACAATGGCCACTTTGTGTCCCTTGCTTGGGGAAGTCCCATGTCTTACAGAAGTGCAACTTCTGCGTGGCCGTCAAGTCCAGGGCAAGGAAGAATAGGGAGATGAAACTTAGATGGCTGATGATGAAATGCTCCTTTTGGCTAGTTTCTGAGTCAGGTCAGGAAACACACACACACACACTCTCTCTCTCCCCGGTATATTTGTCTCCAGACACAACCAGTGCCCCTTCTACCTCTTGCAGTCTTCCACTAAAAGAGGGAAGACTTAGCAGGCTTCGTAAAAGAGGAGCGCAAACTCTCTCCTTAAGGAATCAGCTCTGAAAAAATCCAGACCTCCAGCAAGATCTACTGTCTCTGAAGTCTCAATCTCTTCACTCAATACCAGTGATTCAAAGGTCTCTTCCGGTATCAGTCGGGTCGTAAAGTCTAGGAGCAAGGAGAAGAGAGATGGCTTCGACAGGGCTTGGTACCTTCTCTCAACAAAGAGAGCAAGCATTAACACTCTAGACTGGCACTGTTGAGTTCAGCCCAGATGTTGGTACCACTGTATGAGGCACCTCTGGCACCAAGCAAGCAACAATATCAGATACCATCAGCATCAACTTCAGTATGCCCACCATCATCAGTACCCTTGGATTTGGCAGTTGTGGCCTTGGCTACTGCTTCAGTACCTGTCCTCTATTTGGTACCACAGGAGTTCAGATATACTAAGGACCTCTTGATAATGGATGAACCAGAGTCCCCACTCCTCATTGGTACTGAATGTCTCTTTGTACCAAACCCTGACCTCTAGACTATCACCCTCGGTATTTCAGGGCTCTCTGCTTTTTTTCTGCAGGTGCCCCTCTTTTGGATGAGATGGAGGAGGATGAGGGAGGCTTTCAGTTGGTCTCCTCTGTTTCTGTTCAGGGTTCTGCAACATATCCCTTCAGGAAACTACACTCTGAAAGTTATTTGGAAGATTGGCTTCATTATCAAGGTGGGGAACCAACCTTGTATTCCATTCCCATTTCTGTATGACCCACCCCTGTGGCCCTACTGGGGCACTGGGTGGTCTATCAACAACAATTTGCCAGATCACCAGTGTCTCATAGGAAGGCCAGAGTTGTACAGCCCTCTCCTCCTCAACCTGCTCCTCCACAGGAACAGATGTTTGAGGAGCAGGAAGCTAGAGCAGTTAAGAACCTTCAAGAACCTATTTCATCCTCATCTCTGGGTGAGGTAATTATGCCTCTACCACAATCCATGGCTGATGATTTTTGGCAATTTCAGGACCTCACAAAGACATAGCTGACACTCTTCAAATTCCTCTTGACGAGCTCAAGAATTCATAGCACAAACTGTTTGATATCTTACAGTGAGCAACATCCTCCAAGGTGGTGTTACCTATCAATGAGGGCTGCTAGATCTGGCTAAGATGGTGTGACAGACTCCTGACATCCACATGTTAGCAGGTGGACAAGAGGTGGTATGTTCTCCTTAAGTATTTGGATCTTTTGTTCTCCTGCTCTCCACCTAATTCCCTAATGGTGGGGTTGCAGTAAATGAGCTGGGCAGGCAGCACTTCCCTAAGTCTACCCCATGTGACAAGAACTAGAAAAGGCTGGATCTCTTTGTGTGAAAATCCTGTTCATCAGTAACCTTGCAATTCAGGATCATGTATTAGAAGCGGTCATGGCCAAATATAATTTTACAAATTATAACAGATTAACAGCTTTTATTGAACATCTGCCTCAAGAACATAGGGAGCAATTCCAGTCCATCATCTCAGAGGGCCGATTGGTGGCCAGAACTGCTCTTCAAGTATGCTTAAGTGCTGTGGATACTGCTGCCGGTGTCTGTCTCCATGGCAGTGGTTATGCGCAGGGTATCATGGTTCCATATTTTGAGGTTTCTGAGAGAAGTACAGAAAACCCTGGAGGACTTTCCCTTCAATGGTCATAAACTGTTCTTAGAAAACATGAGTCATTGCAGAATCTAAAGGACTGTAGGGTTACTTTACAATCCCTGGACAAATATACATGTACAAATAATAAAGAGCTTGATAGGTCGCAGACTACCCAAAGATCGCATCCTACTCAGTTTTCCAGATTCTATAAATTCACCGAACCACCCAGAAAGAGACATAGATTTCAGAGAAAGAGGGATGCCCAACTACCCTCTGTGACCACCTATCCACAGTTTGAATCCTCCTGCACCTCCAGTGTGCCCATTAGCCCACCTCTCCCACTTTGGAGACTGCCTTGCCGGTGAAGATCAATCTTAGATCTAAGACTTCTAAAGAAGTTTGTAAAGTCTGAGAAGTTCAGGATGGTAACTCTAGCAGCTATAATTCTTTCACTAGAGAAAGGGGATTGGTTTTGGCCCTCGACCTACAAGATGCCTATTTTCATATAAAGATTCACTCATTGCACAGGAAATATCAACGTTTCACTGTAGGCCAAGATCATTTTGAATACTGAGTGCTGCCCTTTCCTTGGTGTCATTGGTGTTCTCAAAAGTCCTGGCAGTAGTGGCCGCTTTCCTCCAACAAGAAGCGGTCCTTGTCTTCCTGTGCCTTCACAACCATTCCTACGAAGCAGTGCTATCTTCCATCCAGATGGCCCTTGCTCTGTACCAGGAGTTGGGTCTGCAGCTTAATGTAAAAAAAAAAGACCATATTAACCCCTGTACAGAAGATACAGTTTATAGGGGCATATTTGGATTTATTGACAGCCAGAGACTACCTTCCTTAGTCAGATTCGTAACCTTATCAGGTCTGGAATGAGCAATTCAGGGGACCGTTGAACTACAATAGGAATTCAGTTCCTGGGACACATGGCAGCTTGTACCTTTGGACCAATCATGCAGGCCTGCTGCTTCCAGGGTTGGCTCAGAATGACCAATATTCCAGTGAGAGACCCAATGGATAGACAGATGATGGTTTCTCTGTGGGAGAAACTCCTTAGACTGGTGGAAGGATCAACTCAATGTATTTGCAGGCTTCCCTTTCCATCGCCCAGCCCCTTGAGTGTCTGATGCATCACTGTTGGAATAGGGAACTCACCTCAATTTGTTGGAGCTCAGGGCTGTCATGAATGCTTTCCTTCGTTTCCTACCCCTCATCAGGGCAAATCAATTAGGATCACAGGAGACAACATATCCTGCATGTTCTATATCAACAAGCTTGGGGAGCAAGATCCTCCTTCAGCGTGCCAAACCCATGAAGCTATGGAATTGTTACATAGCTCATCAGATCCAAATTTCAGATCTACCTCCCAGGTATTCAGAACAACACAGCTGATGTCCTCAGCAGACACTTCTCACGAATTATAAATGGGGACTAGACACCCTGTTTCTCCTCCTCATATTCATAAGATGGGGATTACCAGAAGTGTATCTCTTCACGACCTAGAGGAACAGGAAGTGTTCTCTTTTCTGCTCAAGAGGGGATCTGGGCCACCACTTCTTGGAAGAAGAGTCTGTTCTATGCATTTCCTCCGAAGCTGCTGATACTAAGGGTGATGAAGATGATCAGACAGGACACAGACAGAGTTATCCTTATAGTGGTGACCTGGCTGAGACAAATTTGGCACCTGTTTCACCTGTATATCCAACTATTATTTGAACTTCCGTCCATTCCTCCTCTCCTGCTATAGGATGTGGGTCGTGTGTTTCATCTCAGCCTAGCAATTCTCTTCCTCAAGGTGTGGCTCTGCAATGGTTCATGGGGTTAGAATCCTCCTGCTCTACAGAAGTACAACGTGTTACTGAATAATAGAAACAGATCAACCTGCACTACTTACCTGCAGAAATGGAAGAGATTCTTCCATTGGTGTTGTCGTTGTTGCCTCCTACCTGATTCAGTGCCACTTTGAGTCATTCTGGATTATCTGTAGGATCTAAAGAAAGCAGGGTTATAAATTAGTCTGATCAAGGTCCATTTGGCCACAGTATCAGCCTTTCATTCTCTGGTAGAAGGATTCTCTGTATTTGCTCATCCAGTATTGTGTAGGTTTATTAAGGGTTTGGGTAATCTCTGTCCACAGACTAGAAACCCTGCTTTAACTTGGGATCTCAACCTTGTATTCAGTGACCTTATAAGACCTCCATTTGAACCACTGGCAACCTGTTCTCTGTTGCATTTATCTATGAAGTTGGCCTTTTTAGTAGCTATCATGTAGGCTGTTGGATCAGGGAGACTAGAGCCTTGATGGCAGAACGCCCCCTTTATAGTGTTATTTAAGGACAAGGTGTCTTTACGTCCGTACCCTAAATTCTTACCTAAGGCTCTATCAGAGTTCCACTGTAATCAATCCATTCATTTTCCAGTGTTTTTCCCAAAGCCACATAGTTCTCTACATGTATTTTGTTTACATGCCCTGGCTGTTAGAAGGGTGTTGGCCTTCTGCTTAGATAGGATGAAGAAATTTTTAGGAAGTCACACAGGCTCTTCATTTCCTTTTGCAGATAGATCAACAGGTCCTTGATCTCTGCTCAGAGACTATTAGGATGTATGTCTGGATGTATTATTGCTTTTTATGATGTTGTGAGTGCTCATTCCCTCCCCAAGGGTGTTAGCATATTCAGCCAGATCTCAAGCACGATCTACAGCATTATAAAAGAATGTACTAGTATCTGAAATATATGGAACCGCTACATGGGTTTCAGTACATACATTTTCAAAACATTATGCCTTGATCCATTCCACCAGATTTGATTTGGCACTTGATTCTGCAGTACTGTCTTCAGTTCTGAACTATTCTGAAGCTGCCTCCTCCATCTGAGAATATTGCCCCAAGTCACCTGAGGCGGAGCACTCATCAGAACGCTATTCGAAGAAGAAGTTGTTACTCGGTTTGTGTACTAATTGTGTTTCTTTAAGATGTGTCCACCTATGGGTGCTCCACTACCAGCCCTCCTTTGCCATTGGCTTTGGACTGTTTCTTATGGGTAGTTTGGGTGGACAGAGAATTGAGGGTGGTTTTCCCACACACTGTATAGCCTCGGTATCTGCCAAGAGGAGGCACAGGGCCCATGCATGGTCTGAACGGACACGGCTAACTGAAAATTTCCAATCAAGGGTTTGAGAGGTGCGTGTGCACCTGAAGTGGAGCACCCATAGGAGGACACATCTCAAAGAACCTCAGTTACTCCACAAGGTGAGTAATTTCTTCTTTCCCATTGTCTTCGGATTTTTAAAAAACAAAATTGTTAGCTACCAGTGTCTTTATTTTAATCAGAAATTACAATTGTATTGGTTATGAATGTTGTAGCTGTAAACCTATAGTGTGAAAAGCTAGTTTTGTCTTAATACAATGTTTCTGAAACCTTCAGATTTCCTATGGGAGGAGACCAACTGCTGTTCCTTAAATTCCATTGTCTGAAACAGTGTGCCCAAATGTTTTTTCTTTTTTTGTCATAATTAACTTTAAAATGAATGACTCCATTCAGCCCAAGTGTAACTTATTTGAAATCTGTAGCCATCAGAGGAGGAATATAAAATGTGAATTTGGCCTGAAGAGTTGAGGGCCACTCAAAAAAATAAATTGACAGGTGTGATTATGTGCTCTGTCTCTTTAAGCCGTCTTTGTGTTGTCTTGATTTTGGACTGTTCTGAAGGCCAATGTGACTCTTCCCCTCAGCTTAGACAGCCCATCCCTGGCTATGTATGGGTGTCTCCTCTCCTAGAATTTCTGCAGCACACATCTCCTGACCTCAGATATGCCCTTAAAGCCCCCAGCGTTCCCCCTACAACAGGGTTTTCATGGCAGCCTTACGAGGGTTGCCAGCTGTCTAATTGTACAAACTCAAACACCCCTGCCCTGCTGCTTCCTCAAGGCCATGTCCCTGTCCCACTTCCTCCCCAAGGCCACCCGCCCACTCACTCCATCCCCCCTCCCTCCGTTGCTCACTCCCCCCCCCGACTTTCACTGGGCTGGAGAAGGGGGGTGAGTTGTGGGAGGGGTGCAGGCTCTTGGCTGGGAGGGGTGGGGCCGAGGGGTTTGCAGTGTGGGAGGGGGCTCCAGGCTGAGCCTGGAGCAGGGGGTTGGGATGTAGAAGGGGGTGCAGGGTATAGGCTCTGGGAGGGAGTTTGGGTGCGGGAGAAGGCTCAGGTTTGGGGCAGGAGGTTGGGATGTGGGAAGGAGTTTGGAGGGTGGGTTCCAAGCTGGTAACCAAGCTGTGTGATCATTAACTTGTTGTGTGGGTAAAAAAACAACCACATCCATTTCTTTTGAGATAGTCATACATTTTTATTATTTGACAGGTGCTGAAGAGAAAATCCTTGGGGAGTTTAGGGAAACATATATCCCAACTGCTCCTGACTTTCATCTACAAGCAATGATCCAGTCTGCTGGTAAATTGGTCCTCATTGATAAACTTCTTCCAAAAATGAAAGCAGGAGGTCATAAGGTGCTTATCTTCTCTCAAATGGTGCGCTGTCTTGACATCCTTGAGGATTACCTTATACATAAAAGGTAGAATACTACATATTTCATAAACTTTCTGCTGTTCTCAACAGGGATATTTTTTTGATAAATGATTGCAACCTACTGAAATAAAAATAAGCAAAGTTGGTACCATTCTTATATAGACTTTGCATTTCATATATTTAATAACCTTTATGATGCCAGTTTTATTTAGGACCATAGTTGTATGTTGGTTTTTTCCATGCTTGCCGTACAAATTAGCAATCACTCACAACTGGGAATTCAGTATCTTGTGTCAGTATCTTGATTTCAATTCGCATGACTTTGTGATGTTGTTTAAAAATGTGTATAAAAAGATGTTTGTTGTTCTGTAAGCAACATCTGAACAGGTTGACTCTTCTTTTGAATGCCATAGAGGTATGAACTTTTTTGGCTTTGCTCTTTGGTTAGAATTGTCAGAATTAATACATGACAAAATGGATGACATGGGGAGCATGGCTGACTGACAAAATGCCTGTGGATTATCTGCTGTGCCATTTTATATCAGATCAGCAAGGGGGAAAAATGCTTGTGAAGCTTTCTGTTGACAATTAAATACAAATTTTGCAGCTTACTTCACTTACCACGTGCAGAGAAATGTTTCTATTGTTTAAGGTGTGGGAGCAAAGTACATATATTTTGATACTACATGAATAGTACAAGAGTCTTTGTAATTATAAAAGCTAAGAAAGGAGCAATAATTTAACTAGGTTTAGGTTTAAGGAAAACATAATTTCACTGGTGCCTCTTTAAAGACTTTGGGGGGGGGGGTAATTTTTATTCTTGTTCCAGTTTGCTTGGTCTTGAGAGATTGATGGAACAAAATTATTAGTGTAATAGAAATTGATCCTATTACAGTTAGGCTAATGTTCAACACTTTGCAAAAAAAAAAAAAAGTAAGCTAATCAAATATAAACTAGGCTAAAATGTAAAGAAAGACTAATTTATTTTTAGAAGGAATACTTGTTCACAATCCAAATACTGGTTTGTCAAATGACAGTTATCTAAACATTGCTTTATACTGATTACCCAGTAATCCCATATGTGATGAGACAATTTAGCATATTACAATCCGAAATCAAAGTATGTTATAATTTTCACTCATTTTATGAGCCCTGTTAAACACTTGAAAGTGGTAGACAGCTCCAGAGGGAGGGGGGAGCACATGCATGGAAATTTGGTGATGGAGCCCCACTGCCTCCTATTGGCCAGCCAGAGGAAAATGAGAGCTGACTAACTCCTTGTCCTCCCCCTCATTAATTTAAACTTCTGCCTGCATCTTTTGGAGCCTCCTGTCCCGTTTCGCTGCTCTACCCTCCGTCCCTGTAATTGTAGCGTTGGATCTGTGTTTTTAGGATGATCACGTTTCGGTGTGAAGGAAGTTTTTCCTGTTGAGGCCAAATTGTCAGAGGCCTGATGGTTTTTTTCACCTTCCTTGCAGCATCATGGAGGTACAGTTTAATTAAATAGACACAAGACTTAGAAATCAATACCAGTCATTTGTAGGAATGTTTAATTTGTCGCATCTTGCGACCAATATCTGGTATGGCTAAAGGCCAAATGGTCAGCTCCCACAAGTAAAAGAGACATGAAATTTCATTGGTGGACCTTAGGCCTATGGGAGAAGGAAAGACCTGAAGGCTTTGCAGCCCGAGATTTCACTTTTGATACCATCTCTGGGAGTATGAGATGATTCAGAAGTGTGGGCTGAGTTATGGTTTATATGGTGGGAGCCCTGTAATCCCCTTGTTGGATCCAATTAAGTGCCTGGTGCATGCAAGTCAGGACGGATAGCACAGTTCCCCAGTGTTAAAGTAAGAAAGTTGCAGCCAGCCATATCCTGATCAGTGCTGTTTATAAGAGGTAAGTAGAAAGCAAAGATAACTTTTTCCATTGTAGATAACAGATAGGTAACTGTGCTTTTGTAATATCTGTTCTTCTAAATAAGGGGTTTCTTTTGCATTTTCTAGGTACTTATATGAAAGAATTGATGGGAGAGTGAGAGGAAATCTGAGGCAAGCTGCTATTGATCGGTTTAGCAAACCAGACTCTGATCGGTTTGTGTTTCTTCTGTGTACCAGAGCTGGTGGATTGGGCATTAATTTGACTGCAGCTGATACATGTATAATTTTTGATTCTGACTGGAATCCTCAGAATGATCTCCAGGTAAATTCATTTGAGGTTATAACTGGAGCATAAAAAACACCATGCTGTATATTTCAGTAACAGTATAACAGAAGTTTTTTTAACAATAGGATTACAGTATACAAACGGAAGATCAAGTGTATGTGGCTGAGCTGTCTCTTCGATAATCACAGCTATGTTTTTCACCCCCCTTTCTATAATTGTCTTGAAATCCACATACAAATGTAAATTTCGTAAGGCTTTTTCCTTTAACTTTTCCTGTTTCTCCCAAAAAATGTTCCAAATAAACTTTTTCTGTATTCATTTAATAAAATTAGTTCTTTGCTTAAATCATAATAAATTTGCAATATATAAAGTGCAACACAGGTAAACTATTAGTCAGATTATAAAACTCTGAAGGTTTTGAGGATATCACAGAACACAGTGGGGACAGATTTTACTCTCTCATACACTAATTAATTGAATAAACGTTAATGGAACTGCTCTGGATTTATAATAATAGAGCTAGAGAAGAATTTGGGCCTATGCTAAGGTCCAGTTACTTCTGTGGTATTCATAGTGTTAGAGAAGGAATGGGAATGACTTTCAGAAACTATCCACACACAAAAATTGTAGTGGAAAGGTGCCACAGGACTCTTCGCTGCTTTTAATGGAAAGCCAGTGGCTATTCATTATCAGTGCAGAAAAATTGCCTAGTGTGAATAATAGAGAAAAGTTAATAATGTATATGAAGTGAAGAAATAGATACAATCATGGAATTTTAATTAGAAGTATCGCATGTAAGAATGGGAACAAAGTGTCTCCTTAGTACATGATGCTCTTTAGATTACAGCTGGGATTTGGCATACATTTGTGGACACTCTACTGCGTATCATATAGAATGACTGAAGTTGCATCAAGAGGACTATTTAGTATATAAAAAGGAATTGTAGGGGGTACACAGAAGAGAGATTTGAAATATATACAAGTTCAGAAAACTGAGATTATCCATTAAGGCATAGGGGAAGAAAGAGAAGACTCTGTTAATACCATTAAATAAAAGAATAATGCAAAGATGGAGAGATTTCTCATCACTTATTAAAACTAGAAATGATTAAAATTGAAAGTAGAAACCTTCAGCTTAGAGTAGCACAAAAATGTTTCAATTGTAAGATCACCTAGAATATAGACTGAATTTAAGGAAGAGAAAGTGGAATCAAAGTCTCAGAAATCCTCAAGTGACTTTTTGTCTAGCATCTGTGGAGAGATCAGTACTGTGAAAAAAATATACATGGGATTCATTTGAGATAAATAACATATGCAACTTAGACCACTTCACCTGCATCCTGCCTACTAATCTATCTTTCCAATACTACTACTAACTTTCCAAACCTCTGCTATATTTGTACAACTTCCATTTAAAAACATGGATTGTTTTCAAGTTGACTGTGTCCCTTTAAGATTACTTTATAGCAGAGCAGGTTTCTTAGAAGAAGGAATATATCCTGCTCTTAGGCAGAAATCTAATTTTATTTTTGTTCCCTCTTTCAAAGGCCCAAGCCCGTTGTCACAGGATTGGTCAGAACAAAGCAGTAAAGGTCTACAGATTGATAACTCGGAACTCATATGAGAGAGAGATGTTTGACAGAGCAAGTCTGAAATTGGGTCTGGATAAAGCTGTTTTACAGAGCATGAGTGGAAGAGAAAATAGTGTTGGTGGTGTATGTAGACTTTTTGCTTTTGGTCAGAATAACTAACATGTTTAAAGCTACTTTTGTAATTGCAAGGGAACAGGTTAATTTTAACTTTTTTCTTAGATTTTTTTTTTTTTTGATTGTGTGCATAGCTATGTGGTGTTTCCTGATGAAGGCAAAGATGAACATTTGGAAATGTCTTCTAAAGCTTATCCATAAATTTGCTCTGAACTCTTAAGCAGACTACTTCCTCCATCTTTCCTTGTTAAATTACAGGGTACATAATTGCTTTGGTGATGTATCTGAAAGAGTGACATTTTGCTTACCATATTTTTTTAAAATGGTGTAGGCTTTATTTATTTATGTTATTTGTAGAGATTATACCAAACCACGAACCTAGAATCATTAAAATATTATGCTTCAGATTTCACAACATTCATTACAGATTCCACAGAACAGTAAGACAGGATTCCTATCTCATTTCCTATGCAGCTTCCATTTGTATGGAAGAAGGCGGGACTGCGTTAGCTCCACAATCAAATTTTGATAAATCATAGTTTGGTATTTTTTACTCCACCTACATCATATTACATGGGATTTTTTTTTTTTAATAAAACTTTCCTCCACTTTATTTTTATATCCTTCCATATGAGTATAAGCTGTAGCTTTAATACAGGAAGAGTTAATTGAGTTATACTGGTGATCATATACATCTTTAGATATTGATTAAACTAGTGCACAAAGCTATTTTTTCCAAAGTCCCCCATTAGTCATTACATTGAATAAAGCCCTGATTCATCAAAGTACTCACTAGGTGCCCAAATGTAGAAGCAAGGGTACATGAAATATGTTATAATGATATTTATATATATTTAATATAATTGTATTTATAATTTTAATTGTTTTTATTATAAAAAGGTAGATACTAAATCTACAAATCTGGAAAGCTAACTTAGTTATCAATATATTGGTTATGGAACTAGGTAGAAAAAATACTGCACATATGCTAATGAGAATTTTTTATCAATTTTTACAACAAATTAAAACAAAAACACCTTCAATAATTTGTACAGATCCAACAGCTTTCCAAAAAAGAAATAGAAGACCTGCTTCGAAGAGGTGCCTATGGTGCTATTATGGATGAAGAGGATGAGGGCTCTAAATTCTGTGAAGAAGACATAGACCAAATCTTGCAGCGCCGTACGAAAACCATCACAATTGAATCAGAAGGAAGGGGTTCAACATTTGCCAAGGTACAGTAGCAGCAACTTGTTTTCCATTTGATCATGCTACTCTGCCCTTTATTTAAGAAAATTCTTATTGTTGCTTTGGTTCAGAAAGTGAGATTTGTAGAACTTTGTGTCAGTGAAGAATTTCATGGGACAGTTTGTTTTTAAAATATGAAGCCCACGTTGCATCTGTTCTTTGGCATGCACACCCTTGTCTACTTTACCTTTTGTGCATGTACCCAAGAGAGATTTTGCATGCTGATCTTGCTATAGAGAAACCTATATGGACATGTGCACATGGAAAAATCTCTGATTGGCATGGTATACGTTGAGTAAATTGCATGCTCAAAAGTATGAGACCACGTGCTGGCAAAACAATAGCTGTGTACTCCTGGTGTTGCTTTTTTTTTTTTTTTTTTTTAAATGAGTACTAATATATTTTTGATATAGAGAATGTACAGTTACTGAGAATACTATAACTTTGCTTTGCTTTGCTTTATTCATATACTCAGTACATAAACTAAGACAGTCATTGCAGGTGTAAAGCACATATGAGCAAATAAATATTGAATGGGATTAAAAGATAACTGTCAGGTTTATACTGGAAATACAGGAGCAAATCGTTATTCATATTATTTTCTTGTTAGGTGTTTGAAAAGCAAAGCAAGGATGGTTGTATAGGAGAGGAAATGAAGAGCTATAAAATGTCAGAAAAGAAAATGAGGGTGTGGGACAAGGATAGAATTGGGGAAAATATTTCCATACTAATTTCTTACTGGTGCTAGAGACGGCTTTTACATCCAAGACAGAAAATAGAATATACTCTATGCTGGTTATTGGCAAGGGCCATGCTTGCGCTATTTTATGGCTACTTCTAATTGTATTAATTTAAACCTCTTTGTTTAAAATGATTGCCTTGAAAATAATTTTAAAGTATTTTTTTTATTGCAAGAATGAATACGAACAGTGTGAATTATGGGGAGTTATAAACTTTCTTAAACTAGTTAGGCTACTGACATCTAACACTCACTATAGCAGACAGAAGTGGCAGAAATAAAAAGAACGAAAAAGGGTGAGGGGGGCAGAAGAACTTAGCTGTCTATGTCTCTCAGACTATGCATGTAGTTACATTGATTGAGGATCCATTTAATCTTATTGATTTTGGAATTAGGTTTCTCTTGTGAAAACTAGTCTTAGGAAAGAAGAATCAGGAAGCTTAATGCTATCATATCTTTATGAGAACAACCAAAAAGTATTTTTATACTTAATTCACCTTTTCTTTCCATGCTAGTGTTATTTGCATGTCTGTCTTTGGCATTAAACTGCCCCCAGGTCCCTAATATAAATGACATGGGGCTGGAAATCAGAACATTCTCTTAAAGTATTCCACTTAAAGGAAGCCTGAATGGCCATGTCTACACTTACTGGAGATAGACACTGCTGCGATCGATACTGCTGCGATCGATTTAGCGGGGCTAGTGAAGACCCCCTAAATTGACCGCAGAGCGCTCTCCGGTCGACTCTGGTACTCCTCCCAAACGAGAAGCTTAAGGTAAGTCAACAGGAGAGCATCTCCAATTGATGCAGCGTGGTGTAGATACTGCATTAAGTTGACCTAAGTTACGTTGACTCCTGCTACATTATTCATGAATGTAGCTGAAGTGGTGTAACTTCGGTTTACTTACCCTGGAAGTGTAGACAAGACCCATGTAAGATGAAATCAATTTGGTGATGTGGCCTTTTCAGAGAGTTCTTCTCTCCGTTATACTAAATTAGTCATAGGAATGAAAAGCAGCAAAGACTTCCTAGGGTCATCTAGTCCTTCCTCCC
Organism: Chelonoidis abingdonii; assembly: GCF_003597395.2. Classification (NCBI taxonomy): domain Eukaryota; kingdom Metazoa; phylum Chordata; order Testudines; family Testudinidae; genus Chelonoidis; species Chelonoidis abingdonii. The sequence goes on along the minus strand of NC_133787.1, from coordinate 13,390,266 downwards.
TACCAGTGCTGAGTAGTTCCTTATGTTAAAATGTTTACTACTCTGTCTTTCCTGCTTTAAATGTTATGAGGGAAATACACTTACGAAAACTCCACTCCAGGTTTCTCCTGAAGATTCAGGTGATCTTTTGAGGGATGATTGCGGAGTCATAGCCATGTAGTCTTTTTACAAAATTGTCAAGTTACAGACACTACTGACTCATTCACTTTACATACAAATATAAAGGTTTAGGTCCTGATCCTTCAGTGGGCTCAATTCAGGTGAAACCCTGTGCCGAAATGGAGCTAAATGTAAAATCAGGGTCTTAAAAGTTGGATTCTGTCTACATGTTCAGAATTCTTTGTATCCTGGCTGTAATTTTTCCTTTGCTATAATGTGCATAGCAGTGAGACCTTGCTGTTTGTCTTGTGTATCCTAAGTTACGTGATATGTAGAATAAATAAGATTTTTAGACACTCCTTCCAACTTTTTTTTTTTAAACACTAGTCTGCCTCTCATCTGAAACATTTCAAATGACTGCACCTTTAAGTTTTCCAGGCTTGCTGAAGAAAGGTAGCAGTGTTTTATGGCTTAGGGGTGGTGGTGGTTGAGGAGAGTAGATCAGAAACTGCTGGAAAAGGGAATGTAGGGGGTGGAAGGCTTTAACGGTGCATCATGTGAAGGCACATTACAGTTATGATGTGTTAGTTAGAGTAGCCTATTCTCTGTGTTGTTGCCTCAAGATCTCTTTGGCAGTCGCATGGAGATCTGTATAATTTTTACCAGACATAAATCTTAATTAGACGCATGATTGTAGGACAGGTCTGGATTCAAATTGTCTTTGTGAGATTTCTTTTCAAAATGCACGGTCCAGCTCTTGTGTTCTTTCCTCTGATCTTATGGCATGTTTTTGGTCAAGGATATACTGCAGTTGGTTATTTTAAATAGTTTCTTTTTTTGTAATGTCTTTTAGGGGATGCTGGCCATCTCTTTTCTATGCATGGGAATATTTTTGCTGCTGCTGTTCTGCCAGTATTATGTATTTAATTAAATGTTCTGATCCCTTTAAGGAACTGGGAGTATCTCTTCTCAATAGACAAACCCTTCTAACTCTGTAAGCTCAGTCGGCATGTACATGTTTTAGCAACATTTTAGAGCACAAATCAATAATAATCCTGAAATATTGTTCTCAGCAGTTTATATCTTGTCCACCAGCTAGCCCCTGGCAATGAGGATTTACTCGCTTAGTGCTTTTAGTCAGTACCAAATTGATGGAAGCTACAATGTTTTTTTAGAAGCTCCTCTCTTAGTTAGCTGCTGCCTTAATTTTCTATAAATTTGTGTGACTTTGAAGCATTTTTGATGCACACATCGAACATGAGAGGCGTAGTATTTAAAAAGAATAATTTGGTGTATGTTTAACATAATCATTCTGTATTACAGTTTTGTGCCATTAATGAAATATGATGATGTTTACTGCAGGCTAGTTTTGTTGCATCCGGAAATAGGACTGATATTTCATTAGATGATCCCAACTTCTGGCAGAAATGGGCCAAAAAAGCAGAAATAGATATAGATACCATCAGTGGTAGAGTAAGTATTTTTTGTGTATGAATATTTTCATTTGTGTACATGCTTTTTAATGGTCCTTTTTGTCTTTCTCACAATCATGTTGCTCATTTGGATTGAATATTCAGCAGATTAAACTATCAAGTTAACACCTTAATATTAAAACCTTTTGGCCTTTAAGGAGAGCAGTGTTGGATTTATGAAACATTTTCAACCAACACCTAAACTAATCATCACACTTGTTATTTTAAATTGACTTCTTTGGTTAATCGGCAGCTTCGGGGCTTTTCTAATGTAAATCTGGTGGTTCTTCGAGTGGTTGTTCATGTCCATTCAAAGTAGGTTTGCGCGCGCCACGTGTACGCCAGCCGGAAGATTTTCCCCTAGCAGCGTCCGTAGGGTCGGCCCTGGCGCCCCCTGGAGTGGCGCCACTACGGCGCCCTATAAAGGGGCCCACCGACCCTCCACCCCCTCAGTTTCTTCTTACCGCCGGTGATGGCTAGCTGGAACTTCTCTTGCACATAGCAAGTTAGCAGTGTCCTATCCTTGTGTATAGTCCGTCTCTATAGTTACGTTATAGTTAGTTTACTTAGGTCATTGTATATAGTTCTTGGTAGTTGGGAGGTCCTTTCCCCAAGTTTTCGTCGACCGCTGGGGCATACCCGGGTCTCTCGGGTTTAAACTCTGCAAGGACTGTGGGAAATTCATGCCCAAGAGTGACCCAAGTGCTTGTTTGAGGTGCCTCGGAGAGAGCCACCAAAAGGATCAGTGCTCTATCTGCAGAGGCTTCCACTCGAGAACTCTCGAAAACAGAGCTCAAAGACTTCGAGTCCTCCTAATGGAGGCTGCCCTACGGCCACCCTCAGACTCAGAACCGGCCAAGGCGGTGCCTAGCACGTCTTCCTTGGTGCGGAGCACCCCAGCACCAGCATCAGGACTTGGGGCCCAGCCCAAGTGGTCTAAAACCCGGCACCGGACGGAGTTGGGTCATAGGAAGTTGGCCTCAGTGCAGTACCGCTCACCGTCGCCGGTTCCCGCTAAGAAGAGAAAGCTGGTGAGGGAACAGTCACCCCACCAGGACCCAAGGCTGACGACATCCACAGGTGCAAGCGAACAGGCTGGGCTACAGCCCTCGGCTGCTCCATTGACTCCCGTACCGCAGAGAGGGCAGTGGAATCTAGACCGGCCTAGATCCCCGGAGCTCAGCGGACACTTGAGCCTCCCTTCGACACTGGAGGCATTCGAGGCGGCCTCAGACTTGATGGGACTCCCGGCACTGGCCTCCCCGCACTGTAGGGAGTTGCCTGCCGCGGCCCATTCCCCACTACAATCGAGGAGCAAGCCAGCCATGCTGTCGCCTCCCTCCCCGCACCACGCCACTAAGGCAGCACCGGACCAGATAAGAGGCTCCCTGCCTCCTCAGCACCGCTTTCCAACGGCACTTGGTGCTGCTCCCGCCAGGTCCTCGTACTCAGAGAATTCAGACTCAGAGGCAGACTCCTATCGCTTCAGCCGGTCACAGAGCAGGAGATCGGTTTCGGGGACGAACCTCCAGCGTTACCCACAGTGGCAGCAGCAATGGCATCCGCCCTCGCAGTTGCCATTTTGGACCCTCTGGTAGGCCAGGCGTTTGGTCGTCGATCAAGGTCGGCCTCGGTCTCCTCGGCATCAGTGGCCCCGGCGCAGCTGCCTCTTCCACCGGCACCGTCGCCGGGCAAGGGTGTGCCATATCCAAGTTCAGCACCCCCTAGCCTGGCAGTGGCACCAGCAGCAGCTACAGTTCAGGCTCAGCAGGCACTGCCCGATACGCCAAGCCGCTCACTGGCAACCCCAGTACCAGTCGCATTGCTGCATTTAGAATCGGAACCGGCCCCGCAACCGCAGTACAGTGTGCCGCAGGACCCTGAAGGACTGCACGCACCAGAGGAAGAGCCGATCCATGTAATTTCCTCGTCTTCCTCCCCGAACGAAGCGGTCTTGGACATGGCTGCGGCACTGGCCCCGGAGGACGCTCAAATCCTCCAACAACTGCTCCAGCGAGCAGCTCAGAGCCTCGCAATCCAAGCTGAGGAAATCGAGGTGGATACGGACCCTGTAGTAGACATCCTGGCTGCCTCAGAGCCATCCAGGGTGGCTCTCCTGCTGATAAAGACCATAGCGGATACGTCCCGCATCTTATGGCAAACACCAGCCTCACTGGCTCCTACTGCCAAGAGAACGGAGCGGCAGTATTTCATCCCCTCTAAAAGGCACAAACACTTGTTCAACCACCCTTCCGGACTCCCTGATGGTGGATGCGGCCAACCAATGGGAGCATTAAGGGTTTCAGGGGTCAACACCAAAGAGCAGGGATGCTAAAACACTCGACCTCTTGGGCAGAAAAGTGTACTCCATGGCAGGCCTACAATTCCACATTGCCAACCAACAGGCAATTGTAATCTGATATGGTCATAACATGTGTTCAGCCATGTCGAAGTTTACGGAGCTCCTTCCCCAGGACTTGAGGTCAGAGTTTTCGGCCCTGGTAGAGGAGGGGAAGCTGAACTCCCAGGTCTCTCTCCAGGCTGCCCTAGATGCGACGGACTCAGCCTCGCGCACCCTGGCCACGGGCCTGGCCATGCGGCTGGGAGCCTGGCTCCAGGTCTCGGGCCTGCCCTATGAGGTCCAGCAGACCATTCAAGACCTCCCCTTCGAGGGGCAGATGTTGTTTTCAGAAAAGATGGACAACCGTCTGCATCGCCTAAAGGACTCGCAGGCCATGCTTCGCTTGCTGGGTTTGTATACCCCTGTGACCCAGCACAGGCAGTTTAGGCCGCAGACTGCCCCACGCCCCTGCTAGCCTCAGACTCATCAGGAGCTGGGGCGCAGGCGGGGCAGAAATGGCAGGAGACGTCACCAACGCCACCCCTCCGGCCAGGCATCTGGTCAGTCGAGACCATCATCGGGGCCTAGAGCCCCTGTTTGATGGTACGGTCGAGGGCGACCTACTTATCGAGACTCTGGATCCTTCTGCCCCTACCTTTGGGTCATGTCTGTCCCCCTTCTACTGTGCCTGGTCCTGAATCACGTCAGACTGCTGGGTGCTCAGCACGGTAGAGAGGGGATATTCTACCCAGTTCTCCTCCCTCCCCTGCCACCAACCTCCCTCCCCGTCCCTCTTCAGGGACTCATCTCACAAACATCTTCTAAGTCAAGAAGTGAAGTCCCTCATGGAGAGAGGGGCGGTGGAGGAAGTCCCTTGGGAGCTCAGGGGCAAAGGCTTCTACTCCCGGTATTTCCTACTACCAAAGGCGAAAGGGGGCCTGAGACCCATCCTGGGCTTGCGGCAGCTGAACAAGTTTGTACGAAAGCTTAAGTTCTGCGTGGTCTCCTTGTCCTCAATTATTCCCTCCCTGGATCCAGGAGATTGGTATGCCGCCCTTGACTTAAAGGACGCTTGTTTCACATTGCTATAATTCCCCGACACCGTCAGTACCTCAGGTTTGTCGTGGCTGATGCCCATCTCCAGTTCACGGTGCTCCTGTTTGGCCTGTCAGCTGCTCCAAGGGTCTTCAGGAAGTGCATGGCAGTCGTGGCGGCCTTCCTGCGCAGGCGGGCATCCAGGTATTCCCCTACCTGGACGACTGGTTCATAAAGGGCTGCTCCAAGGAGCAGGTGGAGACCCAGGTGTCGTTCATCAGGCGGACCTTTCTCAATCTCTGTCTTCTCTTAAACGAAGCCAAGTCCACCCTGTCTCCAATGCAACAAATAGAGTTCATAGGAGCAGTTCTGGACTCCACCCACACCAGAGCATACCTGCCGGAATCCAGGTTCCATGCGATTTCCGAACTCATCCTCGACTGCACTGCGCCCCGATTACCACGGCACGAGTTTGCCTCCAGCTGTTGGGTCACATGGCGGCATGCATCTATGTGGTAAACCATGCCAGGCTCCGGCTTCACCTGCTACAGTCCTGGTTAGCGACAGTATATCGCCCGGCCAGGGACCCCCTGGACTCAGTGATGTCCATTCCCCACTTGGTGCTATGCTCGCTGAGGTGGTGGCTCGACCCACAGAAAGTGTGCATGGGTGTCCCCTTCGCTGCCCCTCAACCCTCCCTCTTCCTGGTAACGGAGGCCTCGGATTGGGGTTGGGAAGCGCATCTGGGACACCTCAGGACGCGGGGCTTGTGGTCACTGGAGGACCTCGAGTTGCATATCAATGTCAGGGAGCTGAGAGCGGTTCGCCTGGCTTGTTTGACCTTCCGGTCCCACCTGGCCAGCAGATGTGTTTCAGTCCTCTCGGACAACACGTCGGAAGTCTTTTATATCAACAAACAAGAGGGTGCACGCTCCTCTCCTCTGTGCAGGGAAGCCCTTGCGCTGTGGGATTTCTGCATCCACAATGCTACCCACCTGACGGCATTCTACCTTCCGGGAGCAGAACGGTTTGGCAGACATCCTCAGCCATTCGTTCCAGGGTCACGAGTGGTTCCTCCGATGGGACGCGATACGCTCAATTTTCCAGCTCTGGGGCTTTCCTTGGTTAGACCTGTTCGCCTCGAGGGAAAACAGAAAATGCTGATGGTTCTGCTCCCTCCTGGGCCGCAGTCAGAGGTCTCTGTCGGACGCCTTCCTACAGTCTTGGGGGGTCAGTCTGCTCTATGCCTTTCCTCTGATCCCCCTGATACATAGAGTGATTTTGAAGATTCGCAGGGACCACGCATGGGTAATCCTGATGGCTCCAGCGTGTCCGCATCAACATTGGTACATGTCACTCCTGCACATGTCTGTTCAGGCGCCCCTGCTCCTGGACCTGATCATGCAAGACCAGGGCTCCCTCCGCCACCCGAACCTGGAGTCCCTTCACCTCACAGCATGGATGGTCCATGGCTGAACCCAGTGGAGATGCAGTGCTCCCAGCAGGTCAGACAAGTGCTGCTCGGTAGTAGGAAACCGTCAACTAGGGCCACCTACCTGGCCAAATGGAAGCGCTTCTCCATATGGTCGGGTCAGCGAGGTCACAATCCGCTGGGAGTCCCAATCCCCATTGTCCTAGACTATTTGCTCCACCTCAGACAACTGGGCCTCTCCCTCTCCTCGATTTGTGTTCACTTGGCGGCCATCTCGGGTTTCCATCCGGGAGAGGGGGATACCTCGGTGTTTGTGAACCCGCTGGTCGGGCATTTCCTCAAAAGTATGAACAGGCTATTTCCGCATGTTCGTCAGCCAACCCCTGCTTGGGACCTGAATCTGGTCCTCTCCGCCCTCTCGGGACCTCCTTTTGAGCCTCTGGCTTCGTGCTCCCTGTTGTACTTGTTGTATAAGACCACCTTCCTGGTGGCGATTACCTCGGCCAGGCGGGTGTCGGAGCTCAGGGCATTAACATCCGAGCCCCCGTACACAGTCTTCTGTAAGGACACGGTCCAATTTAGACCTCACCTGGCTTTCCTACCCAAAGTCAGCTCACAGTTCCACATGGGTCAAGATATTTTTCTCCCGGTGTTTTATCCGAAACCACACTCTTCCAATGAGGAGCGGAGGTTACATTCCTTGGATGTCCGCAGGGCCTTAGCTTTTTACATCGAGCGTACCAAGCCGTTCAGAGGCTCAACTCAGCTCTTCATCGCAGTGGCAGATAGGATGAAGGGGCTCCCGGTTTCCTCTCAGTGAATCTCTTCGTGGATCGTGACCTGGATCCGGGAATGCTACCGCATAGCTAAGACCCCTGTGCCTCCGGTCACGGCCCACTCCACTAGGGTGCAGGCCGCCTTTGCAGCATTCCTGGCTCAGATCCCAGCTCAGGAGATTTGTGGAGCGGCCACGTGGTCCTCCATCCACACATTCTTGTCCCACTATGCCATCACGCACCAGGCTAGGGATGATGCAGCCTTCGGTCGTGCAGTACTCCAGTCAGCAGTGATCTCCGACCTGCCACCTAACATTAGGCTTGTGAGTCACCTACTTTGAATGGACATGAACAAGCACTTGAAGAAGAAAAAACGATTACCCACCTTTTAGTAACTGTTGTTCTTTGAGGTGTGTTGTTCATGTCCATTCCAATACCCACCCTTCTGCCTCTCTGTCGGAGTGCTGGCAAGAAGGAACTGAGGGGGTGGAGGGTCAGCGGGCCCCTTTATAGGGCGCCGTAGTGGCACCACTCCAGAAGGCGCCAGGGCCGACCCTATGGATGCTGCTAGGAGAAAATCTTCCGGCTGGTGTGCACGCGGCAGGCGCACACCTACTTTGAATGGACATGAACAACGCATCTCGAAGAACAACAGTTACTAAAAGGTGGGTAACTATTTTTTCCCAGATGACCCAGGAGACCATTTTAGCACCTAAGAATGGCTGGAACACAAGAGACAGTCTGACTGCTTTGTTTCCATTGGCCACAACCTCTACCGTGGGCATTTCGGAGTGCGAGAGAGAGCCACAATGTCGGTGGTTCTTCTAGTGGAATTGACATGAGCAAGCGCTCAAAGAAGAAAAAATGTACAGTTGCCTACCTACCTACCTTTCGGAACTGTTCTTCAAGATGTGTTGCTCATGTCCATTTCCCACCCTCCTACTCCTTTGTCGGAGTTGCCGGCAAGAAGGAACTGAGAGGGCACAGGGCTGGCGGCACCTGATTCCCCACCACATGGGAACTCCACTCCAGGGGGCACCACAGCCAACCCAACGGATACTGCTAAGGCAGAAATCTCCGACAACTGTGCACGTGGGAATGTGCACTCCTAAAATGGAATAGACATGAGCAACACATCTCGAAGTACAACAGTTACAAAAGGTAGGTAACCATTTTTTTCTGCACAATCCTAACGCTACCCCTGTGCTGAAGGAATTCCTAGGTAGTCAGTTTTAAAATGACTTTATATCTCCTTTGCATTGCCCAGACCATAGGGAAGAAAGTGGTTCCCAATACCTAGTACAAATAAAATACCGTGTTACATATAGTTTGTAACTAATGTATTGGTCTCGCTGAAGGAGTAAATAATGAAGAATGTCTGTTTTTGTTGCATAAGAATATTATAATTGGTTTACAGGTAGTAATTTCTATGACTTTTGTGTAAACGTTAATGGAGTTTAAAAAGAAATTGCCCTCTCAAAATTATGTCAGGTACTTTTAGAAAATGTTACCAACCATGTCTTAAATAATATTTGTTAAAATTTTACAGAACAGCCTGGTTATTGATACCCCAAGAATTAGGAAGCAAACAAGACCCTTTAGTGCCACAAAAGATGAGCTGGCGGAGTTATCAGATGCAGACAGTGAAGGAGATGATAAACCAAAACTCCGCAGGCCCTGTGACCGCTCCAGTGGATATGGAAGAACAGAGTGCTTTCGAGTGGAGAAAAACTTACTAGTCTATGGGTAAAATATGTTCTATTTTTTGTTAAAGTGAAACTGACAACATAGTGTTGATTTCTAAATATACTAAATCCTACTTATGGAATATACTTTTAGTTTTATAAAAAAGAATGAATTACAGATCTTAAGATAAAATTCTTATGTTCATTTTAAATGTTGCCAAGTGTTGAGACTTATAAACTAGTAAAGTATGAGATACATTGGCAGCATAACTCCTTTATTTTTTCTTCAATATTTAAAGTCATTTTTCTAATATACTTTTAATGTACTATTTTTAATTCTCATTCTCCTTGATTGTTAAGAGGAGTGTTTTCAGGAGCTCAGATGAACTGCAACTCACAAATAATGCTGTCAAAATATAGCAGTTCTTAAATCAGAGTCATATGCATCAGACATGTTGGGGGAATCTGTTTGGGATGGGAGTTCTGTTCTGTACCCTGTGTAAGTATTTCCCCTTCTGAAAAGTTTAATAGAGGAGTGAATTTTTTTCCTCGTGAATCAAAATGTGAGAAACTTGTTAATCCACAGATTATACATTAATTATAAGTGTTCAGTGGAAAGAACTATGCATAGTTAGAAATTGCATAATATAATTCACATGAAGTTTGTGTTCATTTTAAAATCAGTCTGGAAAAATAGGACACAATTTTCAATAAGTTAGGCTTGTAAATCCATAATTAGGTGCATAAGCAACCTGATTTTCAAAAATACTAAGCACCCTGCAGTTCCAGTTGGCTTGAGTAGGAACTTGCAGATGCTCAGCACTTTTGAAAATCAAGCCTACTATTGATGAGCCTAATATTTGGGAACAAAAATCCTGGCCATATTTTACATAAAAAGAGAGTGAGTGTATGTGCATTTAGCAGTATTATAATAACCATTTTTGAAAAATCTAAACCAGTGATCCATATTTGAGATATACAGTCTTCAGAATTTCAGTTGAAACAGTTATTTTGATATTTACATCGTGTATCTGAAACCTGAGTAATTAACAGTCCTTTGCACTCTGGTTGCTTAAGCTGTCGAAGATACCAAAAAAAGTGAAAACCACAAAATCTTAAGAAGTTGTTCCTTTTGCAATAATGCTCACGTACAGATTGCCTGAGTATTGTATTTTAAAAACTCTGCTGGGTGTGTCACTTTGGATCAGGTGGGGTCGTTGGAGAGAGATTTTATCACACGGTCGCTTCAAGAGGCAACTAAATGAACAGGATGTGGAGATAATTTGCCGAGCACTCCTAGCATATTGCCTTGTTCACTACAGAGGAGATGAAAAGATAAAAAGTTTTATATGGGATCTCATCACCCCAACAGAGGATGGGCAGACACGAGAGCTACAGAATCACCTAGGTAAGGAACTACATGTTTCTGTAATTAGACAACTTGTTGTATGTAAGTTTGTGACATTTTCTAAGTATGTTTAAAGAAGAATGTAATGTAATAGTGTAATAACTAAAGTAAATGGATTTTGCTGAGGGTATCTCAAAAGGTTCATTGGAAAAGAAAATTCTCCTCCTTTTTCCCATTCTGTGCTTTTGCCAGCTTTCCACAATGGGTTGGTATACTGTATGTAAACTTAACCTTCCCATAGTTCCTGCTCATTGAAACCTAGTACACTATATGCTACCAGTGACAACATACAGTCTCTCCTTTATCTTTCTGTCCTAATGGTGAAATACACCTCTTAGACTTTCCCTTTCTGGCAGAGCAAGGAGCCAGAATGAGCCTGGTATCCCATATGGCATTTGAGGTCACCACACCAGGGTTTACCTCTCTTTTAGAATATATTAATTTAAAAAAGACTGCAAAGCATCTGCCAGTTGTACATTACTGTCCATTGCTTTGTATTTTCATTTTGTGTAGGTTTGTCAGCGCCTGTACCCAGGGGTAGAAAAGGAAAGAAAGTGAAGACTCAGGCCAGCACATTTGATATACATAAAGCAGAATGGCTTCGAAAGTATAATCCAGAACATCTACTGCAAGATGAAGGATATAAAAAACACATAAAGCATCACTGCAATAAGTAAGTACTAATATAAATATGTGAATATATTTTTTCAGTTCGTATAAAGGATTATTTTTTCGTTTAGTTCTTCGTTGTTATACTCTTGAAAGATTAAAAGTATATCTTGAAGAACAAAAAGGCGGGGGGCGGCATTCATTTTTCCCCACCAATGATTTTACAAAGCAGAAAGTAACATACCTCTTGTTGTTGTTGTAGTAGTAGTAGCCTCTACAGCCTCTTATCGTACATTTCCAAAGCATCTTACAAATATTAACTACTACTGTTTGTTTCCTTTCTTGTTTGCCAACTCATCATTCTGTGAACAGAGATCTGGGAAGTCTGCTTCTTCTGTAGAACCACAGAATTCACAATTATGAGTGTTATACAGAATGAGATACCAGCACCTGCTTGTGGGGCAGGCTTGTGGAGGGTGGGCCACACATTTCTGGGTGATGGTGTCACACCTGCTAGTCTTTGTGGGCCCTTTCTTGTTAAGAATGCACCTACAGTGCCAGACATCTGTAACAAGTGCGCTGGGTTTGGGCAGAATGGAGCTGTCCATAAATGGAAGGAAGGAGTAGAAGCAGCCCTCTGTCCATCTTCTTTCTGCAAAATCTCAGCTTCTGAAATCTTACCATCAGTTTCCTGTTTCTCTTTCAGTATGGGGGTTTCTGTTGTTGGGTTAAGCTATATGTTGAAGTTACAGGCATTAGAAGACACAGATACATTTCAGTTTCAAAACCGTGGCAAGGAATGGGACCATCTGGATTTTAGAGGTTGTTATGGGTTTGATTTAACTCAGTAAATAGCTAGGCTCAATCAGTTTTATTAATCAAAGATTATTAGTCAAAGATTAAAACAGTGTAATACAGAAAGACCAATACATTACCACCAGTCTGGGAGTCAGCAATGCAGTTTATAAGCTCTCTCAAAATCTGAGCTTCACTCTGGCTCTGTTTATACTAGGGTTGAGAGTTTCGTCATTTCTTTGCATTACTTCTCGTCTATTATCTTTGACATGTTTTGAAAGTCTTGCACAGACCCTGCATTAAACAGAGCAAAGTTTGTAACCTTGTTTATTACCTTGTTTTGATCATAGTATTCCAGAAATAAGCAAAACTTTAGAAGCAGCAGAGAATCCTGTGGCACCTTATAGACTAACAGACGTTTGGGAGCATGAGCTTTCGTGGGTGAATACCCACTTCGTCATCTACAAAATTGTTCGTCTATTTCTTGTTCTCTGGAATGACTCTATAGCTAACACAGAGATTACAGTACTTCACATCTCCTCTTGTTTAAACCGTTTAACATAAGTAAAAAGCATTTGGGGGAAAGTGGAACATAAATAAAATTCATAGCTATACAAAAACACTATAAACCTTACAGACTTTTTCTTATGTGGCTCCATATGTATGCTCCTGTCTGCAATAGCCAAGCATAGCAGAATGCCTGAAGGCTTTTGGTTTGAGTGTATTCCTCAAGCCTTCTTGTATTCTGCTTTTGTATACAGAGTAACGCTGCTGTGCAAAGCTGCAAAGGTTACAGCATGTAACTTTAGATTAATGTTAGTGTTTCAGATTTCAGCATGAATTTAAAGCATTGTAAAATATAAGGAATTATACTTATTTATTAGGGCTGTCGATTAATCCCAGTGAACTCACGTGATTAATTCAAAAAAAATTCTTATGATTTTAAAAAATTAATAGTTTTAATCACACTGTTAAATAATAGAATATCAGTTGAAATTTATTAAATATTTTGGATGTTTATCTACATTTTCAAATATATTGATTTCTTCTTCGAGTGCTTGCTCATGTCGATTCCATTCTAGGTGTGCGTGCACGCCCATGTGTGCGGCCTCAGAGATCTTTGCCTTAGTGGTACCCGTAGGGCCAGCTGTAGCTCCCGCTAGTGTACCATACCCATGCCATGGTATATTAGGCCCTGCTGGCCCACGGCCTCTTAGTTCCTTCTGACCGCCCATGGTGGTCAGTTGGAGCGCCTCTCTTGCTTGTCTGAGCTAAGAGTTTTCTTCCATTGGACTTCAGGCCTTTGTTTAATTGTAATTAGTGTTAAGTAGTGTAGTTAGCTGTTAGCTAAGGTCCTGGCTGGAGTAATAGGGCTCAAAACCAAAACAGTGTAAAACTTTAGAGCCTAAAGTCCACTCAGTCTTACTTCTTGGGCAGTCAGTGGCTAAAATAAACAAGTTTGTGTACATTTATGGGAGATAATGCTACCCACTTCTTATTTGCAATGTCACCTGAAAGTGAGAACAGACATTTTTGTAGCCAGCACTGTGAGGTATTTACGTGCCAGATACGCTAAACATTTGTATGCCCCTTCATGCTTTGGCCACCATTCCAGAGGACATGTTTCCATGCTGATGACGCTCATTAAAAAAATAATTTGTTAATTAAATTTGTGATTGAACTCATTGGGGAAGACTTCTATGTCTCCTGCTCTTTGTTTTCCCGCATTCTGCCAAATATTTCATGTTGTAGCCATTTTGGATGATGACCCAGCATGTTGTTTGTTTTAAGAACACTTTCACTGCAGTTTTGAAAAAACGCAAAGAAGTACCAAAGTGAGATTTCTAAAGATAGCTACAGCACTCAACCCAAGATTTAAGAATCTGAAGTGCCTTCCAAAATCTGATCGGGACAGGGTGTGGAGCATGCTTTCAGAAGTCTTAAAAGAGGAGCACTCCGATGCGGAAACTACAGAACCTGAATCACCAAAAAAGAAAATCGGCCTCCTTCTTCGAGTGATTGCTCATGTCCATTCAACTTAGGTGTGTGTGCTCACCACATGCAGCAATGCCGGAAGTTTTTCCATAAACAGTATCCACAACAGTATCCATACATACCTAAGTTGAATGGATATGAGCAACACATTTCGAAGAACACGAGTTATGGAAAAGGTAACTGTCTGTTCTGCTGGTGACATGACTCAGATGATGAAATGATCATGCTTTGGTCTGCATCGCTTTGGATCGTTATTGGGCAGAACCTATCATCAGCATGGATGCCTGTCCCTGGAATGGTGGTTGAAGCATTAAGGGACATATGAATCTTTAGCACATCTGGCATGTAAATATCTTGCGACGCCGGATACAACAGTGCCATGCCCACACTTGTTCTCACTTTCAGGTGACATTGTAAACAAGAAGTGGGCAGCAGTATCTCCTGCAAATGTAAACAAACTTGTTTGTCTGAGTGATTGGCTGAACAAGAAGTAGGACTGAGTAGACTTGAAGGCTCTAATGTTTTACATTGTTTTATTTTTGAATGAAGTCATTTTTTGTACATAACTCTACATTTGTAAGTTCAACATTCATGATAAAGAGATTGCAGTACAGTACCCCTATTAAGTGAATTGAAAAATATTTTTTATTTTTACAGTGCAAATATTTATAATAAAAAATAAATACAAAATGAGCACTGTATATTTTGTATGCTATGTTGTAATCGAAATCAATATTTTTGAGAATGTAGCAAACATCCAAAAATATTGACATAAATGATATCTATTATTGTTTAACAGTGCGATTAATAGCAATTTTTTTAATAACGCGATTAGTCAAAATTAATTTTTTTAAACGCTTGACAGCTCTATCATCTGTTTGTGAGAGCTGTTTTCCCAGTATATTCTCTTTCACAAGAGTCAGCTTCACAAACACTGATAAAAGTCCACTCCTTATTTGATATTTATTACTACGGCATTTAGCAGGGTATGTGACTAAAACATTGCAAGCTGGGCTTTTCCTATTTCACATATGGCTTGGCTGCAACTACCATGGGGCCTTGGCTTAGTTCAGTCAAGGGTGAAATCCTGGCCAGATTAAGTCAATGGGAAAAATCACACTGATGTCAGTGGAGTCAGGATTTTCACTGTGGAGATACACCGGACCCTCGCTAGAACGCAGGATTTGGGATTCATGCGCGGTACCGCATTAACGCGGGACCGCATTAAAATAAATTGCAATTAAAGTAATTAAATTTGGGATCCATGGCTGCGACTGCATTATATGTGAATTCACACTATATAGACGCGCGTTCTAGCGAGGGTACGATGTACTGTGTAGATTTGCTTGGCAGTTACATTTGAACTTGGAAACAAATAAGTGACCTTCTGGTGAGATATGTGGATCAGGTAATATCTTTTATTGGACCAGTTTCTGTTGGTGAGAGAGACAAGCTTTTGAGCCACACAGAGCTCTTCTTCAGGTCTGGTGGCATATAGTCAGTTTAGAAATAATATGGTGGGTTTTGTGACACACTTCAAATTGTTTGTTTCACAGTATTGCAACTTCTCTGGTCTAAAATACTTGTTTCTCAGTAAGCAAATTTTAAGAGAAATTTGGTTGAAAACCCACAGGTATTAGAGAAATCTTAATTGTACTGTATAGTATATAAATATTACATTAACATTAAACTATTTTAAGCTAGCATTTTAGGTTGCAAAATGAAGCATTTGAAAATTATGAAATGCCTGGTCCATATAGCCTTAATTCAGCCTCTTTGTGAGTCCATTATGTATGCTGTGAATGAACAGTATTTCCTGTGAGGGAAAAAATGGTAACTAATGACTTCCATAATGCATACGTACAGAGGAGGTTGAATTAAGGCTACATGAGCCTCCATAAGTATAGAGACACAAAGTGAGTGAATTAATATGAAGCCCCTTCGTTTCAGTTTTAAAAGATTTTTACTGAAAAATTCCCAGTTTTATGAAAAGTATTACTTGATTTTTCTGATTTTCACCCAACTTTTGTATCATTCAAATATATAAAAAATAACTTTTTTTATTAGGAAAATACAATACATTTCATGAAATATATGTATTACAAAAATACACTAGTCTGTGTGTATATGCAAAGCTGCCTGTTGAAGTAAGGCTATGTATTAGTCTAGAACAGGGGTAGGCAACCTATGGCACGTATGCTGAAAGCGGCACACAAGCTCATTTTCAGTGGCACTCACACTGCCTGGGTCCTGGCCGCTGGTCGGGGGGGCTCGGCATTTTAATTTAATTTTAAATGAAGCTTCTTAAACTTTTAAAAACCTTATTTACTTTACATACAACAGTAGTTTAGTTATATATTATAAACTTATAGAAAGAGACCTTCTAAAAACGTTTAAATGTATTACTGGCTCACAAAACCTTAAGTTAGAGTGAATAAATGAAGACTCGGCACAGCACTTCTGCAAGGTTGCCGACCCCTGGTCTAGAAGATACACACAATAAACAAACAGGCATGCATCTGAACATACTGATGAAACCCATTCCCTTCACTTACGCATTTCAAGCGTAAGCTTATTAGCAAATAATGGTTTAAAGATTTGACACATTAAAATGAGGGGGATGACCAAAAATCTGTATCCGAATAAGTTTCAGAACACAAGGAAAGTTTTTAAAAAACAAAAACAGGAGAAAAAGATGAAGTTGAGTATATGTGCTGCAAATTGTGTGGCCCAGTTATTAAATGTAAATATTTATAGGCTAGTAGTTCTAAGTCTACAACAGTAAACTGTTTATTCAAATAAATGGTTTTATTTGGGGTTTAGAGATATATTGTTTTCTTAAACTTAGAGGGGCATTGTGTTTTGAGTTCTGTTTTAATTCTGCAGCACACCACATTGATTAACAGAATTCAAAGCATTCATCTGCTGAATACTTTTTGTCCGTCTTTCCATCCACCAAAGTAAACCCTGATATTTACCCAGAAAAAAATAATTTTTTGCACTGATTTTCCCTTGTTTTTGTTGTTGTGGTAATAAACACTGATAAATTCCTGGGGAAAAATTAAATAAAATAAAAACAAAGAGCGCTAAGTAATATCTTTTATTAGGCTAGCGCCTATTGGTGAGAGAGACGAGCTTTTGAGCTTACACAGAGTTCTTCTTCAAGTCTGGGAAACATGCTCAGAGTGACAGAGCTAAATATAAGGTAGAACAGATTGTTTAGTAAGTATTAATGTTTAACACACATTTCAAGGGACCATTCAAGGTGAAGTGCCCTGTTAACATCTGTCCAGTCATAGAGGGGAAAAAAGGCTGAGTGGGAGGTTTGGGTGTTAAATGGCTTATACAGGGGCAGCGGGTGAACTGCCAGCTGGGGGAGGCCCCTAGCTAGCCCCGCCCCCTCCCCCTATCGGAAGACTTGCCACCTTCCTCAAGCCGCCCCAACGCAGCCCCCACTAACCCCGCATGCAGAGCGGGTGCCCCCCCTCCCTCTGAGCGCAGGGCAGTCGGCCTCCCCCAGGCACAGGGCAGGCAGCCCCAGTGCCTCCTGCCCCGAGTGCTGGGTGGTGTGGCCCCAGTGCCGGGCAGCCTGAGCCCTCCCTCTCCTCCCCACCTCAAGTCCCAGCTGCCCTAGTCACAGCACACTGCCCTGAAAGAGGAGCAGCATGCCTGGGCTGGGGCCAAGGGAGAAGGGCAAGCCAGGAAGGGGTTCAAGGAGGAGTGTGGGTGGGGCCACACCGGGCTGTTTGGGGAGCCACAGCCTTCCCCAGTCTATGTGATATGCAGTCCATGGGCTTATAGATGGTAGTAATAAGCAATAAATTCAATGTCTCTGGTCAGTCCATCATTGTTAGTATGTAGCAAAGTTATGAATTTAAGCTTCCAAGTTCATCTTTTGAGGGTGTTCCTTCCACTCCCTCTTGAGTTTGAGGAGTTCCTGTTGCATGTAGTTCCCTCAAAGGGCCAGATGGGCCATTTGCTGGATGCTGGAGGGTTCTTGCAGGAGGCTTGTCCAGCCTAGCTCTTGTTCTCCCTGCTGCTCTGGCAGCTTCCGGTAGAGTGTATGACCGTGGTGCTGCTGCTGCTTTGCTATTGGCCTGGCTTTCTAGAATGTTATATGGGTGGGCTGCCAACATTTTTCCTGAGGAATGCAAGTGAGGGAAGGGAAATGGCAATTTTTAACAGTTTATAACTCAGCCAAACCTGAACAGAATTTCAGGGGACAAGAAGGCTAGAGACATGCCTTGACTTTCAAAGGCTTGTTGCAAAGAATGGAAGTCTTAGAGGTTCTCAGGTAAAGGTTGTACGAATCTTAAATGTTAGGCAGTCTAAATATAGGATCACTACCAGTTCCCCCTGTATTTCAGGAAAAAGCAACGTTGCAAAAAAACCAATAACTCGTTAATTTCACAAAAAAGCCTTCCAAACTTAAAGCTTGATAGAGTTCTAATGTCTATTTTTTATGTGTTTGTTTTTAGGGTCTTGCTTAGAGTACGAATGCTGTATTACTTAAAACAAGAAGTCATTGGTAATGAATGCCAGAAAGTGTTTGATGGAGTTGATGCCAGGTGAACTATACTGAAGTTTTTTTGCTTGTTTTTAAATGTAAACTATTAAGTAAAAATACCTCATAGGGAAAAACAAAAAATATTTACAATTTTTGCCCATGAAAATATTGTTTCTGTTGTATTTACCTTTTTATCATTACCAATTCTAAGTTTTAGGAAATATAAATATATTTAGGACAAATACAAATTCACCTGATTTTATACTCTGTCAGCAGGATTCCCATGCTTCTTAGTGATAGAATTCAGATAATGGGTCTCTTTTTACTCTCATTGAAGGTAATGACAAAAATTTCATTGGTTTCAGTGCTATGAAAAGCAATTTATATGCTTTAATTTAGCTGCAAATTACCAAAGCTCTCAGTCCTCAGTGGAAAAATTGTCATTTTCATTCATGTTGCACTATTTATGATTTATGTGTCTGTCAGTGCTTCTTTTTTTTTTTTAATTTCTTGGAATGCCAGCTTACAGATATTTTTGTAAAAGAGAGTGTGGCCTATGTACTCTGAGTCTTTTAACCAACATGAAAGCTGTGAATAAAATGATGTTTAGGTTTTTGATCAGAGGCTAGTTTTTGTATGTTTGGACATGTAATATTATTGCTGCTTTCTATTAAAAATTGAAGTATAAAATGTGGAATAACAAAGACAAATTAAATTTCATCCTTCCTTGTGTAGATTTATGTTTGTTTTATTGGTGAATTTTTCAGTGAAGTTGATGTTTGGGTACCTGAGCCAGAGCATTCTGAGGTCCCTGCAGAATGGTGGGATGCAGATGCAGATAAATCCCTCCTAATTGGAGTTTTTAAGCATGGTAAGTAATAAGGATGACTAAAAATATTTTTCCCCTGACACAAACCTTTCCTTTTGTTTCCTTTTATGCATTCTTTTAAAAATCACTTGTATGTTATTGCTTCTTCCCATTCAGGCTATGAAAAGTACAACACTATTAGAGCAGATCCTGTACTCTGTTTCTTGGAAAGGGTGGGCAAACCAGATGAGAAAGCAGTCGCTGCTGAACAAAGAGCAAACGATTACATTGATGGGTATGAATGTTTCAGTTTTGTTACAAGCTATTAGATGTAAACTGAACTAAACTTATACACTGGGCCTGATTCTCTTCTCACACTGTTTTTACACTAGTGTAAGTTGATTGATGTAAATGGCATTATTTCTGGTGTATTCCAGTGTAAGTGAAGAGAAAATCAGGCCCAGTGTATTTTATAGCCCAATATTTAGACAGGGGAGTTCACTGGTAACATAAAAACTTAGGTTATCCATGTAGCAGTGATAGTGCTTTGCATTGGTATATGAGAGATGTGACTTTGATTCCTCAGTACAAAAGCCAGCAGAAATTGGGAGTGCTACCACATTAGTCAGCTTTTCCTCTGGAGGCCAGAAATGTCCAGTGTTGCTAAACAGCAACCACTTCAAATCAATTTGAGTAGCACTGATAACTTCCAAAGAGTAGTAGTAGTTCATTTTTCATGAGACAGAGGGTAGATGGCCAAAATTTAGGGCCACAGATAGAAGACCTCTTGGAAAGAGGGAAAATGTTGAAGCCATAGTTCCTGTTGTAATGTTTTTTCCCCTCCAAAGTACAGTGACTGAGATTTCCCAGTAGAAAATTAACCAGAGAATAAATCCTTCTTGATTTAGAATTGCTTTGCGTAATATAAATAGAATAGGTCCTTTTAAAAAAGTATTGAAATAGATTATTTTGCTGTGTTGAACTTTTAACAGAGATGTAGAAGATCCAGAATATAAACCAGCCCCAGCAATGTTTAAAGATGATATGGAGGTATGGTATGCATCTGTTTTTAGTTCTTTCTATCATAATGAACAGTTACTTCTAACTTCATGGAGCTAGTTGTTTTAACATTTTTAATATTTCTTATAAGTCTCATAGAAGTCTTTTAAAAAGTATTTTTGTGTGATCCCTTCATATTAAAGATGCTTAATAGCCAATTGTCTGTAACATACTATTATTCTTATTTTACTTTTATTAGTTATCTACCTAAGGTGTGTGTTGTTTAACTACGTCTCTGATGGATTCATATTTTTGATTTATTTCAAATCTTGGGTTTTTTAGGATGATGCTTCATCACCAGGAGATCTAGTAATAGCTGACGGAGGTAAAGTACATTAAATTTAATATATGATTGTTGTTATTAATGTATAGTATTCTGTCATGCTGGACTACATTATATCTTGATGCAACCCTGCTTTGGGGGTAATGCAGAACCTGAGGCTCCATCAATACTTGACTTGTTTCTTTGATTTTGTTTGATTTTCTTTTAATGTAGATGGTCAGATAATGGAAGGAGACAAAATTTATTGGCCCACTCAGTCTGCTTTAACAACACGTCTGCGCCGCCTAATAACAGCCTACCAACGGACTAGTAAGAACAGGCAGGCCCAGCAAATCCAACCAGCGTTTCCAGTTCAGGCCACTGTGATGCAGCCTCCATATGAAGAAGCTGCTCTAAATCCAAAAATGGCAGCCAAGATTGAAAGGCAACAAAGGTTTGTGCAAAGTAAAAGTATTCAGTTTAAACGTGTGAGCCTATAGAAACTCAAAAAGACTTCAATTTTTTTAAAAGCTGTGGTCACTAATTGTCACAGGTGATAATATTAAGAACATTACTAAATGTCCAAACTTGATTGATGTGTTTTTTTTCTTTCTGTTACCAACCAAGATGGACAAGAAGAGAAGAAGCTGATTTTTACAGGGTTGTATCCACATTTGGAGTGGTGTTTGATCCTGACGGGGGTCGATTTGACTGGACAAAATTTAGAGCCATGGCTAGGCTACATAAGAAAACTGATGAGAGTTTAGAGAAGTACTTGTATGCATTTATGTCTATGTGCAGGAGAGTCTGTCGCCTTCCCTCAAAAGAAGGTATGTATCGTAGGAAAATAGAGTACAGTATGTTTTAACAATATTTTTTGTGTCATGTAGTCGATACTGATCAGACAAAATATTGTTTGTTTCCTCTTTCTGAAAAGCCACAACTCTGTCTGCTTCCCAAAATTTTATTAGAGGAGAAGAAAATAGGGAAAGTCTAATGTGGAACATGAGGTCAATGTTTTGTGGGACTTGGGTGTTAACTGGTTAGTGTCACCTGCTTCTAATCTGCACTACAAGGTTTTGTTTGCCAGATACTCCCATTTGTTTTATTTTTGTACAGAACTTGTAGACCCAACCATTTTTATCCAACCAATTACAGAGGAGCGTGCTTCTCGGACCTTATATCGCATTGAACTCCTGAGGAAGGTACGAGAACAGGCCCTCCGACATCCACAGCTGTTTGAACGCTTGAAACTTTGTCAGCCAAATCCAGACTTGCCAGTCTGGTGGGAGTGTGGGACTCATGACAGGGATTTACTTATTGGAGCTGCTAAACATGGGGTTAGCAGAACAGACTATCACATTCTTCGTGATCCTGAACTCTCGTTTATGTCTGCCCAGAGGAATTACAGTCAGAATAAAGTGGCACTATCAAGGAATTCTACTCCACTTTTACACCAGTATCAGATGGCATTGTCTGCGTCTCCTCTTACACCTCAGTCAAGATTGCCGGATACTAAAGGGAATGCTCTTGAGAATACAAAACTTAAAAATGAAAACCTTAAAGAGGACCCTCAGTCATCTGAAGAGGAATCTATGTCTACTGAGGAAACACGGACAATGATGAAATCTGAACCTTTGAGCCCCAAAAATGGCACACCATTACAGACTACAGACCACAAACCTGGTATGAAGAGTGAAAATGACAGGCGTATGGTTGCAGCAAGGACAGAGCCCCTTACACCAAACCCTGCTTCCAAAAAACAGAGAGTCAACGAAAGAGGGTCAGACTCTAGTTCCGATTCTGACTCTGATTCAGACAGATCATCCTGTTCTTCCAGGTCATCTTCATCGTCCTCTTCCTCTTCCTCTTCTTGTTCACGCTCCCGAACAGGATCCAGCTCTTCATCCTCCTCCTCTTGTTCTTCAGCATCCTCTTCCTCTTCATCATCATCATCTTCATCATCATCGTCATCGTCGTCATCTGAAGAGAGTGACAGTGATGATGAAGAGGCACAAAAGCGAGGTAAGTGGCAAAAGTCTTATTGCTACATCATAATTTAAAAAGTAAAAATACTGAATATTGAAAAACATATAAAAGACGTAGGAATAAGAGAATACGTAGTAAAAGCAAATACTCTACACTTCCCATCACTTCCTACCAAGGCCTCCATCGATTCAGTGAGTCATGTTGACTGATTCCATAGAAAACTATGTTCAGCATTCAACTCAGATGTAGGAGGAAGGATGAATTGTCAGAATTTCTGCAAAAATGTTTCTTTCCCTCTTTCCCATTTCTTTTCTTTCCTCCCATATTTAGGTTCTTTTGGTGCCTCTTCTCTTTTTCCCTCCTCATTCATCCCTTGTCCCACATTACTGCACCACTCCTAGGTATCTCTTGGAAACTCATAGACCTACAATCTGCCAAAGATCATTAAGAGTAATTTGAGGTACTGTCTCAGCACCCACCTACAGGCATGACGGGACCAGTCTTAGTTACCAAACTTAGATATCTAGAGCAACAGATCCTCCTTTTATAAAATCTCCCTTATGTTTCTGTGCCTCCTGTTCCTTCCTTTTGTTTCCCCAGCACTCTATTTGTCTCTTCTTTACCTCATCTTAAAGTATTTCCTGAAGCAGCAAAGTATCATGCCACATAGTGCTTTCCCAACCGCAGAAAGATTTGCGACAATAAGAACTGTATTCTGCCAAAGTGTTAGCTCAAAGATTGTCATGACAGGAATTAGACAATGCGGGGAGCATGATTCTCAACGTCTTGAACTCAATTCAACTGTTTTACTGTTAAGAATTTAACCCTCTGCTCTGTGTTCTGTGATGGAGAGAAAAATACATTAAAAGTGCTAATATTTAGATTGATTTCCACTATCAGTGGTGATCATTAATTTTCTGGCAGTAGAGTTGGGTTGTGTGGGTTAGGAGAGAGTTCCCACCACTAAAGGTAAGGTTTAGGCTGCAACATCAAGGGTCAGTTATGAAGTTAGGTGCAAATATGTGATTTGTTACTATGGGATATTAGCATATTATATAAGTGGTGTATGCTCATTCATTTCATAGATTCTAGGCCTGGAAGGGACCTCGGGAGGTCATCGTGTCCAGTCCCTTGCCCTCATGGCAGGACCAAATACTGTCTAGACCATCCCAGATAGACATTTATCTAACCTACTCTTAAATATCTCCAGAGATGGAGATTCCACAACCTCCCTGGGCAGGCTATTCTAGTATTTAACCACCCTGACAGTTAGGAACTTTTTCCTAATGTCCTACCTAAACCTCACTTACTGCAGTTTAAGTCCATTGCTTCTTGTTCTGTCCTTAGAGGCTAAGGTGAACAAGTTTTCTCCCTCCTCCTTATGACACCCTTTTAGATACCTGAAAACTGCTATCATGTCCCCTCTTAGTCTTCTCTTTTCCAAACTAAACAAACCCAATTCTTTCAGCCTTCCTTCATAGGTCATGTTCTCTAGACCTTTAATCATTCTTGTTGCTCTTCTCTGGACCCTCTCCAATTTCTCCACATCTTTCTTGAAATGCAGTGCCCAGAAATGGAGACACTATTCCAGTTGAGGCCTAACCAGCGCAGAGTAGAGTGAAAGAATGACTTCTTGTGTCTTGCTTACAACACACCTGTTAATGCATCCCAGAATCATGTTTGCGTTTTTCGCAAGAGTATCACACTGTTGACTCATGTTTAGCTTGTGGTCCACTATAACTCCTAGATCCCTTTCTGCCATACTCCTTCCTAGACAGTCTCTTCCCATTCTGTATGTATGAAACTGATTGTTCTTTCCTAAGTGGAGCACTTTGCATTTGTCTGTATTAAACTTCATCCTGTTCACATCAGACCATTTCTCCAATTTGTCCAGATCATTTTGAATTACCCTGTCCTCCAAAGCAGTTGCAATCCCTCCCAGTTTGGTATCATCTGCAAACTTAATAAGCGTACTTTCTATGGCAGTATCTAAGTCATTGATGAAGATATTGAACAGAGCTGGTCCCAAAACAGAACCCTACTTGTTACACCTTTCCAGCAGGATTGGGAACCATTTACCATACTCAGAGAGTACTTATTATCCAGCCAGTTATGCACCCACCTTATAGTAGCCCCATCTAAGTTGCCTAGTTTATTGATAAGAATATCATGCAAGACTGTATCAAATGCCTTACTAAAGTCTAGGTATACTACATCCACCGCTTCTCCTTTATCCACAAGACTCGTTACCCTATCAAAGAAAGCTATCAGATTAGTTTGACATGACTTGTTCTTTACAAATCCATGCTAGCTATTCCCTATCAGCTTACCACCTTCCAAGTGTTTGCAGATAATTTCCTTAATTACTTTCTCCATTGTCTTCTCTGGCACAGAAGTTAAACTAACTGGGTTGTAGTTTCCTGGGTTGTTTTTATTTCCTTTTTTATAAATGGGCACAATATTTGCCCTTTTCCAGTCTTCTCGAATATCTCCTATCTCCCATGATTTTCCAAAGATAATAGCTAGAGGCTCAGATACCTCCTCTATTAGCTCCTTGAGTATTCTAGGATGAATTTCGTCAGGCCCTGGTGACTTGCAGGCAGCTAACTTTTCTAAGTGATTTTTAGCTTGTTTTTTTTTTTTATTTTATCTTCCAAACCTTCCCCCTTCCCATTAGCATTCACTATGTTAGGCATTCCTTCAGACTTCTCGGTGAAGACAGAAACAACGAAGTCATGGAGCATCTCTGCCATCTCCAAGTTTCCTGTTACTTTTTCTCTCTCCTCACTGAGCAGTGGGCCTACCCTATCCTTGATCTTCCTCTTGCTTCTAATATATTGATACGGATGGGTTCTCTCAAAGCCGTATTGGAGGGAGGCCACGCCGCAGGGAACCAGGAATTTTCATGGTGTTATACAAACATCAGCCCACAGAAGCCACCTGGCTCACATGGCAGGAGTGCTGCATATTTGCTGTCTATTGCTCTGACCCAGAAACATGACCTGTACCTGCTGAAGCAATATTTTGAATGACAAAGATCGCAATCTCTTGGTCAGAACTTCCCCAGACTTTCCAAACATGAATCCCTGAGAAGGGAGAATGGGAAATAAAAGAGCTGAATTATATGTGCTGGGCTGTACAGTCATATTTAGAACAACATGATGTAAATGTGATGAGATTTCAACTGTTCAGCCACACAGTTTACAGAACCTACGCAGTGTTTTGGGATATGGTTTCACATGTTAGTTTAAAACTGGTGAAAGGTACTACACACATTCCTGGAAACTGAAGTTTCATCGTATTGCCCCACCCACATGCTTCCGCAGCCAGCTGCAGAGGTCGGTAGTGGAGTCACCTTCCCTGCTTACTCATTACTTAGCCACACTACTCACTCTACTATCTAATAGTGCCGACTGTGCCAGTGTTTTTTGTAACGTACACACCAGTGTAATGGAACTGGGCTGTGGCCAAACGCATTCTCCATAGGAGACAGAAAGGTCATCAGCACCTTTCTGGCATTGCTGCCCAGGACTGCTTTGTAACTGGCAATCTGGAAGGGTAAGGCTCCGTATTCCATACCAGCCACTTGAGTCATTCAGTGTCTTGGCTCTGGAAGAGTTTATAAGAAACATAGTGAATGCAACTTTGTATTATGTCCCCAATATAGCCTCTCAATGAGATCTGAAAATCTTAACCATAATGTGTGTGACCAGATATTCAGCTTTGACTTTTCAATGTAGTGAAGTTTACCTGGATTATGTGTGTTACTAAGCTGATCACTGCCAGTACAAGATATATTAGAGAAAGCAATGTGATGTTTTTGCCCCCTTTTTTTTTTTTGCATTCACTGACAAATTTTCAAGCATTTTTGCACCGCTATTCATACTTTAAAACTATTCAGAAAATATAAACAAGAATGTGGATTAGTGTAGGACCTAGGAACAAATAAGATAGAATTTTCAAAATCAGCTATGTGGCTTGGGAGCACTAGGTCCATGGTGGGTTTTTTCCATAGGATTTGTGTTTCTGTGTTGTTTAGGTACCTTTGAAAATCTCACCCATAGCAAATCTATTGATACATTTTATGTGGTAAAAATCTTGACTATGGTATGTATTTGACTTAGCAACCTGAGGCTTAACAGTCAACTAGATGGCATGTCTCTGAAGCATTGTAACATCAGAAGTAAATCAGCTAGTCATCACTCTCACCCTCCAGTTCATTTGCATACTCAATTCTGTTGGTCAAAATGAGTCAGCAAATGAAAGTGGCAGTCAGAACTAAGAGAGTTGGGGTGGCATAGGAGTTCAGGACTGGAATAGAGGGGCTGTTCTAGATCAATGGTTCTCAAACTTATTGCACACTCCTTCTTTGTGTCTGTAGCAGTTTATCTCCCCCCGGACCCCATCTCTCTCTAGCCACTCAGCTCTGAAGGCAGAGCAGAGAGCAGCAGCTGCTGGTCAGGCATCCAGCTCTGAAGGCAGCGCCCCCACCAGCAGCAGTGAAGACGTAAGGGTGGCATGGTATGATATTGTCATTGTTCTGCGCTGCTGCCTTCAGAACTGAGCCTTTAGTCAGCAGCCGCCCAGCTCTGAAGGAAGAGCTGCTGCCGGCAGCAGTGCAGAAGTAAGGATGGCATGGTATGATATTGTCATTCTTATTTCTCTGCTGTTGCTGGAGGCAGTGCTGCCTGGCAGGCATCCGCAGCTCTCTGGCCACCTAGCTCTGAATGAGTACAGTCATTCTCCCCGCCCCCCCCCCAGCTTCTCATGTTCCCTCCCACCCCGAATATATTCCATGCTCTCATCCCAGTTTGAAAACCTCTGTTCTAAATCAGGAGCTATATTGGCTGAGTAGGAATGAGATGAGGTTTGCACTGTGGTTCTCTCCACACTATGCCTAGCTCAGGCAAGATCATTTACCTTTGCCTACTTAAAACTGTCTTAGTAGAATCTCTCTGCCTTGGCTGTCAAGGAGGGAGATGACTAAAGTAAACAGGTTAGTGTTCAGGTTTAAGGCTAGAGTTAGAGTTACTGAGTGAGTAACCTCTGATGTTACAATGCTCCTGTGCCTGCAGGACCAAATAGGCATTGTCAAGGGGATGCTCTTGATAAGAAACTGATAAAGGAGACGAGGAGGAGTGGCGTAGACAATTTAACAATAAAATTTAGGTTTAGTGTCAGTACCCTGTAAAATTGCTGCAGGTTCAGGTAATAGGGACTGTGTTCCTGCCCTTTCCACCTCCTGCCAGTTTAGCCTATGTGACCAATGATGTGTATGACTTTCTAGTTGTAAAATGTTAGCGAGGGAGTGTAAATCAGTCTGTCTGACTTTCTGTTGCTGTTTAATTAGAAATTTCCATTTTAAAGATTTGGTAACTGCTGGAAAGTTCTCTTAACTTCAATGCGATTCATTATGCACCATCTCTTTAATATGTTTTTTTTTCATGCGTAGTACACCATTTATAGCACCTTTTGTGTAGCTGTCCTATATATTGCACACCTGACAGAAACTAGTATTTTAGACCTATCTATTGTGTTCAAACTGTTTTTGAGAAGACAATATTTGTAACAAATGCCTCACTATTTAGTGATTTTAATCTTGGTTACTAAACCATTTTTAATACTTCCATTATTTCTATAATCCCAGGATTTTCTTGCTTAGCAACTGCACCATTTTGCATGAAAACAATACTTCAGTTGATGGAAGGGATAGCCAAAACACTTCTACCTCCACGCTACTTACAGGGCTTTCTAGAGCAGTAAAAGCGGCAGAGAATCCTGTGGCACCTTATAGACTAACAGATGTTATGGAGCATGAGCTTTCATGGGTGAATACCCACTTCGTCAGATGCATGACATGCATCTGATGAAGTGGGTATTCACCCACGAAAGCTCATGCTCCAAAACGTCTGTTAGTCTATAAGGTGCCACAGGATTCTTTGCTGCTTTTACAGATCCAG
Source organism: Chelonoidis abingdonii (assembly GCF_003597395.2). NCBI lineage: Eukaryota > Metazoa > Chordata > Testudines > Testudinidae > Chelonoidis > Chelonoidis abingdonii. Next base: position 13,362,034 of record NC_133787.1, on the reverse strand, counting down.
ACTAACACGGCTACCTCTCTGATACTCTAGAGCAGTGTTTCTCTCAACCTTTTTGATACCCGGGACCTTTCTGCTGCCTTCCTAAACTGTGTCAGGGAGATCTGAGTGACTGGTGCTGGTCCACAGACAGGTGATTGAGAAACACTGCTCTAGGGGAAGAAAGTGTTCAGCAGGCTCTACATTTTGGACCTGCATGGAAGGGACGGAGGGAATATAGGAAAAATGGGTTACATATCTGTTCGAAATAGAGAGGTTTTTGGTAGTCCCAAGCATTCAAAATCCATTTCAGTATTTTGAAGTATTAGTATTTTGAAGTATTAGTAGAGATGAGATTTGACATGGATGTTATGAGTTATCTTTTGTTATCTAGTGCATTTTCATCCTTGTATTGCGGCTGCTTGGTGCTGTGCCACAAGCAGATTCTGGGTGCAAAGCCAGTTTAGGCAACATGAGATGATATCCCCTCAGTCTTTCTTGCACAGAGGGATCGTGTGGTGTTGTGGAGCTAGGTTAGTCGTTAATTGTGTTTAGAGAAAGGAGACTTTGCTAGGACTGAACTACACCTGGTGGATTCCAAGCTACCTTGTCAGTCCATTGGTACTATTGGCAGGTGGTACAATTTACAGCGTCTTTCAGACTGTGCTGAATTATGCTTGGGACCATCCTGATGCACATCTGGCCCAGGATCAGGGAGTGACTGGGGGGAGGGCTCAGCGGAGAGGCAAACTGTGGCCCTCTACCACAGAAAACTTGTAATATTTTAGCAAATAAGTGGGGTAGCATTCTTTATCAATATTTTATTATTAGATTGATAATGGAAACACTTTTTTGTAGAAAGTAGTGTGTTGTGACACTCATGCTTTTTCTACAAAAATAAAAAACCACACCTATCCATCCTCCGTAACTTAAGCACGTAGTGCACAGCTAAAATATATGATATTAACTGATTTAAAGCAATGAAAATGTCCATCTTTCGCTTTCACTTATGTACATAATTGTAAACTTGCATTTTATGTTACACATAAGTTTTAGTCTTGCAGAATTATCTGACATTGCTCTCGCATCTGTACTCTTTCCTACGCAGCATTGGCTGTTAGTTTAAAAATATGTCTGGCCTTGCTACAAGGAAGTTTATACTGTGCAAACACAGAGACATCATATCCCTGATTTTCTTCTTCTGTTGGAGATGGTCTGGAAGAGGAAAGAAATGAAAAAATGGAGGTTGGAATGTGGGGAAAATAGGTGAGGGTCGGGGAGAAGAAGAAACAATGGAATGTTAGTTGAAAAGAAACTGATCTTAAAAATGCATGTTTAAAATGGTAATATTATGTAGACACATCATTTAAAAAAAATGTTGGGGAGGCAAATGGAGCCTTCTACAGCCCATCTAATAATTGAAATGGACCACATATAAAAAGTAATATCCCCTCAATAGATTTACCACACTCTGGTGACAACCGCTTTGCTGTCCTTGCTTACCTTTCTATTTAAAAATGAAATTGATTTATTGTCTTGAATTCACATTTCATTTCACTTCAAAATGAAATGTGTGTGTTCTAAAAAGTACACAAGGGATTTCATATTAGACTTTAGCAAGTAACCTGTTTTGAAATATCTGAATACTTCACATGTTAAGCTCTAGAAAAGAGAATAGGAATATAGTTATGTACAGAGTAATAGTAGTTCACAAGTCACATAGAAGAGCCTCAGCACTGCTAATTTAAAAATCAGCCTTCCATATTCTCAAAGTAAAAATTTCATTTTTTATTAGTATTCAAATTTTTCTTTCCAAACCTTTACATACTTTGTGGAGCATCCTAAAAAAAAATTAGCTATATTTTTCTATACAGCTTCAAGTTATATGTAATACTTTTATTTAGCAGAAGGAACCCCTCACATCAAAGCATATGATGAAGAGAGTGTAGCCTCTCTGAGCACCACACAAGATGAGACCCAGGACTGTTTCCAGTTGAACAACGGGACGCCAAATTCCAACTATCTTTTGCAAGGTGGATATATGTTGGCTGCATCATATTGGCCAAAGGTAAGTTTGTAATACCATTTTCAAGCGCAAATGTGATAGCTGGGTCATTTTTCTTGGGGGTTGATGAGTTAAAATAGCAAGCTGGGGGTAAATCCTATTGTGACTATGCCAATATGACATTTTGGGTTTTGACTCAGACCAGTCAGGTTATGTCACTGCCTGGTCTGGAACTCTGGATGTCTTAAATGCTATGCTGCTGTGACTTATAGCCCTGATGCCAACAACCGGCATACACAGGGTGACACCAAGACCCTCCCTGTCCTGTATTTTCTACAAAACGTCTGCCATGTAGTGCCCAGCCCTCTCACCAAAAACTTAGAGTAGTTAGTTTGCTGCTCCCTTCAAGAGACAGTACCCAAAAGCTTATTACCTTAACTGGGGTTAACACACTGAGTTGATGTATAGTATAAATAAAACAGGTTTATTAAACAAGTAAACAAAGTAAAAATATGCTTCTAAAATTAAAACTTAATTTCAACAAGTTGCAATCTTTGCTTAAGCAGTTTTCTTGTCTGTATTCAGTTCCCAGAGACTTCAGACTGCTTGGTTAAAGGATCTACCATGCTGTGATTTCAAGAGCTTTGGCCCTTTTAGTCTCTCATGTAACAGAAGGCAAAATGGCTTTCTCTCTTTATATCTTCCCAAAGTTCAGTGATGCTGCTTCAAGAGGCAGGAGGGCTTTGGGAGTGGGGGGTGCACTCTCCATACCCCATTGACATTAAGTGGTCATCTTTCCCCACTTGCTCTCCTAATAGCTTTGTTTACCATACATGTAAATGTGCTTTTCTTTATCTTTGGTCACAACTTGCTTAATTTACACCAGAAACACATTCAGGTTAAACACACTCAGTTAAAGCTCAGGCGCAACATCTGTAGCTTCCCTTAAAGGTATCCCTGTTACTGAAATCTGCAGAGCAGCACCCTGGCACGTTGTACACGCCTTCTCTAGATACTGTGTACAAGGTGTGAACAACTATGACTGATGCAAACCTACCCTGCCTAGAGAAGTGATAGGTTATGTCATAGGTTTCTAGGCACCTGCCTCCTTAGAGAGACAGCTTGTGAATCACCAGTTCTGCACTACACATAGGGACAATCCCTGGAAGAAGGAGGATGGGTAGTAACAGGAGTTCTTTGAGAGATCTTTTCCCTATATATAGTGCACTACCTGCCCTTTTTCCCCGCTCCCTAGTCTCCTACTGGGAACTGGCAGTAGAGAAGGAGCTGAGATGCTGGCAGTCTGGCAATCTCCCCCTTTTATTGTCTTGATGCGGTTCACAAGAAGAGCAGAGGCACATGGGTGGATCAGATGGACAGTTCTAGGTAAAAATCTATAGTTTTTGGAGTGCTTGCTCATGTCCATTCCATATTAGGGGTGTGTGCTTGCTAAATGCACCAGTGCCAGAAGTTTTTCCCTTAGCAGTATCTGTAGGGCACCGGCTCTGGTGCCCTCTGCTGTGGCACCCGCATAGCGTGGTATAAAGGGCACTGCTGGCTCCCCCCACCCTGAGTTCCTTCTTGCTGCCAGTCACGGTGCTGGAACTTCTCCTGCTTCAGCCAGCTTTCACTTAGTTCAGTGTGTCTCATGAACGTTTCTTTTTAAAATAGTTGTATATGGTTTAGTATTTACCCTTAGTATTAGTTCTCGTTAGTTGGTCCCGGATGGGACTCAGCCCAGGGACTGATCGCCAGGCTTAAAACCATGCGATCGTTGTAAGTGGGCTCATGCCCATCAGCGACCCACAGGTTAGCTGTTAAGGTGTCTAGGGAAAGGACACATAAGTGACAAGTGTTTCATCTGTAAGTCGTTCAAACCCAAAACGAAAAAGAGACAAATCCATCTCAGGTCACTGCTGATGGGGTCAGCACTGACCCCGGCACCGGAGCAGAGGTCCAACTTGGCCCGAGCACCACAGCATTAGTATGGAGCACCCTGTCAATGCCATCTACAAGCTGGCACCGATCCCTCTCTTCAGCCAAGAAGCCCAAGAGGTCTGCAAGAGGAAGATCTCCCACTTTCCGTAGAGAAAGGAGAGGGCTGGAGGAAAGCCAAGACATGCTGGGTGGCTCAAACCTCCATCAGGGAGTTGGGCCCCTGCTCATGTTGAGCGATCAAGCCCCTCCCATACTATGCCTGCCACACCGGATGGTGATGAGGGCCTCCACCAACTCGAAGTCCCATCAGCGCCCGAGTCCCTGCAGGCAGTGCAGGAATTCCTGATGCTACTGGTGCCGCCCACACCAGCTCTGACGGTACCCAAGCCCAGAAGTAAACCTGCCTCATTCTGAGTGTCCCAGCTTCAGCAGTTCCATTCCCCATTGCAGGGGACATCCCGCCAGCACTTGCCTGCACGGAGTCATCATGCCTTGGACTTAGGGCAGGCTCAGAGAAGCCCTCTTTGGTCTCTAGACCCTGGGCACTGACAGCAGGATTCGAGGCGTGCCTCACCAGTCAGCTGACACAGATCTGTGGAGACCCATGTCCCTTGGCATGAGTGTCAATACCGACCCATCGGGTCTCCCAACGACTCGGCCACCAGTCCTGCAACTGATCAGTGGAATGGGGTCACCGGTCACCCGCCCACTGGCACCTGTCACCAAGATGTGAATCTCCTCGACTGGGGAGATTCTATTGATGACCAGGCCACTCCAACTCCCGGTCCCGCTCTAGATCCCAGTACAGTCAAGTAGCGTGAGGCGTAGATCGCTGGTCTACCGACGCAGATCCGCCAAACAGCGAAGATCCCTGGGGTCCTGTGGGAGGAACTCATCCCGACTGAACAGGTCAGCGTTGAGGCACATAGCAGGCATGGTGAGGAGGAGGGCTAGCCAATCATGGTCACTCCGCAGTGTCATTACAACTCTGGTGCTGATCAGGAGTCCCTGGTAACACAGTCTTAGAGTAAAATTTCATTGTATTTGTTAAAGGCATGGACTATATTACAAAAAATAGCTATTGGTTTCTTAATATGCAGTGGTAAAGATCTCATTCACTGGAGGCAGGCATGGATTGGATTGAGGCTTGAAAATATGCAGCCAGATTGGAAGCTTCTGATCAAGGCATTGTTTTCAGTAGTCAGGCGGTTTAGGGAGAGCCTGAAAGGGAACTTCATGACAAAGGAAGAGACAAAAAGGATGGGGGAGCTCAAAAGATAGAGGTTAGTATTTGTATCTGAAATTCAGGACCTTTTAATCTCCACTACATTATCAGTTGGTCCAGAGACATTTATACCGAACACATCACCGGACACTGCCAATACCACACTGAGTAATTGAGACAGCCGACCAGGGAAATAACCCACTTCCTTTCCTGAGGGACCAAGGGACGGACCCCACCCATGTACCTATCCGCTCCACTGATACTGACTTGGACTCCTTATTCATTGCACTGACTGCAGGGACTCCTTATTCATTCCATGGGTGGCGAACTGGAGCCCACTTATTCACTGACATTTTAAAAACCCTTGCACCCCAATCTGGGTCTGTGCCAGTTATGCAATATGTATGTATCTTTTCATCCTTGCAAACGGTATCCTTAACCCCCCATAACCCAAGCCTGACCCCAGATGTACAGTACTTTCCCCCTCAACCTGTGTATATTTCATTTCAAACATTTACTTTAATAAAATTTTTAAATCCGTTATCAGTTTAATGTCTGATAAGTCCTCTATCTGAGGACTATATATTAAATGGATTTTTGGAACAGGGAGATGGAATAGGCGCTTGCTGCATCCACTCCACGAATATCATGAATATTTTTCTTAAAAACTTTGATTTCAATGTTCATGATTTTCAATTTTTAAGAGCACCTCTTGAACTCTTAAACGATCTAACTTTAATAGGGAAGGTGGAAGGCCCATTTATGGACACCCACAAATAGAGGCATAACAAAACAACCAATCATTTTTGAAAATGTAGGCCCTTGTTCTGAGTATAGTGGTGGAGAACACAATCAAGATTAGGAGAGAACTGTAAAGAGCATTTTATATATTGGGCAGTTTTAATGTTCACATATCTTGGACAAATATGTATGCGCTAACAGTATCCGCAAACTTTATGGATTTTATTTTTATATTAGAGAGCTTCTAAAAGTGCCCCCTACATTTTATTTGGGGAATTCAGCATGTATTGCTTAAGGTCTAAGTACATTCTTGACTTTGCAGTGGGACTGTTTGTGTGTTTAAAATTAAATATGTGCTTAGTGCTCTGCCGGCTTGGGACCTAAGGTATTTGAATCTGGAACAGAACAGATTCAAACATGACAAGAGGAACTGTGAATAAGAGCATGCACATTTATTTTTATATTTGTGGTTATTTATTATATTATTGTGGCATCTACATGCCACAGCCTAAATAGGATCCCATTAAGCTAGGCACTGCACAAATATATGTTAGGTGATAGCCCAAATGGTCATGGCCAAAAATCTGCAAACACTTCTGCACTGTTTCATTTTACTGTCCACAGTATTCCCATTAAAATTAATGGGACTACTTGTGTGAGTAAAGCAAAGCATGGGGTTAAGTATTTGCAGGAGCAGGACCTAAATAGACAAGATACACAGAGAGTGGAAGAAAGGAAGTATCATTGTCCACATTTTGCAAATGGTTATGTGAGGTATACAGAGATTATGTGATTTATCTAAAGTCACATAGGAAAATGTGTTGTAGAGCCAGGAATCGAACCAGATCTTGAGTACAAGTCCAATGACTTAACCATAAGATCATCCTTTCTCTTCTTTGTAGAAGAGGAAGATTTCTGAATGGCATAATGTATAGATTTGATAAGCAGTTCCTTTGTAAAAAAAAAAAAAAAAAAAAAATGTCTTGTTTTTTCTAGGATCGAGTTATGATTAATCGACTAGACAGCATTTGTCAAACAGTGTTGAAAGGTAAATGGCCTTCAGCAAGAAGAAGTTATGACAGCAATACAGTAGCATCTTTCTACACAACCAAACTTCTGGACAGCCCGGGTGCAGCTGCAGACTACAGTGAACCTAGTGCACCAACACCCCCACCTGCAGGTGTTAAGGAAGAACATGATCAATCGCCACAGATGCCAAAGGTGAAGAAGCATGTACGAGAAAAGGAGTTTACAGTGAAAATCAATGACGTATGTTTATTTTTATTGCCCTAGGACCTGATTGCGATTGCGGTGTGCGGCATGCTTTACCTGCAAGTGGCTGCCTGCTCTCACTCTTACTTTCTTTGCACATTAGTTTACGGGTATTTGGATATGTTTCTTTTGGGCATTGAGCAATTCTAAATTTGCATATCCTGCGAGAGGGATCGTTGCTGAATGTATGTCCCTCTTGAAACTTCTGAAATCCTGCTGTTCAGATGCTTCCTCAAATGGCATGTTTTATGCAGTTTCTAATAATCTGGTTAGTTGCATAAATAATAGGTGTTTCCAGTGAGTTCGGCTTTTTTTGAACGTTTTAGCATGCCCTACTCAAATTAGCACTTTATAATTTCGTGTACTTTTTAAAAAGATTACAGATAAATTCTGAGTTTCACATACATACTAGAGGTGTCTAAAATACCCATTTCCTATATTTGTAATTTGAGAGTTGTTGATAATAAACACAAATGGATGCGAACGCTGTTCTAGTAATTGGATTTGCATAGGATGAGATTAAGGAAGTAGATAGATGTTCAGTGTCTGAATTTTTCAGTTAAGATATTAATTTATTCACAATTTGTGTTCATAAAGGTGGTCCTGTAAAATTTCTGGTTAGATTGGTTACTTGGAAGAAAAGCAAGGCTTGATTAAAGTTTTGTGTGATCTCATTTTCTCTCAACTCTTCTGGAATAGATGCGTTTTATGCAAGAATCCTGAACTTCTAACTCTGGCATTTGTTTAACAGGAAGGTGGTTTGAAATTGACTTTTCAGAAGCAGGGGTTTTCTCAGAAAAGGCTATTTGAAAGTGAAGAAGGCACGTTAGGACAGCAGCAATACCTGGCTCGGCTATGTGAGCTCCAGAATGCTTCAGAGACCAGCCTTGTCAATTTTCCAAAATCCTTACCAGAATCAGGTAAACATTATGACTTATAATAGTGTCAATTTACATAATGCTCCCTGGTCACACAAATCTCTTTGTAGGGAAATAGACAAAGAGCCATTATATTTTGTCTGCCATTTTCTATCTGTGTTAATTTTCTGTGCATTCTTTGTAATCTGTCTCCTGTGTCTGAGGCATCAAACAGTCAAGTATAGTAATATACAGGTCTGTCTCATCTTACGCTGGGGTTACGTTCCACGGTCAGTGCGTAAAGCAAAAACTGCGTATAGTCAAAATGACCCTTGAAAATCCCTTAAATCATCCATAAAGTACAATTTTGTGTATACAACCCTGTACAGTACTATGTATTGTATACAGCAATGTACAGTACAGTATATAATAAAGACTACATATGCAAAATATAATTTTACAGTATTTTTAATAACAATAGAGAGTCAGAAGAATGACAGAATAAAAAATGAAAACAGTACAGTGCAGTATTGTAAACCTGAACAGTCACCAGTCATCCTGGATATCTTGCTAGTCTTGTATTGTACACACTCCAATGATTAGTCTTCCTCTTCCCCTGACAACACTATATTTGAGTCGTCAAGGCTTGATGTCGATCCAGGAGATGGTGGGCCAGGCTTGGTGATGGAGAGCGAGTCGTAGACGAAGTGGTTGGCTCTGGTTCAGCTTGAGAAGTTGATCATGTGGGCTCTGCTGCTGCTGGTTGTTTTTTCTTTAAAAACATGGTGATTGGCAACTATTGCTGTTGTCTCTTGAGCTCCTCAAACATTTCTTGGTACGGTCTCAGATCATCCGTAATACTACGTGTGATTTTGAGGCTTCGTTCCATAGAAGGATCTTATTCAGAAATGAAATCATTCAAAGTGTTTCGCTGTCTGGAAAATTTATGAAGATTCCAAGTTACTGGCACTTCCTGTTCATCATTATCTTTGTCTTCTGTAGACGATTTTATCAGTTCCTCTAACTCTTCGTTAGCCAATGTTTCTCTATTGCCCTCAATTAATTCCTCAATATCTTCCTTGAGGATGTTGATGAAGCCATCACCACCCGGTTTCCTGGACATCTGAACAATGAGTTGCACTTCTTTGTCAATGGTCGGGGAAACCCTTAAAATCATTCACGCAGTCTTCCCATAGGTTTCGCCAACACGCATTGACTGTTTCAGGCTTGATTGCATCCATTGCCTGTTTAATATAAGTGATGCAATCAGCAATGTTAAAGGACTTCCAACACTCCATCACATTAACATTGAGATCAGCATCCACAGCGGTAAGGATCCGTGAAAATGTAAATCTCGTGTACATGGCCTTGAAACAGCTAATGACACCTTGGTTGAGAGGATGGAGGTGGTATTGGGGGGGAGAAAGACAACTTCAACATCGTTATGCGCAAACTGGAGTGCCGCAGGGTGGCCAGAAGCATTGTGTATGATCAGCAAGACTTTAAAGTCAAGTCCTTTCTCTTCAAGGTACTGCTTGACCTCCAGAATGAAACACTTGTGGAACCAATCCAGAAATAATGCTGCCATCACCCAAGCCTTTTTATTTGATTGCCAGAACACAGGCAGGCGATTTTTGTTCTTGCTAGTTAGGGCATGGGGATTTGCAGCCCTGTAGAGCAGTGCCCAGCTAGATTGCCACAAAACAACACAGTCACACTGTCTTTAGTTGCTTTGAAGCCAGGGGCTTGTCTTTCTGATTTTGAAATGTAAGTGTGGGTGGGCATTTTTTCCAAGAGCCCAGTCTCGTCAGCATTAAAAACTTGTTCTGGAAGATAGCCCCTTTCCTCTATGATTTTCTTTAATTGTTTGGGGTAGGCTTTTGCTGTGTCCTCATTGGCAGATGTAGCTTCACCAGTAGTCTGCACATTTTTGAGGTTGAAGCAGTTCCTAAAACTGTTAAGCCAACCTTGGCTGGCTTTGAATTCCTTCTTATCAGAAGGCTGTCCCTCTTCGGCGGGAGGTTTGAACAGCACATAGATGCTAAGAGCCTTTTCTCGCAACATGTTGCCATTGATAGGCACACGATTATGATTCATGTCTTCCAGCCATAAGTTTAATGCCTTTTCAGTCTTCACTAAAGTCTTATCACGCACTCGGCTCGTCACCTTAGCAATTACTGGAGCATTTGATGCCATGGCTTGACGAATTTCTGTCCTCTCAAATCTTGATGGCACAGATGCTAGATTCGTTGCGGCCGTATTTGCATGCCACGTTGGCGATGGACATACCGTCTCTCTAAGTCCAGCATAACCAATTTTTCCTCCAGCGTTGGAACGAATCGCTGTTTCTTCGGTTGAGCACCAGATGAAGTAAGTGCCTTGCATTTAGGGGCCATGTTATACAGTACGAAAAATACGTACTGTCCCAGTACAGGCACTGTAGAATCTCACTGAGAACGGCGAGATGCACACAATATGAGAGGCACAGGGGGACTGAGTACTGTAGTGGGAACAGCAGATTCGTTTCTCCCATCTCACACTCATTCCGGGGCAGACACACTATTTAAACTGTTGTGGGTTTTTTGGATTTTTTTGCCAATTCTCCAGGGTTATTATAGGGGAAACCCTTATCACAGGCCTAAAGACGTGCTGTTGCTGTCAAGTCCCCCCATAAACTATTTTAGTGGGAACAGCAGATATGCGTCTCACGCTGGTGGAATCGCCCACACTTTTTCCCCCCCGACCGTGCAAAGCTGAAATCGCGCATGTTAAATGCGTGTAATATGTGACAGACCAGTAGAGACAGTTTTGTGCTGTATTACTGTGATCCTTAATAATATTCTGAACAAAACTGTATTATAGTTCAATCAGAAGTATGTATTACAGCTAGAAAGTAGCCTCTGATCTGGACCCTCGATTTTTTGTAACAAGGAATGTTTAGATTTAGGTATTTGTTTTGGATCTATTTCTAATTATAGCTATGAAAGTCATTAAGTTCCAGAGATTAATTACACCGGGGGGGGGGAGGGCATTCCTTTTATACTTTTGAAATTTACCTCTCCATTTCATTGGATGCCTTCTAGTTCTTGTGATGGTGTCATGATTTCTTTGGTGCCGCTATGGTCTCATTGTGGTAAACTGATGGATGTTTAGCCTAGTAATTGTCAATAGCTTTATTATATAAATATGTATTCAGAAAATGTCTAAAAGGGATATTATTTATCCTGTACATTACAATAGCTTCTTAAGAACTTAATGTAAGTGTGTGTGTGTGTGTGTGTAATAGTAACCCAGTAAGCCGTAATGTCTTATGAAGACATTATAATCTCTCATGTATACCTGAGTTATGCATGTGAGTAAACTTTATGAAAAATAATATCCGTAAACATGAAGTAGACACAATATTTAAGATGGTCATAATATTGACCAATTCTTTACAACATTTTTAAAATCTAAGCTTGAGTTACAGCAATTCCAAAATATATCTTTAAATTTATGTAGAATAGAAGTTTATTGAAATCATTTTGTTGAATACAAGCTACATAAAAATACAGAAGTAGAAACTTGGTATGTCAAATTTCAACTTAAAACAGGATAATACATCTAAGAGCCTTAAGCGTATTAAATATGTATGACAGTGTTGTCAACTTGTGCAATATTTGGGATCTTTAAGGGTTCTCATTAATGTCTTATTTTTTCTTCAATCTTGCAAATTTTTGCCCTCATCTAAAATGGCTGCCATATCCCATTACCATCTGGATCTGAAGGCAAAAGCTTCCCTTGGCAAGATGGATTATATATCCATTTGACCTTATCAGATGAAAGTGAGGCTGCCCTTAGCAAAGATAGATACCATCCTATTGGTTTCCAATGACTATGAAGCCAGGCTATGCTCAGGGAAGATAGTGTCCCATTAGTCACTGAGGGCCAGGCAAATATAGAGGTGTTAGGAATGGGACTGTAGGGACTATAAGGGAATGGAGTGTGTTAGGGAACTGGACAGGGCACTATGAATCAAAGGAGTGTGAGAAGCAGAATACAGATGGGATGGGCTACTAGGGAATGTTGGGATCAGGAGGCCATCTGAGGGGTGGCAGGAAGATATGAAGGCAAAATGAGAGGAGCTGAAAGAGTGCAGAGGAATGTGGTTTGAAAGAGAATGTGATGGGTAAGAAACTGAGGGAGGGAGAAATATGAGTGGGAGTGAATGTAGGTGACAGTAGATTGTGGGGAAACATGCAGAAAGAATGTGATTGGAGCAGCTGCCTATCCTGTTTAGTTAAGGACTGGATAGAATGGAATTGCCACATGCCCCCCAAGAGGTCAATAGAAGGTAAGCGGAGTTCCCTCTAATCAGTGAAAAAAGATGCTGCATTTTTGTGTGTATTTAAGGTTGCATTTTGATCCTAAGATGACCATATACACAGTGTGCATGGGCAGCTCCCCCGTAAAGGTGAAAAATCAAGACAGGTGAAAAACAGTGGTTTAAAACAAATACACACACACACAAAAAAAACCCCAAACCCACCATGTTTTTAAGTCAGTCTTAAGACATTATTTTGGAAGATGGTGTAGTCTCTCATATTTTGAATGTTGAGCTTGTCAATACCTTGATGGAGACTCTTAAATGGGTACAACTTTCTAGGAATTTAAGTCCAAAACATGTTACCTTAAAATTGGTTCAGTATGTTGGTGAATGATATTTATGTATAGAATACTTATTTAAGAACACTTGCTTTCCTTTTTTCAACATCACTAATTTGGGTGATACTTCACAAATGGTTGTGTCTTTCCTGCTGGCTTTGGAGCGGTTGTCTGCTAAAAACACTGTTCTGAGCTAATCATGGTCAGGGTAACAGCACTGAATAATGTTGGTTCACAAATAAAGAAATAAAATGCACCGACAGTTTCTTCTGTACTAGAAAATTAAATTTAATCATTTGGAGTTAAAAGATCTTTCCCTTATACAATGGAGATGGAAAAATAGTTGATAGTTTTATTTTAATAGTACTAGCAGCTGCAACTATGATGTATTGATCCTTTTTGTTTTTCTGTACTTGTTACAGGGTCTCTTCAGCAGTTAGATCAGTAGTCCCCAACATGGTGCCCGTGGGCGCCATGGCACCCACTGGGGCATTTATGTGTGCCCACCTAGTGCCCAGCAGGGGAGAGAAGCCGGGTCCCCGCACCTGCCAGGGACAAAGAACTCCGGGGCTGCAGGTTGCAGGCGCCGGTGTTCTCGGTCCCCAACAGGCACGGGGCCGCAACTTAAACCGGAGAGAAACCACGGCCCTGCGCCTGTCAGGGACAGAGAACTCTGGGGCTGCAGGCTTCATTCTATGTTAAAATAAGAATAATAAATATTTTTGGACCAGCAGTTCAACAACGTTTTACTTTTTAAAATAAGTAAGATGAAAACTATTTGATATGTATTTTGTGAAAACTCCTTAATTTTTCTTACAAGTAGATAAAAAAGAGCAAATTTACGTGGTAAGGTGAAAGTAATTGCCGAATAATTTAATTAATACCTTTTATATGTAAAATTACCCTTTTTATCTTATGGATTCATATATTATGTAATAGTAAATATGATGGGTTTTGTATTATTTAATGTACAAATACAAAATAAGCCTTGAAAAATTGTTGGTGCCCGCCACACTCTTCTGAAAACATGAATGTGCTACTGGCCACAAAAAGGTTGGGGACCACTGAGTTAGATGATTTTTTGTTTATATGTGGGAATTATCTTTAAACTACTCTATTTCAAATTATGGAACTTTTTTATTGAATGTGTTCCTGATTATAAACGGAACACACCTTTGACTCATTAATTATATTGAATTATTAATTTGATAGGTGCTTCCAATCAGTTAACAGCTAATGCTAATGGAGTCATAGTCGACAGCCAACCTGTAGTCAAAAAGAGGAGAGGAAGGAGGAAGAATGTAGAAGGAGTTGACATTCTCTTTATAAATAGAAATAAACCACCTAATCATGTAAGTAAATGTGATTCTGTATCCAAAATAAAAGATCCATTTTACTTCATTGAGCTTATTGTGCTGTGAGCAAATAATTGCTAAACTTTAGCATTCAAATTATTTAATCTGGAATTACTCAGTATAAGTTTATAATTAAGGTCCTTCTTAACTTGCAATATTGTGAAAATTGCAGATTCTGCAATATTACACTTCCACTGCAATTTTGACAGTGGGAACCCCAGCTCGTTCTGTCAGCCCCAGGCGGACGACAGCGGGAGCCACCACTCTAAGCCATGAGTGGCTGAAAGTGGAAAATCGTAGAAAAGTAATAATGGACTTTATTACTGCAAATAATAAGGTCCATTATTACTTTTCTGCAATTTTCCATGGCTTGTTCACAATTTTTTGATGATCATCTCACAATTCAAGTATTGCCTTACTTAGAATCTTTTAAATGTGAACTGGAAAGGTTTTTTATTAAAAACAAACAAAAAGCCACATCTATAATATTGCTTAATTACAATATGGAAAATTACATATAGCTCTTTTTCAGATTGTAATTGGCTGTGTGTTTAACTAAATTGGAGACCACCTACAAATTCTTTGTAACATTCATTTTCCAATGTATTGCATATTTCTCAGAACATTTTGTCTTTCTACAGGTTAGTCCAGGCATTAACACCTCGCAAATTGCTCCAGTAATAAACCCAACGCTTCCTTATGCTCAGTCCCAAGGTCTACTTGATGCAGAAAGCCCAGTTCCTGTTATTAACCTGAAAGATGGAACAAGACTTGCAGGGGATGATGCACCAAAAAGGAAGGATTTAGAAAAATGGCTTAAGGAACATCCTGGTTATGTTGAAGATTTGGGAGCTTTTATTCCTGTGAGTATTCTTTTGAACTCTGCTGTACCTAAATAGTGAGTCTCATTCTGCCTCTGCATACTGTATTTAAACTTATAATATATGCCACATGGGATTCCTTATTCTCTTCTCTTTTTTTTTTCTTCTTCTTCCCCTTCTTTATTTTCACTTTATTTGAAGAGGAGGTAGATCGGGATGGTCTCTTCATTTCTATCTTTCTTCTTCCCATCTCCATGCAATTTGTACACTAAGGCCAGTCCATGAATATAGCATTTAATCACTAATAAAAAATAATCAATAGCAAGATGCATTATCTGTTTGCCATTTTTTATATGGAGACTAACCAATTTCAAATATTTCTTTAATGAAAATTAGGAAAAAGTATTTTTGTGATGTTTCATTAGTTATAAATGACACTGGAAATAGATGTGTGTGCATTTTCACAATTATTCAAGAAGAGTAAGTTGGTTACAATGGGATAAATGTCATAGGGACCTATATTCTAAATGCTTAGTAGAGTCAAACGTGAAATGGATTTGCTATTCCCACTTTGATACTTCTGAGCTTCTGATCTACTGACCCATAAATCTGTACAGAACAGACATTTATGGGATTAAAACCAAAAATTTTCTGTTCTGTAAAAGTGTTTTAATATGCAGTAATATTGGGTAAACTGGTATACCCGGATGTAAAGTACTCCTGAAAATTGTAACTTTATCAGTACAAAAGGGGAAGCAAGAAATTATGAGCTTGAAATGGAATTGTTTGTGTACGTTTTGTCTTGCACTGGGTGTATATAAATTTAGTTACATTTTGAACTAAATTCTAATATTTCAGTTTAAGAATAATTTCAAATAACTATTAGAAGCTAAATAACTAAAAGGAAGCATCAGTATTCTCCAGCTACCGGTATCATAGCCTCTCAGCCACTTTTTCTCCTCTTCTTCGTGATTGGTTTGTGTCCGGCCTGTCCATTTTGTCCGTGCACTCTTGGTAAACCTGTCAGGGTATTAGGAGGTTGAGGGTGCTCTTTTTATTCAGAACGACTAAGTATATTAATACAGTCTATTGTAAATATTTCATTTTTATTCCAGTATCTTGCCTGTGCACGTTAAACAATGTGTTTTTTAACTAGCTTAATAGTCAAGTCTTCAGAATGCTGAATGCTGATTGGTTGATAAATAACAAAAGTGCCCCTTAATTATCTACATGCCCCTCAGGTGCAGACTCTTCAGGGAAAGTCATATCTAACAAATACTTTGTCTTACAAAGTTATGATCTTGACTAACTATGGCATTCTGTTGTTGTTGTTAATCCTGCTGTATTAGAATAAATATGTATTACATGTGCTTCTGTCATTATTGCTCTAGTCACGAGTCTAATCCAAATCTGACTTCAGCCAAATGCTATTTCCAGGTTTTTTGTTCAAATAGTAAAATTAAGCAGTCCATACACTCATAAATTAAACATCTTGGCTTATGTCATTTTTACGGTAATACTTAAAAACAGTCAGTGACTGTATGGGACAGCAAAGGTAGTAAAAACTCTGCAGCTGTGCCTCCTATTCTGGTCCCTATATGCTGCTCTGATGAAGTATTTGGACTGGGGAACAATTTCCCCAGCACAGGTGCATCAGAGGTCCAATATAAGTGTCACTAGTGGTCCCTTTAGCAACTTCCAGCTGGAGGGACATCTCAAGCAGGTTGGTGAGAGTCCATAGTGATGATCACTGCAGAGGTGTTGTGCTGTGGTGCAGTCTGTAGGCCATCTTGAGGAGTCTTCCACAAGTTAGTACAGAACTTACCATTCATCTTCAAGTGATGGTCTATGTGTATTCCACACATGGGTATGCATGTGCCTGAGTACAGAATATTTTGCAAGCATTGTCTGCTGGGCTGTATATGCTCTGTCGTTCTACTCGTGCTCTGAACTGGGGGCATGAAACAGCGTGGTCCAGTGCTTCCTCAGGTCCTTCTTACCACTGGATGGTCTAAGTAGAAATATTTGATATCTTCAGATCCTTCCTATTGTATCACTTCTGTAAATATATTTTAAATAGTTTTAGTATTTTTCTCATATAGTATAGTTAGTTATTTTCTGTTCCCCTCTACCCCTCCCAAGAAGGCTCACATCTCAGCCAAGTTTCCCCCTCGAACTCATGAGGGTTGGGAACTGAGACTTAGGAAACACCTGATGGAGAAGACTATGAGACGCCAATCAGATCCAGGTCAGAGACACCCATTCACCAACAATACATCAGTCTCATCAAGCATAAGTTCAGGAATGGAGGCGAAGACTTCTAAGCCGCTTCCTATGAGATTAAAGGGATAGGAAAAAATTGTCTTCTTTGAGGACTGCTTTGAAGAGAAAGGAGCCCTCCCTGACCCTGTCAAAGTCAGAAGAGCCTGCACACATAGGCATCAAGGACTTAAGCCCGAGTAAATCTCAGCAGGTGAAAGAGGCATACTGGGATCCGCTGATTCTAGCGTCAGTTCCTATGGCGAAGGCTCAAGACAAACAGAGCAGACATGGTGCCTAAAGCACATGATCCAGATGAGATCAGACTTCCACTGTAACTAGGGAAATTCCTGTTCCAGTGGCTCCATCAGTGAACACTCCCTACAACTCCTGATGGTCTGAGATCTTTTGTCTCCATGGAGGACATTTTTGCTCTCCCCTATCATCCACCCCTCCTGTTGAGATCATCTTTATCTCAGGACATTGTCACTCTAGAGGAAGAGACTATCCCAAGGATACAGAGTAATTCCCCCTTCCCAACCTGTCTGCCTTGGTGTGCAGCCATCAGTATTATCAGCAGTCCAGGATCCAATCTTTTTCTTACGCATACCCCTGATTGAGAACCACTGGTCTAGAGGAACACAGCCATTATTATGAGGAGAAATTTGTGGTTATGATCTTCAGATTTCCCTAGATAGGTACAGACTACCATCCAGGATCTGCCCTTTGATACGATCAGTCTGTTTCATGAGGAGATAGATAAATCTCTGTTTCCTCAAGGACTCCAAGACAACTCTTCACTCTCTGGCATCTCTGTACCCATGCCCCCAAGAGAGAACTTCACAGACAGAAGTATAAGGTGAGACTGCCTTCCCAGCTCTTTTATCATCAATGTCCTCAGGCCACTGAAAGACAGAAGATTTATAGGCCTAGGAATACAATCTCTACAACATCTCACTCTAACCCATAGTCCAAGAGTTTCTTTTGATGAGACTGTAGAGACTCCCACATACCTTTTATTGTTGCCACATCATTCCTCTCCTCAGATTTTTGGAGGCCACCTTACCCATTTTGCTGGCAACCGGAGGGCCCTAGATGCCAACAAATGCATACTGGAAATTATTCACAGCAACTATCTGATTGAGTTTCTAGCTACTCCTATGCACAAAGCCCCTTCACAGTTCCTTTTCAGGGACCATTCTCATGAGATGGTTTTCTGACAGGAAGTGGACTCAACTTCTCCTTTGGTGAGCCAAAGAAGAGGTTCCACCTAAATGTCAAGGGAGGGGACTCTACTCCCCTTACTTTTTGATCCCCAGAAAGAATGAGGGATGGAGGCCCATTCTCAACCTACGACGACTGAACTTATTCATCCGAAAGCTAAAATTCTTCTTCGAGTGCTTGCTCATATCCATTC
This sequence comes from Chelonoidis abingdonii, assembly GCF_003597395.2. NCBI lineage: Eukaryota > Metazoa > Chordata > Testudines > Testudinidae > Chelonoidis > Chelonoidis abingdonii. The sequence continues at coordinate 13,343,524 of NC_133787.1, read as the reverse complement.
CAGTTAGGTGTGCGCGCACCGCGTGCACGTTCGTCGGAGAAACTTTTACACTAGCAACACTCGGTGGGCCGGCAGGTCGCCCCCTAGAGTGGCGCCGCTATGGCGCCTGATATATACCCCTGCCGGCCCGTCCGCTCCTCAGTTCCTTCTTACCGCCCGTGTCGGTCGTTGGAACAGTGGAGCGCAGCTTAGCTGACCACCTCCCTAGCGATTTGCTCGTTGTATAGGTTTTTCGTGTACGTAGTTTTTTTTAACCTTATTACTGTATGACATAGTTATAGTTCGTGTATATAGTTAAAGAGGATCGGGGGTTCGCCCCTTCTCCTCCCCCGGCACCGGGGCCCATGCCCGGTTCACCAGGCTTCAAACCCTGCACGGCCTGCTGTCAGCCGATGCCCACAGGAGATCCGCACGACTCCTGTTTAAAAAGTGCCTCGGCGAGGCCCATCTTTCGGACAAGTGCCGTATTTGTAAGACGTTCAAGCCCTGGACTAAAAAAGAGCGGGACTTTCGCCTGAAGCAACTTTTGATGGAGGCAGTTCTAACTCCTCCATCCTCGGCACCGACTCCGGCACCGGGAACAAGTGCGTCTTCTGCTCCAGCACCAGTGAAGACTCCTTGGCACCACCCGTCACTGGCCCAATCCTCCGGCCGCGCCGCTCGCTCTCCCCGAGGAGCAAGAAGCACAAGGCTCCTGTGGTACCGCAGTCAGAGCGCAGCTCCACGTCGGACCGCCCGGCACCGCCAACTGCCGTGGCACCGCTTGTCTCTGCACTGTCGATTCCGGTCTCTCAGGAGCCGTTGAGTCTGGTGCCTACCAGCTCCCCAGCCCGTGCTGTGGTAGAGCTTGTCATACTGTCCACGCCGGAGACCTTCTCCATGGCGCGGGACCTCATTGCTCCCACAGAGCCTGAGTTTCCCTAACCCCCGGCACCACCGGTGCGGGTCATCCAGTCGCTGGGCAAACCTGCCATGGTGCAACCATCTTCTCCGGGCACCACGGAGCACCATCGGTCTCGATCAGGATCCTGTGATCGCTCTCGGCCCCGACACTGCTCCCGATCCCAGCGCCGCTCGCAGTCCTGGTACCATTCTCCATCCCGGTACCGGTCGCACTCGCGGCACCGCTCGAGATCCAGGTCCCCATCGTACCATCGGCACCACTCCAGATCTCGGCAACGCTGCACCTCTCGTAACCGATCCAGGCATGACGATGTTCGGCACCGGTCGACCTCCCGGCACCGTGCTGGTCGTAGGTCCCGGTCCCGCTCTCAACATCGCCACGGTTCCCAGTACCATTCCCGGTACCGCGCAGGGAGCAATGCTACGGACACATAGACCTGGGCCAGTGTACTTCAACCCCCCCTTGGCCATCCCATCATCCGTCCGCCTCTTCGTATGCGGACAGCGCCTCTTATGGGGGTTCGGACACTCAAGTCCATCAGGACCACAGACCACCCCAGTGGTCTTTTTGGACACCCTGGGTCTACCACCAAGCCCCAGGCGAACCAATGGGCCCATCATGCTCTGGTCATTCGGAGCACCGAGTACCTGAGGCCACTGTCAGCAGACCTCCCCCCGCTGATACGGAGGCAAGCGCTGCACAGGCTCCAGAACAACAGGATGTTCTGGAGATGGAGGCCTACGAGGACGAGGCATCAGTCCAGGACCTGCTCATCCCAGGGTTGTCGTCATCATCTTCCCCGGATGAGGCGGTAGCAGGCACATCGTCATCAGAGCCTCCCCCGATTGATCTGTGAGCGCACCAAGATCTTCTGCGGCGCGTTGCCCAAAATATCAGCCTTCCCATAGAGGAAGTCCCTGAGGTGGAGGACCCAGTGGTTAGCATCCTATCAGCGGAAACGCCTACCGGAGTGGCCCTCCCCTTTATCAGGTCGATCCAAGCCAGAGCAGACACCATCTGGCAGTCCCCGGCTTCCATTCCACTGACAGCCAGGGGTGTAGAAAGAAAATACATGGTGCCCTCTAAAGGGTACGAATACCTTTACGTGCACCCTGCCCCTTGCTCGTTGGTGGTACAATCGGTCAACGAAAGGGAGCGCCACGGCCAGCAAGCCCCTGCACCGAAATCTAGAGAGGCCAAGCGCACGGACTTGTTGGGCCGAAAAATCTACTCTGCCGGAGGGCTTCAGCTCCGCGTGGCGAGCCAGAAAACCCTCTTAAGCCGATACTCCTATAACACCTGGGAGGCGGTCGGCAAGTTTACTGAGTTGGTCCCTCAGGACTCCCGTCAGGAGTTCACAGCCCTACTAGAGGAGGGGAAAAGGGTTGCAAGAACCTCATTGCAAGCTTCACTAGATTCCGCAGATTCGGCGGCTAGAACTGTTGCCTCTGGCATAGCCATGCGGCGCATATCCTGGTTGCAGGTGTCCGGCCCACCGCCAGAACTGCAATATACCATACAGGACTTGCCATTCGATGGACAAGGTCTTTTCTCGCAGAAGATGGATCCCAGATTGAAGAATCTGAAGGACAACCGAGTTATCATGCGTTCACTCGGAATGCATACCCCTCAGACTCGGAGACGGTCATTCCGTTCCCAACCCCAGCGCCCTTACCCTCCACCTCGGCCGAGACAGGATTTTGCCCGTAGGAGAGGTCGTACCACCTGCAGACAGCAGTCGGGACCTCCAGCGGGCAACAATTCCGGTCCCGCAAAGCCATCATCGGGACCTAAAACAAATTTTTGAAGGTGCGCCCTAGAGCAGCGTACCAGTTCCCCCTTCAGATCCGTTCCAGTTTTCCAACCGCCTTTCCTCGTTCCTTCCGGCGTGGTCCCACTTGACTTTGGATCGTTGGGTCCTTTGTACGGTGGAACTTGGATACCGTCTTCAGTTTATTTCTCCGCCTCCCTCCCACCCTTCCTCCTCCCCGTCCCTCTTCAGGGACCCCTCTCACGAGCAACTCCTCATGCAAGAGGTTCACAAGCTCCTATCAATCGGGGCTATAGAGGAGGTACCAGAGGAGTTAAAGGGCAAGGGGGTTTATTCCCGATATTTCCTGATCCCCAAGGCAAAAGGGGGCTTCCGGCCCATCCTCGACCTATGCGGACTGAACAAGTTCATCAAGAAGTTCAAGTTTCGCATGGTGTCCCTGGGGACCATCATCCCCTCCCTGGATCCCGGCAATTGGTACGCCGCTCTCGACTTGAAGGACACACATTTCCATATTGCGATTTACTCCCCGCACGGGAGGTATCTGCGCTTTGTGGTGAATCGGGTTCACTACCAGTTTACCGTCCTTTGGTCTTTCGTCAGCCCCTCGGGTCTTCACAAAATGTATGGCAGTCGTCACCGCTTCACTACGCCGTCGTCGAATACGTGTTTTTCCTTACCTCGATGACTGGCTTATCAGAGGGACCTCTGAGGCTCAAGTCATCAGCCATGTCGAGACCATCAGGGAGCTATTTACACGTCTAGGCCTGATCATCAATCTGGACAAGTCCACCCTGGTGCCCACGCAAAAAATAGAATTTATCGGGGCAGTGCTGGACTCCAACCTTGCAACAGCCAGTTTGCCCCCGCACCGGTTTCAGGCCATAGTCTCCCTTGTCCAAAGTCTTCAGAGGTTTCCAACTACCTCGGCCCGTACTTGCCTCGCTCTCTTGGGCCACATGGCTGCATGTGTTTTCGTGAAAAAACATGCCAGACTGCGGATGCGCCTGCTTCAAACCTGGCTCGCTTCTGTCTATCGGCCGAACAGGGATGCCTTAGACATTATTCTGACGGTCACGCCGAAAGTTCTGAGCTCCCTCGATTGGTGGAAGAGATCGTCCCAAGTGTGTGCGCCCCCTCGATCTAGCTGGAAGAGATCAGTCCGTCGCCGTGTGCTGCCGGGCCGTCAGCCCTTTCATCCTTTAATCGTCCCAGCCCTCCCGCATCCCTAAGCACCGCCGAGTCTCGCGCTTGGCGCTCGGGCGCGCTCCACCATAGCGCCTAGCATACGTACCTCGAGGCTGTTGGTCAACCCGGGGATGCTGACGACTTCATATTCAGATGTCCTGAGAGGCTTGCAGAGCGGTGATTTCGCCTGGCGTGGGCAAGTATGCTCATCGACCGGTCTACGACGGACCGTTGTGGTTGCTAGTATTCACGGACAAACAGTCAACTGGCTATTGCTACATACATCAACAAGCAAAGGCGGAGAACGCAATGTCGTCTCCCTTGTGCTTGGAGTAATCCGCACTGTGGGACATCGTGTAGCCAATCCATAAGACCTGGTGGCCTCCTTTCTCACGGGGCATACGCACACACGCTCGCAGATCGCACGTCTGCAGAGGTCCTTCCTCTCACACGAATGGTCATACGCGGCGATCGGACGTTCTCCATTCGATCTTCCGGAGGTGAGGGTTTCCCCCAAATTGATCCTGTTTGTGATCGCAAGCACGAACCGAAAAGGCCAGGTGTTCTGTCCCATACAGGGTCAGCGTCCCCCGGGCTCCCTGTTGGACCGCGTTCAATGATTCCGTTGGATGGGACCAACCAGCTGTTATGCTTTTCCACCCGTTATTCCCTCGCTCACACAAGTCCTGCTCAAGATCCGCAGGGGACAAAAATCCGCCTTATCCTAGATAATGCGCCATGCTGGTCGTATGCAGCAGGGTACTCCATGCTGCTCGACCCTGTCCCTGTCGCGGGATCCATCCCCACTGGCTGGCTATGGGGCGACTTGGATCACTGCAGGACCTTCGGTCAGCGCTACATCACCCAGGACCTACAGTCCCCTCCACCTGACAGCATGCTCTTGTCTGGTTAGGCCAGTCAGAGTTGAGTCTGTTACCTGCCGCGAGTACAACAGGTGTTTCTAAGGAAGCAGAAACCCTCCACCAGCGCACTCGACATATCCTTGCATAATGGGAATGCGCTTCATGCCACTTGGTGTGCCCAACCACGGCCAACGTGTTCGGTTTTGTTATCATCTCTTTTTTTTTTCCAGGTCACTAATCCCTGGACTATCTATAAGTCTTCTCAAAGTAACAGGGTTGGCAATCTCCACTTGCGAAGTCCCACTTGGCGGCCATTATCCTTTGCACCTGGGTTAAGCCTGGCCAGATGCCATTATTCCCACTCTGTTTACCAGGTTCTTCAAGGCTCGTGGACGCGGTGGCTATACCCACTCAGGTCAACCACCTACCCCTACCTGGACCTGAGCTTGGTTTTTAAACAGGCGCATTGGGCCCCTCCTTTGAGGCCTTCTGGCCCGTATGTTCGCTACTGTACCTGTCCTTGGAAAACAGCTGTTCCTAGTCGCTGTTACCTCGGCTAGACGAGTCTACGGAACTTCATGCACTGACTGTGGATCCTTCCATATACTGGTTCCATATGACACGGTACAGCTGTGACCTCAGCCGGCCTTCCTGCCACATGTCTCTCCAGCCTTTCATGTGAACCAAGAACATTTTTCTGCAGTCTTCTTTCGCAAGAGGACGCGGACTCATCGGACTGACGGCAAGTAACCAGCTCCATGAGCGCTGGATGTCGGAGGGCTCCTCGCGATTCGTCCTTCGAGGAGGACCAAGCATTCCGACACTGCACTTGCAAGCTGTCTTTGACGTGCGGCGCAGAAATGAGAAAGGTGAGGCATTTCTCCGCACAGCGCAGTTGCGTCTTGGGTCATGTCGTGTATGTCGATCCTTGCTTGACTTGGCCCTCAAGATCCAGCTTGTCGTGCATCAACGCTCTACTGTGAGGCGGGCTAGAGCCTCATCTGCTGCCTGTCTTGGCCCATGTATCCTATACAGAGATTTCTGACGCTGACCACCTGGTCTTCTGCCCACGACTATTGCAACCGATTGACGCTATTGCAGTCCAACATATTCCAGAGAAGACGATGCCGCCTTCAAGCTCAGCGGATCTTACATCCCGCGACGTCCTCGCCTCTGACCCCACCCCTAGCAGTAAGGCCTTGGGAATCAACCTAACTGAGAATGGAGATAGAGCAAAGCGCACTCGAGGAAGAAAGAATTGGTCTACTCACCTATTGTAACTGTTCTTCGAAGGATGTGTTGCTCACCGGCCCTCCTTCCCACGTCGAGTAGCCGGCAAGAAGGGAACCTGAGGACGGAGGGCTGCAGGGTATATACAGGGCGCCACAAGAAGCGCACAGGGGGCGACCTGCCGGCCCACCGAGTGTTGCTAGGGTAAAAGTTTCTCCGACGAACATGCACGTGGCGCGCGCACACCTAACTGGAATGGATATGAGCAACACATCTCGAAGAACAACAGTTACAAAGGTGAGTAACCGTCTTTTCTGCAGAGTTGCCTTGGCATCAATAATTCCATCCCTGGAGGAGGGCACATGGTTTGTAGCTGTCCTATGCAAATGTATCAGTCTTCCATGAGATGTTCTCCCACCGCTCAGAAGGTTCCTAAGGTTCCTCTTTGATCAAAACCATTACCAATTCAGAGTCCTCCCCTTTGGGCTAGCCGTGCAGCACCCAGGGTGTTTATAAAGCTTTTCAGTAGTGGTGCTAGCTTGAATGAAGAGAAGGGGATTCACCATCTTTCCATACCTCGATAATTGGCTTCTGATGAGCAGATCTTATGAAGAAGTCTTGAGGGCAGCCTGAATCCTGCTCAGTCTACTGCCTTTCTTAGGTGTTTTCATTAACTACAAGAAATCCATATTAACCCCCCACAAGTTCCATAAATTTCATAGGGGTGACATTGTATTTGGCCAAAGCAAGAACTTATCTACTTCCGAAGAGGTTTCAGGCTGGAGGAGTTCTACACCAAGTCACTATCAAACCCCAGACCTCAATCAATTCAGAATTTGCCTTTCCCTCCTCAGCCACATGACACCGTGCACACACATGATGTCATTTGCCAGGCTTCATCTTTGTTATCTTCAAGCCTGGTTCCTCTCTGTGTACTCACCAGAGAGAGAGAATATCAACAAGGAGGTGGAAGTTCCATCCAAGGTTTTGGACTCTGTCATCTGGTGGACAAAGCCAAAGTTCAGGAGGAATCCCTTTCTTCACACTGACTCCCAAGGCAGTCATCTTCACTGATATGTGCCTCTTAGGTTGGGATGCTCATATGGGTGATCATACAGCACAGGGCCTCTGGATCCTTAGGGAGTCCAGAATGCATGAATTTACTAGAACTCAAGGAGTTCATTCAGCCCGCTATGCCTTCCTCCCACTTATCTGATCCTGGCATGTCCAAGTAATGTTGGACAATAGGATAACTATATTCTGTATTGTGATGGGGCAAGGCCAGATGACTATAGAAAAGTATTGGGAGATAGATATATTAGCCCCAGGTTAAACAAATCCCTGGTACCAGGATAAGTAAATGGCAGCTGTTCCAGGTCAATTAAGACATCTGGGGCCAATTAAGAGCTTTCTAGAAGGCAGGGAGGATGCTGGGTTAATTGGGATGCCTGAAGCCAATCAGGGGATGGCTGAAACTAGTTAAAAAGCCTCCTAGTTAGTCAGGTGGGCGCGCATGTCAGGAGCTGTGAGAAGTTCCGCTTTTGGAGAGACTGAACTGTACACACCATATCAAGCACAAGGAAGAAGGCTCTGAGATAAGGGTGAAGTGGAGACTGCTGTGGGGAAGTAGCCCAGGAAATTGTGTGTGTCCTGTTCCTAAAAGGTCAGCTACAATAGCTGATACTATTAGGGTCCCTGGGCTGGAGCCCGGAGTAGAGGATGGGCCTGGGCTCCCCCCCTTTGCCTCCCTGATTAATTACTGAGATTGGGAGACAACAGAGACTGTGCAAGGGAGGATAGCTTCTCCTAACCTCCCTCACTGGCTTATGATGAAAATGGCTCAGTAGACTGTGACCCTTGTCTCTAGAGAGAGAATGGTTAAGTGGAGTGTCACAGTGAGCCTCTGAGGCTAACGAAATCAGTCAGGAAATGCAGGACCCACGGAGACAAGGACAGAGCTTTGTCACAATATATAAAAGTAATGGGGAAACAAGATCCTCTTTCCACTTTGTATAGAGACACTCAATCTTTGGAACTGGTGCATTAGCCATTACGTACCCCAGTCAGGCGTATATTTACCAGGGGTGCAGAATTCCCTAGCAGACATCTCGGCAAACATTTTTCTGCTACTCTGAATGGGAAAGTCACAATTTGGTTCCCTTCACGCAATGGGAAGTGCCATCCTTGAACCTTTTTGCCTCACACGTGACCAAAAACATCCCCCAGAGTGGCCCTGGGCAAGGTCTCATTGGGAGCTTCTCAGCTGCTATTATGGAAGGATCTATGCCATTCCTCCCATTCCATTAATACCACAGGTTCTTTAGAAAATCTCTCAAGACAGAGCTCAAATCATCCTTATTGTGCCCAACTAGATGATCACAATGGTCCCTTTGGCCTGGGAATCTGTGAATCTATATAAAACTGGCTGAGACAGTTCTGGTTTACAGATCTACTGAAGTTCTCAGCTCAGCCACCATAAACATCTGCCCGTTTCCAGGCCTTCTAACACAACACAACAAGGGCATTTTCAGGCACCCTGGTCCAGAACCACTGCAGATCATAGCCTGGTATTTGAATGGGCATCAAATTTAGAGTGCTCACGTTCCAGAATGGTGCAATCTATCTTTTATGAAGCAGAAAAGACTCTACTAAGATGTGTTATTCAGCCTAATGGAAGCATTTCTCCATTTGGGCTCAGCAACACCAGAACTGGCTGGAATCCCTGCTATCCTGGAATATTTTCTTACTTATTAGTCTCCAGGTCTCACTTTCAGTTCCTTCTTGGAGCATTTAGCAGCAATCAGTGCTTTTCATCCTCTGGCAGATAACCACATGATCTTCACTCATTCTGTCACAACTCGCTTTTTGAAGGGGATTCTTAGATCCTTTCCACTGTTGGTGAAGTTTGCACCTCAGTGGGACCTCAATTTTGTTCTGTCATTTCTCATCAGCCTCCCCTCGAGCCTCTGGCCACATGCTCTATGATCCACCTGTCTATGAAGTTGGCCTTTCTAATCACTATAACTTCAGTCAGAAGATTCAGTGAGCTGTGGGACTTATGGTAGATCCGCCGTATACTGACCGCTCTAAAGAAAAAGTCTCATTGCATCCCACCCCAAATACATCTCTAAAGAAGTTTCTGAGTTTCGTTTGAGTCATACCACCCACTTATGGCTGTTTTCCCCCCAAACTACATGCCTCAGATGAAATGAGGAGGCTGCATTCTCTGGATGTCCGAAGGGCATTGGCCTTTTACCTACAAAGAACAAAAGACATTAGAAAGACATCTAAACTATTTGTTTCCACAGCAAAGAGATCATGGGGTCAAGCTGTATGTGTTTAGAGATTTTCTAAATGGATTTCTAATTGTATTATCCTTTGTGTTATCAACTAGCTCATATTTCCCCCTCTTCCCAGAGGGAGTGAGGGCTCATTGTACTAAAGCTCAAGGAAGCTCTGCTACATCTCTAAAACTGTCTCTACCCTGCCAGTAGGCTGATACCTAGTAGAGATATGTAGGGCAGTTACTGGGAGCTCCTTGCATACCTTCACTATGTATTATGCTTTGGTCCTGTCATGGTATAATTTCCCACTCTGAACCTTAGCATCCAAAAGATGGGGTACCAGCATGAATTCCTCTAAGCTTAATTACCAGCTTAGAACCTGTAGCGCTGCCACCAACCAGGAATTCCAGTGCCTGGTACACTCTGGTCCCCCCAAAAGCCTTGCCTGGGGAACCCAAGACCCAGACCTCTGGATCTAACACAAGAAAGAAAACCCTTTCCCCACATTGCCTCTCCCAGGCCCCCCCCCTGCCCCCGGGTTACCCTGGAAAATCACTGTGATTCAAACTCCTTGAATCTTAAACAGAGAGGAATGCACCTTCCCCTCCTTCTCTCCCCACCTCCAGGCTCTCCCTGAGAGAGGACAGTAATTAGCCTTTTCTCCCCTTCCCTCCTTTCTCCCCACCAATTCCCTGGTGATCAGACCCATCCCTTGGGGTTCACAGCAGAATAAAAAAAACCAATCGAATCTTAAACAAGAAACTTTTAATTAAAGAGAGAAAAACAGTAAAATATCTTTGTAAATTTAAAATGGATAGGTACAGGGTCTTTTCAGCTGTAGAACACTGGGAATACCCTCCCAGCCTAAGTATACAAGTACAAATTAAAATCCTTTCAGCAAAATACAAATTTGAACTCCTTCCAGCCAAATGCACAATTAAACTCCTTCCAGCCAAATGCACATTTGCAAATAAAGAAAACAGACATAAGTCTAACTCGCCTTATCTACTTAGTACTCACTATTCTGAACTTATAAGAGCCTGTATCGGAGAGTTTGGAGAGAAACCTGGTTGCACTTCTGGTCACTCTCAGAACCCAGAGGGAACAACCACCAAATTCTAACAGCACACACAGAAACTTCCCTCCCTCCAGATTTGAAAGTATCCTGTCCCCTGATTGGTCCTCTGGTCAGGTGACCGCCAGGTTTACTGAACTTGTTAAGCCTTTACAGTCAAAAGAGACATAAAGTACTTCTGTTCTATTAACTCTTACTTATCTGTTTATGACAGGTCCATCTTCTCTGGCAGATACAGCTGTGAGGATATCAGTATTACAGTCAGCTATCACTTCTTCCTCACACCCAACATCCATTTGAGTACTGCTTGTTAATCTCCCACCTGTGGAATACACATAGGGACCATCACTCGAAGAAGAAATGCATATTACTTATCTGTAACTGAAGTTCTTCAAAATGTGCGGTCCCTATCTGCATTCCACTCCCACTCTCTGTCCCTTCTGCTCTGGATATTTTGGATTTGAGGTAAGAGTAGGAACTGGAGAGGCATTGGTCCAGACCGCCCTTTATGCCCTCGGTTCGAAGCACAAGGAGAGACATCGCACATGTGCAGGTTAAAAGATGCTGCTTATGAAAAATTCTTGACTTAGGCATGTGGTGTGCATGTGTATCCATGTGTGGAACACAGATCACACATCTCAAAGAGCCTCCTGTTTCATTTAAGTCTCCTCAGTTTTCCTTTTCCTGTTGTCCTTTCCACCACTCTCCTCCCCCAGCAAACTAGCAACTGGGAGTGACCGGTTAGTGTTTCATACTCATTACATCCCAATGAATGCTGCTAATCTACTGTATGTTGACCAGCTGATAAGTAAATGTATAATTGGGAAGAATTAACTAAGTGTGTTGATACATTTTAAAAGAACGTAGTCTGATTGTCCAGAATTCTATACTGAGATTTTCAGAGTAGTGCAGGGGATTTGACCGTGCACTGCTTTGAGATGGTCTCAGTTTTTAAAATCAGGAGATAACAGCTGTACAGTAACTCCTCACTTAATGTTGTCCTGGTTAATGTTGTTTCATTGTTACATTGCTGATCAATTAGAGAACATGCTCGTTTAAAGTTGTGCAGTGCTCCCGTCATTTGGCAGCTGCCTGCTTTGTCCACTGCTTGGAGAAAAAGCAGCCTGTTGCAGCTGGCTTGTGGGAGCTTGGAACCAGGGTGGACTGGCAGCCCCTCCATCAGCTCCTCGCTCCTCTAAGTTCCCTGTGCAGCAGCCACCCAGCAGGCTATCAATTGCCGGGCAGTTCAGCTGTCCCTCCCCCCTCTGCCTTGGAGCTGTTCCCAGGAGCCTCCTGCTTGCTGTGCAAGGAGAAGGAAGAGGGGTGCTAATGTCAGGGTGTCCCTCTTGCCGCTCCTGCCCCGCACACCTTTACTCTATTTCCACAGAACGGGGAGGACATGACAGGGCTCAGGACAGAGGGAGCTGGCTGGCCACAGCTGCTGTCTCAACTTGCTGCTCTACTTTAAAAGGCAGTATACTTAGAGTGGGATCAGCATACTTAAAGGGACATTGTGCATGTCTCTCTCTCTCACACGCACACACACACACACACGGTGTGTGTGAGTGTGTGTGTCTCTCTCTGCCATGCTGTCTCCCTTCCCTCCATTCTTGCTGCCTTGTAGAGTGTGAAGCTACATTAACAACAATGCATTAACCCTTGAGGCTCAGCCGAGTGCTAGTTCATCGTTTAGCAGTAAGGTATTCCCTGGGAAATATCCAACCCTCTTCCACCCTCTAACTTCACCTCCTCAACCAAGCTTCATAATCATCATTGCTGTGTACAGTATTAAATTGTTTGTTTAAAACTTATACTGTGTGTGTGTCTTTTGTCTGGCGAAAAATTTTACCCTGGAACCTAACCCCCCCATTTACATTAATTCTTATGGGGAAATTGGATTCGCTTAACATTGTTTCGCTTAAAGTCGCATTTTTCAGGAGTTACTGTACAAGATAAGACTGCTTGTGATGTTGAAAATATGAAAAGATTGACCTTAAAATGAGCGGGTGGCTCATAAGAATAAATAAACAAGTCCACTTTCTCAGCACTTTTGTAAGTAGTTTTATTAGAAAACTAAGATTATTAATTCATTTTTAAATCCCTCTGAAACAGAGAATGCAGCTTCATGATGGGAGGCCCAAACAAAAAAGGCACCGTTGTCGAAACCCTAATAAACTGGATGTTAATAGTCTCACTGGTGAAGAACGTGTTCAGCTGATCAATAGAAGAAATGCTAGAAAGGTAATCCTATTACTGTGTCCACTCACATTCCTTAATGATCGTGTTGAGAATTACACTTTCAGCAAGTTTACTGTAACTTTCTTAATAAAGGGTTTGCTAACTTCTCCAAAGGAAACACTTGAAAAATGCCCCCTTGAAGTTTTTGCCTTGGTTTACGTACACTTCTTTGGATGACTCTAGTTAAATAGCCACAAACACCAGAAATACTAAACTTCACACATACCTTCTTTTACATCATCTACTTTCAAGGTTTTTAAAATTAATTCAGTAGGTTATCTTGCACTGAGACTGGCCAATAGACTTGCTCAGATTTGTCACCTATTTCTGTGTTCAGTCTGCCAACCTGCATTCTGATTCACCAACATACCCATTATGAGTCAGGTTGGCAGGTTTCGTAGCAGGGTAAAGGGAGCTGTTCTGGGGGAGAGATGTGGCTTGGGGTAGGGATGTGGAATCGCAGGCAGATGGATCAGGGTTTGGGAAGGGCATGAAGGAATTGAGCTGGGCTTTGGGGAAGGGTAATGTGCAGGGAAATAGAGTGAATAACACTTCTGCATGTCGGAGTGAGCTTGGGGTGGTGGGCATGAGTGTGGTTTTGAGTCTGAACAGTGTACCCAAAGCAGCATTGCTGTAGGGAGTCCTTTAAGTGCTGTTTCATCAATGCACAGACACTCAGCTCTTCTGGTACTTCAGCCTTGGCAGTCCAGCACACCAAACAGCAGTGCCAGGAAAATGGAGCTATGCTGCACATACATCAATATTTATCAGTCAAGGGCTCCTAGTGGCTCTGTGCTTCTGTGTAGGAGAATGAGGGAGCAGCACCAGGAAGACTTTCAAGCACCAATTCCTCAAAAGCACTGGTCTCTGAAGCCTCTTCTGTGGCCTGAGGACCCCCAGGCAAAACACTCTTGTGCACCTAAAATCCTCAAACCTCCTTGCCCTTGCTAGCCACTCACTTCCCCATGCCCAATTTTTAGGCCCTCTGATACTGCCAACTCATTCATAAAGCTGCCTGGATGGAGTGCAGGATTCAGGAAGGCCTGGGTATGTGATTTTTTTTGTGCAAGGAGGAAGGGGATATCTAAAATGAGGGAATCCCCACGTGTCCATACCAAGGCCTGTACCAGCATTGGAAGGACTCCCCTAAGCTCCCCAGTGCACTGAGGTAGCAGCCCCAGGAGGAGCCAGTGCCGGTGCTTTGACACAAATACACTATGTTCTCCCATGGTGGTATCCCAAGGAGCTGAGCCAACAGCACTAGGGAATCCTATCAAAGGTCGTTGTCCCAGTGCAGAGACATTTGAGCTCCCCCCGCCACAAGCTGCCTGTACAGTGATACTCCCTCTTTGCTGCAAGGAGATTCACCACTGTAAACTGCCTGCCCCATTACCTTCTGTGTTCCCAATCACTATCCTGCCCCAACATCCCCAATCAGCTGGCTCATTTCTTCTCTTCTCTTTTTTTGGTTCTCTCAGTTGTCCATGTGGCAGCCCCATGGGGAGCTAAGGAGCAGAGGCAGATTTCTGTTTTGTGGGGCCCTGGACCAGAACAAGTGCCCCCTTCTCTTCCCCCCTCCCCCCCCCCCCTCCAGCACTGTGGGAGAAAGAGTCGGAGCACAGGGGCTTGCCAGTCCCCCCACCCACCCACCCAGCACTCCTGCTGGGGAGCAGAGGAAGCCCCTGCATCCCAACCCCACTCCCCAGCAGGAGTGCTGGGTGGGCCAAGCAAGTTGGAGTGGAGGGACACTCCAATTGGCCGGGGCCCCTAGGCACAGGCCCCTTTGGCCCAGTGCCTAATCCACCACTGCTAAGGAGGGATGAAGAGCTGGTTAGAGAAGGTCTGGCAGTTAACAGAGATGTGGAGGACATGGAGAGTGTGAATTAAAAATGAGGCTTGAGCTGAAAGGAGCTTGAGTGGAGAAAAACAAAGAGGAAGCGCTCCTCTTCCCTCTCCTTCCTTTCATTCAGCTCTGTCCTAGGTCAAACCCTATTTCTCCCCTTCCATGTCATGATGAGGTGTAAAAAAGGGGAATTGATGACAGGGATTTTTAATGATTTACTGCTTATTTCCTTGCTTTTTATGGGTTGCATTGATGGTATATGCTGTTTAGAAACCTTAACTCAGAATTAAAGTTTGATTTTTGTGTGTGTGGGGAACTATAGGACAATAAATAAATTACCCTGTCAGACAGAGCAGCTCTTATTAGACAAAAAGGGTACCTCTTGAAAAGCAGATTCAGTGGTGATAGAGTAGAACTGATTCACCCACCAAAAGGTAAACAATTTTTAATAAACAAAAGGAGTATGAATTTTCCTTTTAAAACTTTGACACCTGTTTTCATATATTCATTATTAGTGTGACACCATCCCATTTCAGTACATTTGTAAAATGAACCCTGGCATTTATACTAAATCTTACATTAGTAAGGTTGTCAGATATTGAAAAAGTTGCTACGTATATGTGAGTTTAGTGGCTGCTGATGTCTGGAACAGATTTATAGAATGCCAATTCTATTCCATCCTGACAGAAACTAATGACAAATCTGGAGTGCTGTTTGGCTTTCTAATGCTGTCAGGTTATATCTGATTTTTTGAAAAAGACATAAATGAAACCAGAGTATCAAATCAGGAAAATCCAAAGCAATCTTTTTATTTTTTAGGTGGGAGGTGCTTTTGCTCCACCACTGAAAGACTTGTGCAGATTCTTGAAAGAAAATCCAGAGTATGGAGTAGCTCCTGAATGGGGAGATGTTGTGAAACAGTCTGTGAGTATTTATAGGATGAACAATGTCATGATCTATGATGTGAAGTCTGCTTGCCTTTTTTTTTTTTTTTTTTAAACGAGGCAGACTGATACTAGCATTGGTTTCAGGTACTAAAGTCAGGCAACTGTTGTTTAATGTACCTTTGGACGCTCTTAGGAAAATCTACCTGCCTACCCATGATATCTACTTATCTATCCTTTGCCACAATGATGAAGCTAATTACAAAATTAAAATTTTAATTGGCTATCAAAATAAAATTACTTGTCCTGGGAGAATGAGCAAGTAGAATTTTTGAGGATTGATTTAATTGTACTAGGTACCTAAATTAAGAGCCAACTATTTATTAAAATAGCTATTATGTTCTGCATTTTATTTTCTAGTAAAAGTTCAATTGTTTGGGGTGTCATACATCTGTCCTTGTAGAATAAAAAATGTGTTTAATATTTACAGCTCTACAGTGAGCAGGCTTTTAAAGTAGAGATCATAATCTAGACTTAGAGCAAAATTTTCTGAATTGCTTATGTCTCATGTTCAAACATGACTTGTCTCTTTTGAAAATCAGACTTAGGCTTCTGACTCAGTTGGCACTTCAGAAAATTGTACTCTAGTGTCTTGTGCCCTCTAATTCTCAGGAGCATAGTTTGTGCTGCTCTGGCATCACCTGTGCTGTTTCTTCTGTTTGGCTCTCCACTCTGTATGTGCTACTAGAATTGTGTGACAGAAGGAACATGCTCCCCACTGGCACGGGAGCAGATTAATGCCAATAGCAAGATGCATCTAATGTGTAGTTTTTCCCAGGTTAGGACTTAGGAATGTAGCTCTAAGAATATATATTTATTGCAGCCCCTTCTGCATTGTAAACCAGATTTTAATATACAGTTTGAAAAATTGAATTTGTAGTGATTTGTGGTCACACAGTTTGCATTCAGATTTGCAGATCAAATAATTGTGCATGTTCCAACCTGATTTGCTAAATGTAGACTTTTGTGCACACACAGGTGTACGCAAAAATTTGTGACCACAATTTCTGAGGCCACTTACAAATTTTCCCCTTTCTATAGAACTTGTAGGAAATAGCCAAATCTCATGGGGCATGTGGTACAGAAAAAGGAAACTACAAGGATGTTTTTATTTCTGTAATGAAAAAACAAACCCAAAAAACAAATCCTGTTATCTGTAAAAAGTGACAATCTGTTATGAGTGCAGTAGATCAGGATAACACAGATGGTTTTATTTGAGGTTTGTACCCCAGTAAGTTGAAAGGGAAAATTTCATTTAATTATTGATGCTGTTTTTTGACTGCAGGCTTAGCAAAACAGTATGCATATATTTTCATTGTGAAAACTGTATAACTGATTCATCTGTCCTTTGTTTTATTGGGATGAGTACTTTAAAAACAAAAAAAACAAAAAAAAAACCACCCCCACCATCCCCCCACCTATGGAGACACAGCTGTAAACCCATCCTCCTTTATCTCCATGCAAATAAAAGTGGCTAGAGGTCCAGGCCTCAAAATGTTAGATAATAAAATCCTGCTCTGGGGAACTTTTTTTCCCCATCCACTTCTCATGTCCACATAGAGATGAAGATAATTTCTGGTGGTAATCCTGTGAAGTCTGTATACCCACCTGCCAGAACTGATAGGGATTGTACAACATTTGCTGTACACAGTCAGCCTCAGGCAGAGGATTGCAGGTTTTTTATTTATTTATTTAACAACATTTTAGGCTTCTGCAGTTAATCATAAGTACTATAGTATTTAAAAATAGTATCTTCTTTCTTAACTCATCCTTATGTTTATTGAAAATTCTGAGCACTTGCTTTAGTGACAAAGTAATTTTTACTGGTTTTTTTTTTTTTTCTTGTTGATATAACAGGGCCAGTACAGCTAACAGTGAACTAGATTCTATTCTGGTTAATATGCCAACAGAATTGTAAAGTTCCAGTTGCAGGACTAGGTTCTTCCCTCTTTTATACCCAGGTACCTCTATGAAGGGCAGTGAAGTATCACAGCAGTAACGAGGAGCAGAACTGGTGACAATGGTTATGAAGATATAAATGAGAATAGAATTTGCCCTGTAGATATTTTTTTTTCATGATGATCCTGAAAGCAGAAAGAATAGAGCTTGATTTTCAAATCCTTGGTTGAATAGGAGGGCTGACAGTTTTAGTTTTTTTGTTTTTTTTTAATTAAGGGATCTTGTATACTGAGCAAATTTTAGATTGAGTTATAATAAAAATTGAATCCTGTGGTGCCATTTTTATAGTCAGTCTTCAAGACAGAACTGTACTTCAAAAAGAACACCAGAGCACAATTAGAGTCCTATCTTTACCACTAGATAGGATTTACATAGATAGTAGAACACCACTCCTAGGTCACAAGAGAAGATTTTAAGTGTCTTTATTTGGACTTTCAGTCTTTAGCAGCTTGTGTGAAATGTGAAGAAACATTAAAATGTTCACAGATCATGGCTCCACATGAAAATGCACAATTATTTTTCCTATTAAATTTGATAGCTCTGTTATCTTTTAGTCACAGTAACTAGGCATTTTTTAAAAAAATCAAATGAATGATTGGAATCTGGAAATTAAACTAAAATCTGTTGAAAGATCCTAAATCCATACTAGATTTTAAATCTTAAATTCAGATTGCTTAGCCCAAATCCTACAATAAACCCTGTTAGGATGATCCTCTGGGCCTGTGGAGAGCCTCATTAAAGGTAGTAGGGATCAGTGTGGGTACAGAGGACTATTCAGGGTTACAGGGCTCATTGCAGGATTGAGGCTTGAATGAGGTACCTTTGCGAAGTGACAGCGCAGATCGGTCACAAACTTTCAGGGAGTTGTCTGGTTAATCAAACTGCTGTGCTAAATTTAGTTAAACAATGGTTTTTGGAACTATTCTTGAGTATTTAATTTTTAATCAACATAGCTTTAACCTTATTTTCCTGTAGTGGCATTCATTTTCATATATTAATATAGAATGTATCTGTTTCAGGGATTTCTTCCTGAAGGTATGTTTGACCGTATTCTCACTGGGCCTGTTGTACGAGAAGAAGTAAGCAGGAGGGGGAGACGGCCTAAAAGTGAGATTGCCAAGGCAACAGCTGCAGCAGCAGCTGCAACAGCAGCAAATGTTTCGGTCAACCCTTTGCTAGCCAATGGAATACTTCCAGGAGTGGATCTATCGACTCTTCAGGCCTTACAACAAAATCTGCAAAACTTGCAATCGCTGCAAGTAACGGCAAGAGTAATGGGAATGCCTGCTGGACTAACTACTGGAGGAGAAGCTAAGAATATGGCTGCCATGTTCCCCATGCTACTGTCAGGAATGGCTGGATTACCAAACTTGCTGGGTATGGGGGGACTCCTAACAAAGTCTACAGAATCTGTTTCAGAGGAGAAAAAGGGAAATGACTCAAAAGAGCCAGATGTAAAGAAAGAAAGGACAGAAAACCAACATGCTAATAATGGTGGTGAAGACTCTGTGTCAAGTTCTCCCTCTACGTCCTCTGCTGCTGCCAACTCCTTAGCTCTTAACCCGTTACTTTTGTCTAATATACTTTATCCAGGGATGCTTCTCACTCCAGGCCTTAATCTTCATATCCCAGCATTGTCCCAATCCAATATTTTCGATGTACAGAACACTGAAAACAATGAGACAGGCTCAGCCAAGCCTATAGAAGAAAAGGAGGAAAATTCTAGGATTAGAGATCAGGAAGACAAAGGGGGAACAGAGCCAAGTTCTCATAATGAAAACAGCACAGATGAGAGTTCAGAGAAAGCAGATGCTTCATCTGGATCTGACAGTACATCCTCTTCATCTGAGGATTCAGATTCTAGTGATGAAGACTGACCCCAGACTATGTACTTAAATTATGAACTGATTTTGATTTTATTCTTTAATTATTTCATTGTAAATAACCCAGTGTTGAGCGCATCAAATGATTTATTGACTGAACTTTCAGTATTTGTTTAGAAGTGCAAACTGCTTTCAGAGATGTTTTGCATGTAATATTTCTTGAAGTTCATAAGTTTCTGAACTTGTATGTACTATCAATACACAATGGTGTAAAATTACAACAAATGGCATAATTTTGTTGGGAGGTTATTTTATGAAAATAATGCTCAGTAAGAGCTGTATATTTAATATATTTGCAGTGAACACAGAATATTTTAGGCATATTATTGATTTAATTTGAATATAGTTTTACAGCCTCCTTGACACTTATAATTTACAGATCAAAACTCAGCAATAATTTGGGCAGCTAATGAATGTCATGAAAGCTGTAGAATCTACATCACCATCCATTGCTTTAATTACATGAAAATGCTGTAGTGTTGCGATGCACTGCTGATGTTTCCAATTCAGGTACAAGTGTGTTTAGAAGGAGGAAAAAAGTTTCCCAATCAGTCAGTTAAACTGGCTATCTGTTACCTCAGCTGAGTTAGTTTAGGAAGTTTACATTGGTTTCTATACTTGTTTTCAGGTTTTGTTTTGTTTTTAAACACACCCTCTATGATATCATGTTAATCTGGCAAGAGATAGGACTGTTTTTTCTCATCAGAAGCATTCTCTTTGGTAACAGTAAAGGGAGGTTGGCTCAAAATAGTCCTATCTCATTCTACTTTGGCACCGCAGAGACCTATTTAGTTTAAAGCTTAAAAAGTTTTGGGCTCCCTCCACAGAAATACAGTGTCCTGATTGAGGAGTAGTATCCCCAAAACTCAGAAAAGGCAAACTCTCATGAAGTGCCACTGAAAAGACCTTTCAACACTGCATACTTCATGTAAAAAAATGTTTGTTTGCTTTGTTTGTGTAGATTTTTATTTGTGTTTTATGTAACAAAGCCTCCTGGGATTACCCGATAATAACGGTAAAGAAGAATATTGATAGTTTAAACTCATTTTGAGTTTAGACTTCTCTACAGGTTTAAATATGACTAATTGTTATGATGAAATGTTACCCAAAATCATTCTTGAGGATTTAGTTTATATATTATGCTGAGTTGCCCAATTTAAAATTTAAAAAAGCACTTTGAATAGTAAAGACAGATAAGTTATTCCTGTAAACAACAACAGGGCATAAGACATCTGTTCAAATCCAAATCCTTAGAACCCTTTACTGTATAAAATCAGTCTAATATTTGATGGGTGATATGATTCCTCTTTCTGCTGAAGCTGCTATTACTCTGACATGGTAGAGGCCCAGATTCACACTTACATGTTTGAACTGAGATTTCGATTGACTTTAGTTATCTCATTTGTGGTCCAAGAATAGAGAAGTGCTCAGAGAGAATAGATACAGGTACTAGTAGAAGTCATTGAAAAAGCTTTTCAAAGGGTAAATTTAAAAAAATTGTATATTTTGATATAGTTCTGTTGCTCGCTTGTATAGTAAACAAGACTGTTTTTTACCAAGAACTTTTCCAATACATTATACGTTTCTATGTGCAAAATAATTAACCCCATGATTAGAAGCAGTATTACATGTAATTACACAATTATATAAGTACCATTTGGATTGTGCTGGTTACTGTATTTTCCCACAATAATATTCTGATTTTTGGCCTTTCATTACAGTGTCTTAGCAATAGTGAAAATTAAAACCTGCCAAGAGAAGGGTGTAGCAATTCTTCATCATGAAGGGATGTATTGCATATTTAATATTTTTGCCCTTTGTAATGTAGCACTTCTGTTTAACTAGGATGCATCTATGAAATAGCCAAAGTTTTTCAAACACAGTTATTAACTTAGTTTGCTGATGGCGTATTTCAACAACATCCTCATCCCACAAAAGAAATACTAAATCTTGTGGCTAAAACCTAATTTATATCAAATTTATTAAATAAAGTATTTTCCTAATTATGGTCAAGTGAGTTTGCTTACCGTTCTAGTGATTCTCTTTCTATGTAATAAGGCAATTACAGTTTAAAATAATTAAGGCTGATAAAGACTTCAACATAATGTATTGGATTTATTTTTAATCATTATCAATTGGAAGAGGAAAAATATGTCCCACTATCAGCTAAACAATATGCAAATATGGTTGTATAAAGTTAAGGGTTGTAAGGAAACTTCAGTAGATTTACACTAATACTGAGGTTACAGTTAAAAGGATATCCAAGGTGATGATAAAGTGTGTGTTGGTAGTTACTAAAAGAACTTTAGCTATTACTGCCTTGTATTTCTATCCCTTGTTTCAGGCTTCATGATACAAGTCTTAGTCCAGTTTTTCTTTTGGACATTTGCAATATTTGCCAGTTGTGTTCTGTGTAGTCTGAATTTGCTTTCTGTAGTTGAACAAGCGTCTTAAAAAGTCATTTGTAATTTATTGAATTACTTTCTATGATGTTCTATAGAGGAAATGGAAGTTTAATTATTTTTTATTAAACATATTCTTTGACTACCCATGATGTCAGCCTTGATACATGAAAATAATTTTTAACATGAATACAGATTAAATTTATACCTGTGAGCAGTGTAGGTGAAGCTATTAGTAAAATTCCAAGGTGTTAAAACACACACTAAGATGTGTTACAAAATACAAAACTTGAAGATATTCAAAGTTAAGAATTCAGGTCAAGGTCATGTATCTGTTTTGATATAACTACATACAAATTCAGTGAATTAGTTAATGGAACTTCCTGGTGTTCTTCCTGGGTTTCGGAGAGAATCCATTCCAGCCTATTTCCTGTAGCATTTATATGGGTATTGTGCTGCTTTTACCAGTGTTATTCAGATACAGTATTATAACAAGATAACTTGCTAAACCAAAGAACAATTAAATTAAAAAACAAGGTTATTTTACACAAAATAAGGTTATTTTAAAACATGACATCCTGCACAGCCAGGAGAGGGCACTAGATAACTTTATGAATCTTAATCTCTAATTTTTATGAAAATCTGAAGGGAAAATAACAGCCAATTATACTGAAAATAAATCTCTGATCCTATAAACAAAATAAACCATTACTTGCCACACAATCTTTGAAATATGCCACCTGATAGCTATTGCTAGGAAAGAGGAGATTGTCAAGGTTTAGGCCCAAAATTTGATTTGCTTTAAAGTAATTTATTTCTAGTATTTTATCATAGTAAAACATTGGGTCAGAAGGTGGATATGGCTGGGAGTGCCATAATGCCCATCGAAATCCGTTCATCAATCTGTTTTGCTTTTTATATCCTGTTACCTTTTAAGTGCTTGTCTAAATCTTTTGATTACATTGGCAGCTGCAAATATTATTGCTACTTTTAGTTGAAGCCACTTAGGATAAATATATTTTTCCTGTACGCTCCCTGGTTGTCTGCGCCTTCTTGTTTCAGTCTGCCTCCCACTGTTAGGTCAGTGGCATCCATCTTATCTATTCTCATCTGAATCTTACCTTCAGGTCTTGAGTGTGCTTTCTGTTACTCCTTTTTCAGATGAATGTATACTAGATTCACTTAGCCTGTCATTGTCCTATTTTAAATTTGGAGATCCGGCAGAATCTCTGATAGCTTTGTTTTTATTTCAGAGGGCTCGTTTGAGAAGAAATGGTCATACATTTCAAAGCAGCAGATTACAAAGCATATATATAATTTTCTTTGCCATATCATCTTTGGATGTAATCCTTTCAGATCTCTCACAAGGTAAACTGTAAATGGATCAGTATTTGAAAGAGATTTCAAAGGAATATACAGATTTTGTAGCCCTGGGGTTCTCAAACTGGGGATTGGGACCCCTCAGGGGGTTGCGAGGTTATTACATGGGGGGTGGGTCACGAGCTGTCAGCCTCCACGCCAAACCCTGATTTGCCTCCAACATTTATAACGGTGTTAAATGTATGAAAAAGTGTTTTTAATGTACAAGGAGGGGGGTCGCACTCAGAGGCTTGCTATGTGAAAGGGGTCACCAGTACAGAAGTTTGAGAACCACTGGTGTTAAGCAATGGTGTTGATGACTCAGTGAATACCTCTGCACTGCAGCTAGGACCATGCTTCCCAGACATGTGCTAGCTCTACTTGATCTAGCACAATAAAAATAGCAGTGTAGTCAGGGGTAGCACATGCAGTTGCTTGGGCTAGTTGCCCAAGTATGTACCCAGGAGTTCTGGGTGGTTTTGCACTCGGGTGGCTAGTCTGAACTGCCACCTATGCTGCTGCACTGCTATTCTTAGCCTGCTAGCTTGAGCAGAGATAGCACGTGTCTATTCAAGCTGGGAAGCATGCTCCCAGCTGCAGTGTATACGTACAGATGAAGTGACAGTCTTGTAAACTGATACTGAACCAATATCCTAGCATGGAGTTAGCACCTCAGGAAGCAAAGTGCACCTGATTAGCAAGTCATGAATATCAGTGGTCATTCAAGACCCATAGTGTTTGGTATACCAGGTGAGATTTTAAATCTGATGTTTTGAGCAAATTCCAGCCCAAGATGTGAATTCTACCTAAACTCTCCCTGCAATTTCAACTGAATATGTTATTCTTCACTTCCTCCCCTAAATTATTACACCATCACTACACTGCCAAAAAGATGTTTCACTTTAGTATTGACTGCATTCAAGATGTAGATTAAATGATCTCTGTGTATGGCTTGTATATCTGTGATATTTTATAAAGCAGTTTGGGATGTAATGCATAATACATACTTTGCATTGTAAATATTTTTAAGATCTGTCCACACTAGGAATTTTTGCACTGTTTAGCTATACCAGTATTAGTGTAGAGAATCTGCATTGGTGTAAAGTGGGATTTGCACCACTGCAGTTTACCCCGTTTTCAACTTATATCCCAGTGACATGCATGTACTTGGAGAGGGGGAGGGGTTGCATTTGTGTAGCTACACCAGTGCAATAATTCCTAATGTAGATGGTGGTGCACTGCAGCAAATAGCTTTCTGACTTACTAACATGATCATGTTATTTTAGTAAGCCCAGAACCATTCTTTGTAGCCACCTCAGAGGAAAGGAAAATAACAAAGTTTTGATTTGCTGAATTGAGTGGTAGCTGCTTAAAATGCATTGTCTGCATTCTGATTCTAGAATGTAATCCGATAATTTTGCTTTAACCACAGGTTTGAAATGCAAATAATCTAATTCTAGTAAAATTGAGACATCATAGATAACATTTAATCATTAGAAATCATTTTTCTTCTGAAATTAAAGTTTCAATTAAAATTTCCTTGAGGAAGTAAAAATTGTATATTGCAATTAAGTACTCACCATATTTCAAATAAACACAGCTACAGGTGTAATTTATGCTTACTTTTAAGTACTAAAAGATGTTCTAATGCTAAAAGCCTTCAATGGAAATGTAAGAATTACAAGGACAAAACATCAGAAAGGCTTGCAAAGGTTTTTGTTTGGTTGGTTTTTTCCCCCAGAGGAAAGTCTTGGGGTTTAGCACAAGATTTTTGAGTCAGAAGGAGATCATTCAGATTAGACCAAGTAAACAATTGGGCCAGATTCCAGGGGTAGGTGCAAAGGCAGACAGGTAACTAGTTACCTAAGAACAATATATCAGTTGGAGATTACCAGAGTGCATTGTGCTCTAGACGCACTCTCGCTTCACTGCATGTTGCTGGTTCAGATGGGAGGGAATTGGCTCTGTCAACATTGTGCCTTCTGAGAAGACTCCTGTGTGGAGGTATCCCCTGCTGGATATGTGTGGGAAATTTCAACTCAGATGGAGTAAAATGATCCAAGTGAAACAGAGAATCTGGCTTAATAACTTCATGTTTCTTCACTGGATCCTGTTTCAGTGTGTGAACAAAGGTGGTGGTCTACTCTCTAAAGACAAAATCCTGCTCCATTTGTGATGATGAAACATCTGGTGAAGCACTTAAGAGGTTGATAAAATGAACAAGAACACAGGTGCAGCTCCTCAACTGAGGTAAATTGTCCTAGCTCTGATTGAAGTCAGTGAGTTATGACAGTTTACTCCAACTGAGGATCTGCTCCCTGTGGAATAATTTTAAATGGTTGCTTTTTAATTTACAAAATTAAAATACACCTGCAGGGAAGAAAAGAGTATTTCCATCAAGAGTTAAAAGTGAACAATTAAGGGTTTGATTGAGATGATGTGGGTGACCAACAAGGAGAATGGGGAGATGGATGTCTACATTCTGAATAATTTCTCTTCCCTGCAAATGCTGTGTTATTTCTGTAGTATTAATTTTGGATAAAATTCAATATTATGGACTCTAAAACAATTTAGAAGATAACTGAAAACAAAATTACCACTGTACAAGAGCCTCCTCCTACAAGACTTAAAATGAATCCGAGACTATGGAATGTCCACCTATCAACAAGAAAATTAATTTAAATAAGGCAGATTGAAACTAATCTCTCCTTGTGTCTTTTTGTAATTGTCCTGGAATCAGGTAGCCTGTGCTTAATCTCTCTGCTTTTCTTCTTCCAGTTCCCCCAGACAGAAGGATGATGGATAAGGAATATAAGAAGGAACAGAAAAAAAGTATAAGAAACTCCAGGTGAAAGGGTCGTCCTGAGATTCCTCTGTGAGAGACAAACTTGCGTCCCTGCCTGCTCTCCAACTCATCTCTGAGCATGTGCTAAGAGTGCAAAACCCCGTGTGAGTGCCCCAGGTAAGATCTGCTTTGGGTATCCCTTTTGCTGGCACCTTTATGCATGAGAGATACTTTGGCTGTTCCTTTCCTCACTTCAGTCTATCCCTGTCTTGTGTCTAAGCTGATGGGGGACACTTCACCCTGCAACCTCTGCAACTCTTCTTTGGGATGTAGGAGATGACACCCTGTTACCTACTCTATTTCCAACAGTTGGGAGTCCTGTTGGATAGGGGCTCTCTTCTACCATGTCTTCCTTACAGTGGCAGCCTCTCCTCAGACTCTGTCTTGCAGTTCAGCTGTGGCTGCTGCTCTGCCATCTTAGGTGTTTCCTGCTGCTTTGATCACAATTGTGTCTGTTCTGACAAAATGAGTGGCTAGAGCTCAGCTCTGCACTTTTGCAATGGAGGGAGCCTTTCACTGTAGGGAGGAAAGGCTCTAGCAAGGGAGAGGCAGCGGGACACTATACTGCTAAAATCAGTAGTGTAGGTGTGGGAATCACTGCTTAGACATGTAAAGAGAGATGTAGTGTATATACCCTTGTGTTCTGACATACCCTAATCCAGTGGTTTTCAAACTGTGGGTTGAGACCCAGTACTGGGTTGCAGAAAGTAAAGCATTGTGTTGCAGCAGCAGCTCTGGTCAGCACCGCCGACAGGGCCATTAAAAGTCCCGTTGGTGGTGCTGCTCAGCTAAGGCAGGCTAGTCCCTACCTGTTCTGACACAGCGCTGGCCTCCAGCAGCAGGTCTAGCTGGGGGGCTACAGGGCTCTGCTTGCTGCCCCCACTCTGAGCACTGGCTCCGCACTCCCATTGGCTGGTTTCTGGCCAATGGGAGCTGGGGGTGGGGGGACGGTGCCTGCGGGCAAGAGCCATGTGGAGCTGCTTGTGCGCCTTCGCCTAGGAGCGGGACCTGCTGCTGGCCACTTCCAGGATGCAGCGCGGTCCGCGGTGCCAGGCCAGGCAGGAAGCCTGCCTCTGCACCCCTGCTGCACTGCTGCCCAGGAGCCGCCCGAGGTAATCCCATGCCCCAATCCCCTGCTCCAGCCCTGAGCCATCCCAAACCCAGAGCCCCTTCCTGCACCCCAAACCGCTCATGCCCAGCTGCACCCCAGAGCCTGCACCCCTACCCTGCAGCCCTCAACCCTCTGCCCCAGTCCTGAGCCCCTCCCACACCCCAAACCCAGCTCCATTGGGTCACAGGCATCAACAATTTTCTTCAACTGGGTTGCCAGAAAAAAGTTTGAAAACTATTGCTCTAATCTACTTGCATAAGCCATGCCTCAAATCTACACTGCTAGCTGGGCATATAGCCTCTGTACTCTGCACATGGCCATAAAGTATAGACATAACTTTGGTTTACCCCCCACTTCACCCAACACACATCTTCTAGACCAGAGGTCAGCAACCTACGGCACACGTGCCAAAGGTGGCACGCAAACCAATTTTTAATGGCACACTGCTGCTAGCCAAGGTCCCAGCCGCCGGCCCCACTCAGCCCACTGCCAGCCTGGGTGAAAGAAACCCCAGGCTGGCAGCGGGCTAAGCAGGGCCAGTGGCCGGGACCCCAGAACAGCTGAGCGGCTCAGCCCATTGCTGGCCTGGGTTCCCGGCCACTGGCCCACTCAGCCCGCTGCTCTCCAACAGAGACTTCCTCCAGGAAGGGAAGGCAGCCGCTGGCCAGGGATTCTTCCCTGTGGGGCAGCGAAAAGGCCCCTCGGTTATCTTGGATGTGAGTTCTGAAGCTCCTGCCCATAGGGCTCGGGGAGCACTGAGGTGACGGGGCTCGGGAAAGCAGCTATGTTAGAGCTCCCAGATGCTGCATGAGCGGCTTGTGCAACTCTCTCCTGGCCCCTGGACTTTAAAGGGCAGCGTGGACTAGTGCAAGGCGACCCAAGTTGCAACTGGGCCCCCTCTTTGCATGGCCCTGCTGCTGTGTCATGCTCCCACTCTCCTTTCCCCTTCTCGGGCACTGCATCAACCCAGGAGAAGCTGAAACTCCCTTGGGCACTGTCAATAAGAGTATTCGGTGCACAGGTTCATTTGAAAGAACCTCCTAATGCTCCTTTATGTGGTAGCAGTGTCGTCCTCCACCCCGGCCCTGTTGCTGGTATAGTCGCTGCTTTTCCTCTTAAATGCACATGCTACTGTTTTCTGAACTTGAAAAGTATCTGGGGTGTTTGCTTGGATCAATATTGCAGGGAGAGATGGGAGCCAGAAAGGGCGAAATCTATATGGACAGTCCATTTCGATCAGTGGTAGGCAACCTATGGCACACATGCCAAAGGCAGCACATGAGCTAATTTTCAGTGGCACTTGCACTGCCTGGGTCCTGGCCACCAGTCTGGGGGGCTCTGCATTTTAATTTAATTTTAAATAAAGCTTCTTAAACACTTTTAAAACCTTCTTTACTTTACATACAACAATAGTATAGTTATATATTATAGACTTATAGAAAAAGACCTTGTTAAAAAGTATTACTGGCTCACGAAACCTTAAATTAGAGTGAATAAATGAAGACTCGGCACAGCACTTCTGAAAGGTTGCTGACCCATGTTCTAGACTGAAGTAAGGAATTGCCTGTTCTTCCCAAACACCCAGAAACCCTTACAGTCATAGTATTGCCAGCCCTGAATATTCAAAAATCATGAGTCAGGCCCCAAGAAATCATGATTGGCTTAAAAAAAGGTGATGATTTTTTTTAAAGTTTTTTACTTGCATTCTGTTTTTTGAGCCTTCAGGGTGCACACTGATCACATTTTTCAAGCTTTTCTCAGCAAACACAAGGGCTAGTAACTTAGTGCTTTTAAAAAAAAAGCTGAAATACTCTTATACTCACGTATGTATGGGAGCTGAGGCTTTAAGTAAAACATCTATTGCAAAACTCATGATAAAACTGTGAGAGTTGGCAACACTGCAGTAAGAGCACTGGCTACCTTGATGATGCAAATCCACATTGGAAAGGCTAAGAATAATATTTGGGAGAAAAAATTCCTAGGTATGCACTATTTTCCTCATGCACAAATCTCTCCAAGAGTTGGTTGACTTGGACTAGCCTAATCTGGACCAAGCTATGACTGATAAGTGTCCTGTTTCCTTTGAGAAGTACTTCTTAGTCTGCAAGGTAGCAGCCATTACTTCAAAATCTGCCCCCTAAATTGATTCTCATGCTACTTTGATGAACAGATTGGGCTCAGTCATCTGCCAGTGCAAAGATTTTGACTTTGTTATCTTGGCCCTCAAGATTGCAACCCATTTGGCTTACATAGCTAGGTCACTGCAATCGCTCAACTAGGTCACCAACCTGGCAGTAGCTAACGTAGAAGAGAATCACAAAGCAGTGCCATGCATGAAGGATTTTTGAGCTAGCTGCCTTACTTCTCTGCCACACAACTTCTGGTAGAATCACCAGTGAGGTTAGGTGCACTGGTTGCTCTACAGTATTAGACACTTTTGGCTTTGAGGTTTAAAATGCCATTTTATGAGGGGAAATTTCAATTTATAACTATTGCATTCAAAGAGGTTAAGCTGTTTCAGGAAGTGAAACCCAGGAACAACGTGATACACCACTACACCGTTATAACGCTGTCCTTAGGAGCCAAAAAATCTTACCACGTTATAGGTGAAACCGCGTTATATCAAACTTGCTTTGATCCGCCGGAGTGTGCAGCCCCACTCTCCCGGAGCACTGCTTTACTCTGTTATATCCGAATTTGTGTTATATCGGGTTGCGTTATATCGGGGTAGAGGTGTACATGTAAAAACCAGGTCAGCTCCCAAAGCTCCCTGCACCCACCTGGTGGTCTTGTAAGAAATGTCATTCCCAATCTTTCCCATGGCCCTTTCCAGGCTGAAAAGTCTATGGGCTGGTCTAGACTACAGGGGAAAATCGATCTTAGAAACGCAACTTCAGTTACATGAATCACGTAGCTGAAGTCAGATATCTAAGATCGGATTACTCACCCGTCCTCACCGCGCGGGATCGATGTCCGCAGCTCCCCCGCAACTCCGTTGGGGTTGGTGGAGTTCCGGAATCGATATATCGCGTCTAGATGAGACGCGATATATCGATCCCTGAGCAATCGATTGCAACCTGCCGATACGGCGGGTAGTGTAGACGTAGCCTAAGATTATTTATATTGCAGTAGCATCTAGGAGCCCTAATCATGGACCAGAACTCCATTGACATAATCAGGGTCTACATTAGGGGGTTGCATCAGTACAGTAGTACTGGTGGCTGAAAATTTCATGTAGACAAGGCCTTAGATGGCACTGAGAAGTGAGTGAGAGGGACACAATGAGTTGAGTTAAACAATTAAAATGAGGTTTGTTTTTCCTAATGTTTTTAAGGTGTGTTGATCTGGTTTTGCACAACTGAGCTTTGTTCATATTAGCAGATTAGCTTGCTTTTGCAAGAGCAACAAAATTTCAGTACGTAATTTGAAATATCGATAGAAAAGGTAGATTACGGTTGCTAAGTGAAAACAATGTAGTTATTGCATCATTTACAAAACCCAGGCACATAAAAAGATAGGGAAATATGCATATTTCATCACCACACAACAACCTTACTTCTGACCCATGGCTTATAGACTTTTTTGTGTGCGTTATTTTTGTTATCTTGATTTCTGTCTCTAAATATTTTCTCTTCAGGGAGACTCTTCAGTGGAAATGATCACTTAGTATATTTATCACTAGATAATAAAACGTGATAAAATATTTATAATTGCTTTTTTCTTGAGTAATATTCTATATGTAGCTTAATAGAAAAGCCATAAAACAATTGCCCCAGCATACACCTTTCTGGCTGGCATAGAGCTAGCTATATAGACTGTGCCTCTCTTAAAATTGCCCCCACACTGGGAGAATGGCTCTGTTTTTAAGTGCTTTTAACTTTCTAACTCTGGTTTGTTTTTATTATTTTTGTAAATAGTTATTGGGTAACTTTCAGTGAGGATTTAGTCATTCTGAACATCTAGGCCTTAATCCTGAAAAGAATTATTAATGTGCTTCACTTTATGCATTGTGTGAGTAATCCCATTGACTTCAGTGGGACTGCTCACAGACCCTGATCTTCAACTTGTGTAAGATGCTATAGCTCAGCTGAAATCAACTGAACTATTGTAATTAACATCAGCTGAGGATCTGCAAGATCAGGACCTTAAATTGAAAAAGTTTAGCCATTTTGAGTGATCAGAGCAGAAATGTGTTTTTAAACACACACACCCACCCCTCACGTCAGCTTGCTCAAATGGGGGAGGGAGAAGAGTCACCCCAGACTAAAATCAAGCATGGAAAATCTCAGTTAGAAAGGAGAATTTTTCACGTTGTGAACATGTGAATATAAGGCCATATGAAAATCTTACCATTCTCTTTTAAAAGGCACTGTTCTTTTCCCATTAGTCATATTTTAAGGTAAATTTAATTTGTGCTCCTAACTAGTTTACTAACAATGAGCATATTAGAGCCCAGTCTTCCAGTCCCATGGGTTCATCTAACTCCCATGGAAATGAATGGGACTTTGTCCCTTGACTTCAGGGGGAATTGGGCCCTAAAGTACTATTGACTT
This sequence comes from Chelonoidis abingdonii, assembly GCF_003597395.2. Taxonomy (NCBI): domain Eukaryota; kingdom Metazoa; phylum Chordata; order Testudines; family Testudinidae; genus Chelonoidis; species Chelonoidis abingdonii. The sequence continues at coordinate 13,312,072 of NC_133787.1, read as the reverse complement.
AAATGAAAATGTTGTTACATTAGGGACTGTAGGTTTGACTCACAGTAACTGTTAGCAAAAGTTATGTAATCTTTCATGCTCTTTAGATTAATTTTCTGGCGCCATCTAGTATTTTTAGAGTAGACTAAAAATGTCAAATCCTAGTTCTAGGAAAATAGTTTTGGGCAGTCACCCTTCACTGCTTTTCAGTTTCCTTTTATGTATAAAATCATCCCAGCTGTTCTTAATATTTGTGATTTAGACATGAAACTTGACTAATGCAAAACCAAATAGACCTAGTTAAAACACTTTTCACAGCAAAGGTCTAAAATGTTCTTGACTTTCCCTGATTTTCGGTATTAAAACTTCATCGGTACATATGTTTGAGAGGATTGTTCAATTTCCCCTCCTATTCTTGGTGAAAAGAGCCAATAGTAGTGGGTTTACTTTTTTATGTAACCACTTATCCTCTGAAAATGGAGATCTAGGGTTCATTTCAGGTTGACTGACAGATAGTAATGACTTTTGATCACTATCAACAAGTAGTGGGATTGAAACCAGAAAGGAAAGACTTCATGTTCCATTAACAATTACTGCCCATAATTGTAGAACCTATTCTTCATAAAAGTCTAAAACTTCTTTGGGGCACTGAATTCCACTGTCTTATTTCATTTGGTATTAGATATTTGGGGAGGGGGTCGATTTTATATAAAGTGGCTTTTTATCTAATTGAATGCCTCACTGAGTCAGAGGAAAAATGATTAGTAATTGTATTGTGCCTTCTGTCTGCAGACCTCAAAGCATCTAGTGAGCGTTCATTAACTTCACCTAAACCTGCAACAAAGTATGTGAATATTAGTTTCCTCGCTGGTAAAAATGAGATTAAGGAGTCTGTGAATTGTCCAAGGTTACAGAGCAAGGCAGTGACAGAGCCACGTGTAAAACCCAGCAGTTCTGATTCCCAAGTCCCTGTTCTAATCGCGTCACGGGACTGTGCCCTCCCTCTCACAAGGAACTGGGGCTGAAAGCAAATGGAAATCCAACCCTTTCATTCCCGGCTGAGCATCGCGCCGAGATGACAGAGGGCGGGGATTAAAAGCCCGTTAGGTGACTCGGGGGTTGTCTGGCTGTAGATCTGCCCTAAGTTTTGATGCATGTTAAAGTCAGCGGCGCTGCCACTGGCTAGTTCAGGGCAGAGCTCCCGGGGGCGGCTGCTGGCTGTGGCAGGGAGGTGCTGCGGGCCGCCCTACTGGAGCCAGCGCGTGAAGCTACCACCTTCCCGCAGCGCGGCAAGGGGCCTGGCCCGCCGCCTGAGCCATGGCAGTGCATGCTGGGCCGGGTAGTTCTTGCTGCCTGGCTGTGGGACGCGATAGAGGGGGTGGGGTTTGGTACGGCTTGCTGGGATAGGTCACCTAGGCGCCGTCGCAGGCGGGTGCGTAGAGTGAAGCGTACTGCGCCTGCCTGCAAGGAGCCCGTTGATTGGTAGGTGCTCCCCGCCGGACCAATGAGGGTGCAGGGTGGGGCAGAGCTCGGCGCCGGGGTGTTTGGATTCGAACGGAACTCCTGGCCGGCGCAGGCGCAGTTTGAGGCAGGCCGACCAGTGTTGCCATCTAGTGACGGGGTAGGGGATGCCGGGCGAAGAGGAGGAGGAGGCCGAAGCAGGGGTCGCGGGCGGCGCCTCCTCCCCGCCGGCGGAGGAGTGGGGCACTCGGCAGCGCTATGAGGAGCTCTGCAGCAGCCTCAACATGGACGAGCGCGCCCGGGCCGAGGCCTGGCTCAGCTACCAGGGCATGAAGCGTAACTACACCCTGGAGGTGAGGGGGGGCCCAGAGGGGGTGTTCGGTAAGGGAGGGCGGGGTTGACAGACTAGCTGCGGGGATGCAGAGGGGGGGGCCTGAGGGGGTGTCCGGTAGGGGATGGGGCGAGACGGCGCGGGGAGGGGGTTGCTATGCGACTAGGCGGAGGTGATGGGCGACCCAGGGTAGGGTTTCTGGTACGGGAGGGGCGGGCGGTACATAGGGTAGCTGCGCGAGGAGAGGGTCGTGGCCTGGGGGGTCGGTTAGGGAGATGGCAGAGGGGTTGATCGGGACTAGCTGAGGGGGGGGGTGCAGGGGGCGGTCGGAGTGGGCGGTTCGGTAAGGGGGGAGGGGGCGGGGGGTTTGCATCGGACTAGCTTGCGGAGGGGGTGAGGGGGCGGGTCCGGGAGTGGGTTCGGTAAGGGAGGACGGGGCGGGGGGTGCACTTCGGACTAGCTGCGGGGGGGAGAGGGGGGCGGTCCGGGAGGGGGGTTTCGGTAAGGGGAGGTGCATAGGACTAGCTGCAGGGAGGTGAGGCGGGGCGGTCCGGAGGGGTTATCGGTAAGGGGAGGTGCAGGGGGGGGGTGCATAAGACTAGCTGCGGGGAGGTGAGGAGGGCGGCCGGGAGGGGGGGTTTGGTAAGGGGAGCTGCGGGGGGAGTGCATAGGACTAGCTGCGGGAGCTGTGTGGCGGGATGCTCTCTCTGTGACAGGCACAGTCCGGACCAGGAACGCTGTGGGAACAGCATCCCTTATTGCTGCCTCAGAGACTCTCCTCCCCAATGTCAGGAAATGGCTCAGTATTGCTGCTCTCTGTGCAGGAGTCCTAAGCCGCCTCCCCCCTGCACAAAAAAAGGATGTTAGTAGTTGTCTCCTAAGGGAAGGAGTGTTGGATTCCCTGACCTATGATGTGTTAACCTGAGGATCTAACTTTTTCCTAATCGAGACAAAACCAAACTGTCCTGCTGCCTGAGATAGTTTCAAACCAGGATATTTCTCTCCAGTTTGTTTAAAATTGCTGTGTCCCCATTTCTGCAACATTCCTGAGACCCAAAAATGTGTTAAACCAAGTGTAATCAAATTTCTTTTTCTCTATTAAACCTTTGTTAAAAAGTGGGAAGTTTAAATGAAGTCTACTATTTCTAAAGCTTTGCTGCTTTTATAAAATATAATCAGGAATATTTGCTGGTGGTATGAAGTGTTTTTTATAAATTAACATAATACATTTTGTGATGCAGTATTCTCAAGTCTTTCTGTTGGTTCTTTGGCTTGCTGTTTTCAGAATTCAGTAGTTCCCAATGTATGTTCCCATTTGGACTATAGGTCTGTCTCATCTTACACTGGGTTACGTTCTGCGGTCAGCGCATAAAGCGAAAACCACATATAGTCAAAATTACATTGAGTTGAATGACGGGCAGAATCACCCGCACTACAGGAACAGTATTTAAATTGTTGTTTTTCTTTTTTTGTTTTTGCCAACCACGTAAAGCTGAATTTGTGCATGTTAAATGCGCATAAGATGCGACAGACCTGTAATGGGGTTCTACCGTAATGTACTTACTAATAATTTGCGCAAAGATGTTTTTCAGTTATCGTGTATTATATCTAGATAAAGTATTATTTTGTATTGGTGTTTTACCAAATGTTGAACTAGGTTTTTTTCACATATTACACTAGTTTCTTGATTTAACAACAGAAAAAAAAATTCAGAACTCAAGGACACAGATAATAAAAGAAAGAACATTCAAAATTTAAGTAATAAAATTGATTGTTCTCCCAGCCAGTTTTAAAAGTGTGGTTTGCAAACAGTTGTCTAGCTGTAATGGAAAACAAATACAGTCAAACCTCGCAATAATGCGCTGCGCGATAACGCGAGTTCAGATATAATGCGATCGTAAGTTAGCTCCCATTTAAGGCTGTAATACAGTTCACGTTTTGCCGGAATACTGTACTTTTTTATGACATTTATAAATAAACACATTCTTCTGGTCTTATAGGATAAAATGACTTGTGGCTATTGCAGCCCCATTGCACTTATTTCTCAGGTTGTACATGTGTATGGTGTTTGCCTATGAACTTGTTATTAATTTCCTATATTTTAAAAAATATTTTACCATTATGGTCAAGAGAAATTGTATGTCCTGGATCAACTAAAGAAGGGAAAACAACAAACTCAGCTTGCTAAAGATCTAGGAATTAGTGAGTCCACTCTGCGAGGGTGGAAGAAAGAAGAAAAGCTCCATAGCCTACCCTGCATTCTTGAAGAGGAAACTGGTTTACAGCGTAAAGAGGTCAAGTTTGCTAATGATGAAAGCCTAGATTAAGCCTTGTACCAATGGTTTGTCCAAACTCGCTCAGAAGGAGTTCCCATTTCTGGCCCTATTGTGAAAGCTCAAGCAGAGAAATTTGATCGCCTTATCAATGGAAATGTATCCAAATTTAAGGCAAGTAACGGCTGGCTGGACAGATTCAAGAAAAGGCACACTATAAGCCAAGTTCTTGTGTCTGGGGAAATCCTCTCAGCTGATAAAGAGGCTGCAGATTCCTACCCAGTTGAGCTTAAAAAGTTGCTGGAGGAAGGTTGCTACACAGTCGATCAAGTTTACAACTGCAACAAGACTGGTTTACGCTTTACAATGTTACCTGATCGCACCCTCGCAACCAGGACTGATAGTCACAAACGAGAAGGCTTTAAAGCAGAGGAAGGACTGAGTGACTCTCTTGTTTTGCGTCAACAAGTCTGGCAGCCACAAAGTCAGACCTCTGGATGATCGGAAAAGCGAGGTCTCCTAGATGTTTTCATCATGTTAATATGAAGGCCCTTCCCTTTGAATACACCAACAGCAAGGATGCATGGATGAATAGCTCCATATTTCAAGTCTGGTTCCATAAAACTTTTTCTGCCAGCTGTTCGGGCTCATTTGTGAAAACTAAAACAGGAGGAAAAAGCTCTCCTCCTGCTGGATAATTGCCCCGCTCACCCCCCCAGGTGGAAAACCTTGTCTGTCGTGACGGCAGGATTAAAGTCCCTTATTTCCCGAAGAACACTATGTCAGAAATCCAGCCACTGGAGCAAGGCATCATATTGGCATTTTTAAGCAAAATTATCGTTGCGAAATGATCAAGTGGATGGTAGCGGAAAACAACTCCTCTGTTGACACATCACTGGCGTCACTCAACTTGAAAGAAGTCTGTCACCTCAGCGGGAAAGCCTGGGATGCTATCTCTGCACGTTGCATTGAACGGTGCTAGGTGAAAGGTCTTGGTCCAGCTTTTCTGTCATCTACACATGATGACGGTAACGACAATGAGCCTGAGTTTACAAGAGTCATTGAAGAGGACGTACGCTTAGCCAAAGAAGCTCTCAGAGAATATGAGCTCAGTCATCATGACATCCTCAACTGGTTTTCAGCAGATGACATCTGCCCCATATATGAGCACATCTCAAATGTTGCAGAAGTCAGCTGGAAGAATGAAGCTACACCACCAGATGACGACAATGATGGCACCTCAACTCCCCCACCAAAAGTTTCTGAGGCAGTAAAGCACCTAGAAGCCAGTTTGGGGTCGCTGGAAAATCAAGATGTGGACAGCGTCAAAATCCTCCGACTCAGAAGCATTCTTGACTTTGCTAGAAGCCAACAGTCCGCAGCAAATAAGCAGACCACACTAGATAGCTTTTTTTTTAAGAAGTGATGAAATTTAAAATTATGGAGTCATGCAACCAGATTGACTCTGCACTCTGCACAATGATTAGTATAGTCGATTTCACATTTTTCATGTACATGTAATTAAATTACTACTTTTGTGTTTAAAACAAGCTGGAATAACCGTTCTTGTTTTTGCAAGACTGAAACTGACTGTCTTGAAATGGTAAATTTTCATAACCCTGCTATAAAGCGATCCCGCATTTATCATGATCGAATTTTTTGGACCCCAAGTATCACATTATAGCAGGGTTTCACAGTAATATGTGCCGGATTTCCAAAATATACACATCCAGTTTGCTTGCACAGCTACTGTGATTGAATGAAAATCTGATATATGCACACATAAATATTGCTACATGAATAGGTACCTATTGTGCATACAAATATCTGCAGTACCATAACCACCACAGTTTCTATGTGTGATCTAGCACAAAGTTGTGCACATACTTACTTCTTTGTGGTCAGTTTTTGGAAACTCAGCTTTTAAATTTAATCCCCCGAAGCTGAGATTCAAATTTATTTGAAAAATATTTCTACCTGATAACTTTCTTAGAAAAATAAATATGGTAGTAAAGTGTTAATATGTATATCTTCTGAATACTGTGGGATGGCAATTAAATAGAATTTACTGTGCAAATACAACTTTTTTTATTCATATGCAAAAATATATTTAAAGTAGAATTAAGATACAGCAAGCACTCAGTCATCACCCTGTGCTGCTTGTGCCCTACCAGCATATGATGATTTAATTCCCAAACTCAAAGGATGCAATATTAGCTTCTGTTACATACTTCTTATAAGAAAGTTGTTTAAAAAAATAATCACCAAACCACAAAGGTTAAAAAAAACAAGAAAAGCTTAGTTAGTGGGATATTTTCCACATAATACAATCTTAACTCTGCCTCCTTTTGAGACGTTTTATGTATGTCCTCTTACGTGCATCAAAAGCCTGATTTATTTGGAAAGGAACAGTGAGGTGAAAGCACCAAATTTAAAATCAACTTTTTGGTAATTTAGAAAATTGTTACCTCAGTTCCAGATTTTGAATATTAACTCAGTGTCGGACACACAAGGTGTGTTTTGGGTGGTTTTTTTTTTTTTTTTTTTTTTTTTTTTTTTTTTTTTAATGAACCAACTTCTGTTGGTGGAAGGTAGAAGTTTTCAGACATCTCCCTGAAAAAGAAATCTCTGTGGCTTGTAAGCTTGTCTCTTTCACCAAACAAAATTTGTTCAATAAAAGATACTACCTCACCCACCTTGTCTCCGTAATATCCTGGGACTAACCCAGCTACAATGACACTGCAGACAATTCATTGTCAGTAGAAAAAGTAGCTTACAGCATAACACATTTTATTCATTGATGTCTGCTGTATGCAGTTAGGATTTCCCTGAATCGTACTTTGTCAATCGAGGTCTTATGATTTTATTTAACTTGCTACCAAGTTTTGATTTTATTTAATCAATTTATTTATTTTGGTACTGACTGTTTATCAGGAATAGATTTATCTGGTCTTAATACATCTACTTTCTGAAGGCCAGGAAAATTATGACTCTGATAGAGAGGCATCCACCAGAGTAAATATTGGCAGTTGGAACATTGAGAGTGACATGCTAGACTTGCCAATAAGATATTCCCTGACAGGACACTAGGATATATGTGCCCCCTGCTAGAAAATGCCTTGAGTCTCATCTTTATGACACTTTGTTACCTTGATGAAGTAGACATATGAAACCAGACCAAGTGTATAAGTTTCTAACTGTATTGATTGTGGGTGCAGCCAGACTGGGGAGCCCAAACTTGAAAACTTTCTTAGCCTTTGAAGAAAAATGAACAAGTATCCTTAGGAACATTTGGGGAACAAGAATGTTCTTGCAGCCAGGAGCAGTTGCTTTCATATCCACAAGGTGATAGAATATTTAAAATAATCTCTCTTGTTAGAAGTAAAAAAAGCATGCTAAATACCCCATGTAAAATTTGACTTAAACATGAAATTGGTAAGTGTACGTTAATTGATTCTTTAGTAATTTTGATATTACCTAATTTTAGCATTTTTTTAAATTCATTAACTAGAAGGAGCTTTTGAATAATTGAGTTAAGCTTTACAATCTTTCCCTTGAAATGTACTGGATCATTTTTTTTGCTTTTTTTCTCTATATTGTATGCATAGCTGAAGTAAAAGAAACACTTGTCAGTGTATCCTTTAAATGGCGCAATGTTTAATTTCATAGGGGAATGATCTACACTGGCTAGCATGTGCCTTATATGTGGCTTGCAGAAAAGCAGTCCCAACTGTGAGCAGAGGGACAGTCGAGGGAAACTATGTATCCTTAACAAGAATATTGCGCTGTTCAGAACAGAGGTAATTTCTCTTTCAAAAGTGCAACTATGTTGTTAAAATGTAAAAGACTGCATTTCCCCTGCAAATGTCTGGAAATTGAAAGTGAAGGGTGAAAATTATCTTTAACTCACTGATTTCCTGCATTTTGACACACAGTGCCTAAGAATAAAGGTCTTGCAATATAACAACACTATCATGAGGTAAAGATAGTTTGTCTTTAATAAAAACTTTCCATCATTCTGAATGAGGATGTTTAACTCAGAAGGTTAAAATCATTTTAACAGACTTCGTTGTGATTTTGTATCTAGTCACAATTCACCTGAATCGTTAGCATGTTGTAACCACAGTATTATTTTTCTCTCTCTCAGGCTGGGTTTTCAACCTCAGGAACCATAAGCAGGCCCATAAAAAGTAGAAGTGTGTGTGGGGGGGGTGTTTTGGGGGGTTTATTTGGTGAAATCAAGTAAAAGCTTAGCTGCCTGTTTAATACGTAATATTCATATTCTCGTCTTGATTTTTTCTCAAGTACTTAGTGGTAATAACCAAATGAAAGTGAGAATTTATTAAGTTGTGCTAGTCACATGAGACATTTTCTTGAAATTTACACACACTTTCTCCTTCAAACAGTGGAGAGATGTCATCTTTGAGTTCTGGTCCCTGTGTGTATTCCACGCACTCCAGGCACCTGAGACTGGAGATTTCTACCAAGTAGTGTCTGTTGTTTTGTGGCTGTGCAGTTATTGTCTGTGTGCTCCAAGCTGAGGACATAAGGAGTGGGGCAGATTGATGCCTCTCCTGTTCCTTCTTACTGCTTCATGGCCTGATTCAGAATCCTCTGAGTCCAAAGCAATCTTCACATTGTTTTTTCTGAATCTGTAAATATATTTGTATGTAGTTTTTAGTATTCTTAGTGTGTTAAAGTTTTTATAGTTTAGTTAGTATAGTTTTCCCAGTCAGATCCAGGCACCTTTCTGAGCACAAGTTCTGGAGCAGAGGCCAAAACCTCTAAGCCTCAGAAACCATTGCCTCTTGCAAGAGTAAGGGGCATACTCATGGGCATCCCCTTCCTGATCTGCCTCTAAGAGAAAGGATCTCCAATTCATTCCAGGTCTTGTGAATCCTTGTGCACGGGTCTTAAGGACTTAGGTCGTCTTAAATCTTCCGCCCAAGAGGGAAAGGCACAAAGCAGGAGGGATCCATTGGTCTGGCTCCAACTTAGAGGCTGAAGGATCATTTGCCAAATACTGACTGGGAGCTCCATGTTGGACTCCTCATTGAGAGTACTGACCCACTCCACCAGGAATCTGCTGATGATAGTGCCCTTGGATGCCTGGGATCTGTTAGTCCTGACACCCGAGACTCCGCAAACTCCATGATGGATTGAAACATTTACCTTACCAGAGGATATTTTCACTTCGCCCTAACAACGTCCTTTCCTGTCTGGTCTGGTCCTCCTCTGACACATTTCATTATCAGAAGAAACTACTTTGAGAAGAGAGGATTCTCCCCTCCCCCCTGCACAAGCCAGAACATTCTTTCACTGGTAAAACATGAGCCTACCTTCTTGTTGGCTATGTCTGTTACTCTAGATGAGCCTTTGCTTCCTTACAGGAGGGAAGCCCAGATGGAATCTCTAAAAGGTGTTGGAGCCATCCTTTTTCAACATACAACTATCCAGGGGATTGATGACAGACAGTGTCTTGGTGTCTCCCCAGCCAGTCGATCCTAGAATCAGCAGATATTCCTGCTATTTCCTGACCCTGAAGATTTCAGGGCTTTCTGTTAATTTGCTGTGGATCCACCCAGCAGTAGTTGGTGCCTTCTATTTGGTAGAAGACCACTCCATTTTTACATACCCAACAACAATCAGATTCCTGAAACATCTCATTTACCACTGGTGGTGAAACCAATACCTTAGTGGGATCTCAAGCCTTATACTATCAGTACTACCAGACCACCCTTTGAATCATTGATGACATGTTCAGTGTCCCACTCTCTGTGAAGGTCCCCTGCCTATTTGCCATCATATCAGTCAGAAGCATAAGTGAACTAGGAGCTCTCATGGCTTATGCCATACGCCATACTAGAGGTTTCCCTTCAACTTCATCCAAAATTCATCCCCAAGGTAATTTCCAAGTTTCATATGAATCAGCATATTCACTTACCAGTAGTATCCTTTTCAAAATCTCATACTTTCAAAGAGAAGAGGAGACTTTACTCTCTTGATGTCAGATGGGCTTTGCTTTGCCTTCTTTGCAGATAGAAAGACAATCAGGAAATCACCAAGATTATTTATTGCTGTAGCAAAGTAATCATGAGAACAAGCATTATGTGCTCAGAGACTCTATGTGGCTCTCTGGCTGCATCGTTCTATCATCAATTGGCACATATTTCTCTCTCAGATGAAATGGGAGGCCATTCCAGTAGAGCACAAACCAATCTCAAAGGCATCTCTGAGAGAAGAACCTGTGCTGGACATTTGTAGGATGACTATCTGGAGCTCCATCCAGACCTTCACAAAATATTGCACCTTAGTCTAGTCCTCTTCTGCAAATAAATCTGTTGGGACGGTACTTTTACAGACATTTATACCAGCTTATCCTCAAACCCTCTCCTGTTTGAAGACTGCTTAACAATTACCCATGTGTGGAATACACATAGGGCCCTGCATTCGAAAAGAAATGGAAGATCTTTACATATAACTGGAGGTTCTTCAAGATGTGTAATCCCTGTCTGTATTCTGTTACACACTCTCATTCCTCTCTGCTTCAAGCTTGTCTGGGTTGCAATGAGAAGAGGGATTGATGAGTCATTGGTCTGCCCCGCCCTTATATCATCAGTTCAGAACACAAGGAGAATAACTGCACAGGGACGAACCTACAGATGAGGATTGCTAGAAATGTCTAGTTTCAGGTGCATGGTGCACTTGTGTATCTACTTGCAGGATACAGATAGGGATCATGCATCTCAAAGAACCTTCAGTTACAGATATGTAACCTCCATTTCACCTCCACACTTCAGCCTGTAACATGCCTTTCTTGATAAGATCTGTACCAAAGTTTGAAAAATCCCTTTTTACCACATGTTTAAAATCCATAAAAGCAATAAAATAAATTATTTCCTAAAGCTATTGACTCAGCTGAGTCACTGTTAATCAGTAACGCAATTGTGTTTTGTGGTGATCAAGCAGCCTAACATACAAATGATTATAGCAGGAAACCGTAGATATATAATAATAATTAATAAAGTATATTGTTGGACATTTTTAAATAAAATGCAGAAAAGTTTTGTAAAAAAAAGGAAAAAGAAATAGAGGAAGGTAAAAACGCAGGATATACATTTAGGTGAATCCAGCTATAAAAGACAAGTGGGGGGCGGGGGAGGGAGATTAGAAGTCGAGGAAGAAAGGGCAATAAAACCATAAGGCAAATGAAAAATATAGTGTAGCCCAGTGGTTCACAAACTATTGGTTGGGCCTCCAAAGTGAGTTGTGGCCCGATTTTAATCAGGTTGCCAGGGCTGGTGTTAGACTTTGAGGTCTGAGACCCAAGCCTGAACCCCACCCTGGGGGCTAAATCCCAAGTCCCACCACTCAGGTTGAAGCTCAAGTGCTTCAGCCCCGGGTGGCAGGGTCAGGTTACAGACCTCCCACCTGGGGCTGAAGCCCTTGGGCTTAAGCCCTTGGGCTTTGGGCCCCCTGCCGGGGCGCTGGGGCTTGTGCTTTGGCTTTGTCCCTCCCTGCCTGGGGCGGCAGGGTTGGTGTGGTGGGCTCAGGCTTTGTCTCCCATTCCTGGGGTTGGGTAATATTTTTTGTTGTCAGAAGGGGATCGAGGTGTAATGAAGTTTGAGAGCCCCTGGTGTCATGTTCTGTCTTTTCCCTCTGTGGCTGTAGATTTTCCTTAGTATTGTGAAGAGTGCAGGGTATTTTTTTTTTCTGTCAAAGTAGATAAAGTGGTTCAGGGAAATGGAGGAAGCTTAATATGCACACTAGTCTGAGCCACTGCAACTGATGGTGCATATGTGGAAAAAAGCCACTAAACTGCAGTGTAAAGTCACTGTGAGCACCAGCGAATAATGGTACAATGTTCTTGTTAGGTGTCTGAACTCAACCTTGTTCATGAACAAAGAATGCTCTGAGTTTTAATTGTCTTTGCCTGCTTGTAATCATACAATGTTATCAAACTGTGTACATCATTGTCAGCAGTTGATGAAGTGTAAACCGTGTTGCGTTTTGTTGTAAAATGTTTTTTATAGTTTGTTTTTCATAAAAATAAATTCCTCTTCCACATTTTTCAAATGTTCTCAGCTTGATTGAGTTTTTTAACAAGATGAAGAAATGGGAAGACATGGCAAATCTACCCTTGCAATTCAGAGAACGTACGGAGAGACTGGAGAGAAACTTCACTGTTTCTGCTGTAATTTTTAAGAAGTATGAACCCATTTTCCAGGACGTTTTCACATATCCTCAAGATGATCAGCCTCGTCAACAAAGAGGAAGAAAACAGAGGTGTGTGTTTGTTACTTTTTCTGACTGATTTTCGAGCAATTATCATTGATAATTTCTTGGTGCTTTAGTTTTACATTTTTTAATTCACTATATCTCCGACTAATTCCTGCAGTTTCGTTAATAGGTCATTCTTCTTTCTTCTGGGATTCTCTTTACGGTAGTAAATTTCTATTCCATTGCCTTGTTGAAAGACTAAATAGATTTTATGTGCTTGGTGTAACTCCTCTTTTTCTGATTCTGTACTTGTCAAAATTTCATGTGCCTGAGTTTGTTAATGTTGAGCATGGCTTCCCTTGATTTCCTTTGACTGGTTAACCAAGATGGAAACGTACCTGTTCATTAGTGCTTCCATCTGTGCAGCTGATTCATTCTTCATGTCTATGGTGCACAGCCTTTTTTTTCCCTTTCTAACACTTACAGTTAAATTTTTTCTCAGTTCTTATATTTAATGCATGTTTCTGTGAGCACGTTAGTGCCATATTTAAAACTGGGCTTATTTAAACCTTACTCATTTGGGACTGTCCAAATACTGGTTTTGAGTTATTGAAGATCAAAAAATTGAATGTTCTGTAACATAGAGTTAAAACACTTGAAACAAAACCAGTCATTAAAATGAATTAGTTGATTATAACATGGAAGTAGAAAATTATAGTAAATCCAATATATAATTCTGTAATAAGAAGAGTAAATCTTGGAAATTGTTAGTATGGATAATACCAAGAGAAGATCTAATATGATTCTGGAGATTTAACTGGAAAATCACACTCAGGAGCATCCACACAAAAAAATGGTTTGGAAATCTTTTAAGATGATTCCATGTATAGGCATATGGTGCTAACAGAACAAAAACTGATTAAGACTTCTTGACAAATTACATTTTAACAAACTAGCAGAATTTGAAAAAGAACTTAATAGAGAGGGAAATAGAGGAAATGGACAAAGGAGAATTTTGAGGTTAACTGGATTCCTCGTTGATTTATTTTAAAAAGTAAATAAATAGAATTACTTAAGGGAGCATTTAACTAATTTACTCTTTCAAAATAGAAGTACTGTCAGAAATAAAGAGGCACTAATGAGGCCTCTTGAAGTCATACGAAGATCCCTTGTATGTAAGGCTAATAGACCTATTGTACAAACCAACTTAGGCAACTTTTTAAAAGTGTAAGGACAAGAAAACTTGGGTAACATGGACTTTATTACTTTTTGTCTAAATTTCATAGCAAAATTCTATCCTGGGGATGAGGTGTGGCACAGGACGTGTTAGTTGGGGTGGTTTATTTTCAGAGATGCAAGGACTGGTGATGTGGAGTTTAAAATATCAGTCTTTATAAAGCAAGGGTAGTTCTGCCCTAATGTGGAAGTACTAGCATCCTTTCAAATCATTCAGTAAATCAGATATTAGGATTTTAGGTATCATTGCTGTAATCGGTTTAAGGGAAAAATAATAGAATTATTCTACCTGGATTGATCAAGATTTATGCCAGATCAAACACAACATATGAAGATTGTTCGGTATAAAACCTGAATGGGGGAATTGGAGATACTAGACGAAAAGAACTTTTTGAGTGGAGATTTTGTTTTGACACCAAAGCATTTTTCATTTGGGATGAGTTGGCTGATTGTACTATTGTTAATACCGTGTGTAAAATTGCTGTATAACTAATGTGTAACCCTCAGCAGGGTTCAGACCCCTTCCTAGAAAAGGAGGGAGAGGTACCAAAAATAGTAAAAGCACAATTGTCTTTTTTATACATCAGAGTTGGTCTTACATTTGGCATTGTTATTACTGATGATAGAAGAGGCCCTCTGAAAATATTTGGATTCTTTCAAACGCTCGATGAGGGGTTCATAATGTCTGGAAACTCAGATCTCCAAAGACTACAGTTAGGATTGTTTGAATATGGAAAGATTTATTACATTTACCAATATCCCTCTTTTTAGAGGTCTGGTATTAGGGAGGCAGAATAGTTTGGCCTAATGAAAAACTGGAGAAAAGGAATGCTTTTCTCTCCCACACTTCTTGCTTAGGCTTTATAGAAGTAGGGTTGCCAACTTTCTAATTGCACAAAACCGAACACCTCTGCCCCACCCTTCCTCTGAGGCCCTGCTCCAAACCCCCTCTACCCCCCCCATCACTCACTCTCCCCCACCCTCACTCACTTTCACTGGGATGGGGACTCTGGGCTAGGGGTGTGGGTTCCAGATAGGGCCAGAAATCGGGTTCAGGGTGTAGTAAGGGGCCCCAGGCTGGGGCAGGGGGTTGGGTTGCAGTGGCAGGGTTACGGGCTCTGGGGTGGAGCCAGGGATGATTGATTTGGGATACGGAGGGGTCCTTGGGCTGGGGTCAAGGGGTTTGGGGTGTGGGAGGAGGTGTGTGCTCTGGCTGGGGGTGAAGGCTCTGGTGTGGGGGAGGATGCAGGAGGGGCAGGGAGTTGGGGTGTAGGAGGGGGCTCAGGGCTGGGGCAGGGGGTTGGGTTGGAGCGAGGTGTGGGGTGCAGGCTCTGGTTGGGAGTTTTGGGTGCAGGAGGGGACTCTGGGCTAGGGTAAGGGGTTGGGGTGTGGGGTCCCAGCGGCGCTTGCCATGGCTCCCAATAAGCAGCCGCCAGGTCTCTGCGCCCCGTAAGTGCATGGGCGGCCACTCAGTGAGGCTCCACACTGTGCCCTCACATCAGCATGCACCGCCCCCACAGCTCCCATTGGTTGCAGTTTCCGGCCAATGGGGGGAGCTGCTTAGCCGGCACTCAGGGCACTGGCAGCACCTTGAGCCGCCCGTGCTCCTAGGGACTTCAGGGACCTGGCAGCCGCTTCTGAGAGCTGCACAGGGCTAGGGCAGGCAGGGAGCCTACCTTAGCTCTGTCCTCCCGCTCTGCCACTGACTGAACTTTTAATGGACCAGTCGGTGGTGCTGACCGTAGCTGCCAGGGTACTTTTTCAACTGGGAGTTCCGGTTGAAAACCGGATGCCTGGCAACCCTAGTGTGCACGTGCATTCATGTGATATCCCCCTCCTTCCCCCAAAATGTGTGTGCCGAGGATCTTCTGTTTGTTCCATTAGGGAATGAATCTAATGACAGTTGTTTGCAAAATCCTAATATAGGGCTTGTCTAGAGGGGAATATTTGTGCACAGTAAGCCAGGGTGTGAACTTAAAGTATACTACTTACTCCCCATGTGGATGCTCTTACTGTGCACTAAGAGTCCCCCCTCAGGCAGTTTAGTACAGTACAATTCCAAAGTGCATTAAGCCAGTGGTCCCCAACCTTTTTGTGGCCAGTAGCACATTCATGTTTTCAGAAGAGTGTGGCGGGCGCCAGCAATTTTTCAAGGCTTATTTTGTATTTGTACATTAAATAATATGAAAAACATCATATTTAATATTACATAATGTATGTATCGCTAAGATAAAAAGGGTAATTTTACATGTAAAAGATATTGAATTCAATTATTCGACAATTACTCTTTCACCTTACCATGTGAATTTGCTCTTTTTTATCTGCCTGTAAGAAAAATTAAGGAGTTTTTACAAAATAAATATCATAAACAGTTTTCACCTTTTAAAAAAAGTAAAAACATTGTTGAACTGCTAGTCCAAATATTTTTATTATTCTTACTTTAACATAGAGTGATACCTGCAGCCCCGGAGTTCTCTGTCCCTGGCAGGAGCAGGACCGTTTCTTCTCTCCGGCTTCGAAGCCGGAGAGAAGGGCCCGGTGCCTGCTGGGGTCCGACAACACTGGCGCCCGCAGCCCCGGAGAAGCCGGAGAGAAGCTGCAGCCCCATGCCTACCAGGGACAGAGAAAGCTGGTGCCTGCAGCTCTGGAGTACTCTGTCACCAGCAGGCGTGGGATCCCCGCTTCTCTCTCCTGCTGGGCACTAGGCAGGCACGCATAAATGCCCCGGGGGGCGCCTTGGCGCCCATGGGCATCGCGTTGGGGATCACTTCATTAAGCTAATGTGCACAAAGACACTCTGAGTGCACAGTAAGAATGTCCAGTCAGGAAATCAATGCATTTTAAATTCATACCCTCACTTCCTGTGTACTGATTTACCTATGTAGACAAGTCATTAGATTAATCTATAACAGTAGCAGTTTAACATTTCCCAATTCATCAAATGTATTATTGATGCATTGTATAGTGGGGGTAGACTCTCTCTTTTGGTCACCTGCCTGGTAGGTGTTAACGCACATTGAAGTATGAGTTAAATTGATTTTGTGTATGTGTAGTGTTTTTGTATCTTGGAGGTGAAAGGGAGTTCCCTGCAGAGATGGAGTATTGGTGCGAGTGACTAATGTGATATGTGGGTGTTAAGGGAACCTTCTTTACCTTTCCTCAACTTGTTATTCTTCGAGTGATTGCTCATGTGTATTCTGCAATAGGTGTCCGTGGTCGCCACGTGCACTGGTGTCGGAAGTTTTCCCCTAGCAGTACTCGTAGGGGAGTGCCCCTAGCAACCCCTGGAGTGGCGCCTCCAGGGCGTGGTATATGGGATGCTGCACGCTCCCTCAGTTCCTTCTTGCTGCCAGTGAACGTGCTTTGGAACTGCTTTGCTGTAGCTTGTCCCCAGAACTCTTGTTCGTTAAGTGTATGTGACCTGTAGTTAGTACTCAATAAGATTAGTTTAATTTAGCTAGTGCAACCTGGGTTGGGTTTTAAGTCATGCGACACTTGTAGGCACCCGATGCTAGTGAGTGATTTGCACGTGGACTGTCTACGCTGTTTGGGTGAAACTCATCTCAGTGATCGCTGTAAAATTTGCAAGTTGTTTAAGCCTCAGACTGAGAGAGAGAGATATTAGGCTCCAAGGTATACTCATGGAGTTGGTCTTGACCCTGACTCCAACGCGCCACTCCGAGTTGGCACCAGGCACCGCGATGTCAGTGTGCAGTGACCCCCTGGTGCCATTTACTAGTGGGCACTGCTCCCTGTCTGTGAGGCACGCCAGGAAGGCTTAGAGGCCTTTGCCGCAGAGGCACTGGAGTAAATCGGGAGCAGAAACTATACCCCTGTTGGCAGTCCTCGGTCCCCATTGGCCTCTAGGCCTCCAACTCAAGTCGAGCGGAGTAGCCCGGCCCAGTCACAGCAGGCTTCCCCGGATGTCCAGATGCCCTCCACGCCAGAGGTCCTGGCCATGGACATTATGTCCGTGTCAGTACCAGGAGCACTGCCAGTGTTGGCCCCGTGCTCCAGAGGCAAGCCACCGCTGGGATCTCTGCAGTCGCCCCGACTCGATACTGATCTCGGTCAAGGGAACATTCCCAACGCCATTCGCCGCTCAGCAACCGTTCCATGCGTAGTCCACGTGGGTCGCCGTCAGCTCCCACCAGGTTGTCTGGCTGGGTTCCATATGACCAAAACTCCAGGCACCGCTCTGCCTCGAGGAGTGAAAATCAACAGGACCAAGGGAGATGACGCTGAAGGTCCTCGTCTCGCAGGGGCTATTGTAGCCAGTCGCAACACGAACGTCCATGCCATTCTCATTTGTTGTCCCACTCCAGGACCCCGCCATGGCACCATTCCTGCAACCAGCCATGGGTGTTGATCGCCGGCAAGTCACCATCACAGTTTCGTCCATCAGAACTAATCACTGAGCAGTTGTTACTGACGGTACTGGTCCTCCCAATCGACGTTGCGGTTTCAGGGTCAGCATCACTCCTCCAGGGACAGTGAGGCATGTCGTACATCAGGCCAGTGTCCCTTCGTAGTCGTCCATTGATGGGTCAGGCCAGCCAAGCCAAACAGCCCGCTCCCCTAGTGCCACAGAATGTGCAGTTGCACTAGGCCCCATGGCTGGCGCAGTGGTACCAGTGGGCACTGTGGCCCCCAACGTGGGTTCGTTCAGTGGCTGGAGCCTCAGAAGTGCCGTTGGCCTCCCTCTCCCAGCATCTGGGGAAGGAGTTGGTGGGACGTACATCCTTGGCACCGTGCCTGGAGACCAACCAGGTGGTGGATCCTTTGGTGCCAGTGGACATGCAAAGTACGGTGCCAGCCTCCTTGCCCTCGCCGATGAGGTGATTATGATCCCACCTCCCTCCATCTCGCAGGAAGACTCTAACGCCCACAAAGAACTATTAAAAAGGGTGGCATCAAGCCTCAACTTCCAGGCAGAGGAGGTGGAGGAGCCCTTGGACTCCTTGTTTAACATACTGTCCACCTTGGTACCAGGCAGGGTGGCTTTGCCTCTCTACGAAGGGGCAGCAGAAATTTCAGATGCCCTGTGGCAAACCCCAGCCTCATTGGCCCCCATCTCTAAGAGTGGAACACAAGTATTTTGTGCCTGCCAAGGGGCATGAATACCTATACACCCACCCTGCCCCTAACTCCCTGGTTGTCAAGTCGGTCAACCACAGGGAGCAGCAGGGCCAACCAGCCCCTACTTTGAAAAATAATGATTCAAGGAGGCTGGGCTCATTTGGAAGAAAAACTTCTTCATCCTCGAGCTTCCAGTTCCAGGTGGCAAACCATCAGGTGTTCTTGGGCTGGTATGAGTTCAACCTGTGGGGCTCTTTGCCCAAGTTCAAGAACTCCTTGCAGAGGCGTGACAGAAAGGAGTTCAACGTGCTGGTGGAGGAGGGTACAGCAGCTGCCACGGCAACCCTGCAGGCAGCAGCAGATGCAGCGGATATGGCCGCATGGTGTCCATGAGAAGGACATCATGGCTCCTGCTTTCTGGTCTGTCCAGTGAGGTGCAGACCTTCTTGCAGGACCTCTCATTTGATAGCAAAGCTTGGTTCACGGAACAAACAGATATAAAACTGCATGGCCTGAAAGACTCACGCACGATTCTTCAGACTCTGGGCCTCTATATTCTGGCTCCAGCTAAACCTAAGTTTACGCCGCAGCAGGCTTCCGCCCAGCCCACCCACTCTAAATATGAGCCCACTTATAAAAAGTGGCGGGACTATAAGAAACTCCTGAAGAGGCAGTCTCAGCCTACCCCACAGCCTGGGTCCTTCAAGGGCAAACAGGCAGGGAAACGGTGGTTTTGACCAGATGCCCGGGGGCGCCCTGCCAGTTCTCATCAGGGATCCACCCACAATAAAGCTTCCCTTCTCCGAATGATTTGTGCTTTCCTCCTGAACTGTTTGCAGCTAACCAATGGGTCCTCAACACCATCTCCCAGGGTTACATCCTCCAGTTTTCCTCCTCCTCGTCCTTCCTGGGGGACCCCTCTCATGAGGCTCTGCTTGAGCAGGAGGTAGGGTGGCTCCTTGGCCTAGGAGTGGTGGAAGTGGTGCCAGTGCAGTTCAAATGCAAGGTATATTACTCCTGCCATTTCCTTATTCCGAAGGCCAAAGACGGGCTCAGTCCCATCCTGGACCTGCGAGGCCTGAACCACTACATGATGAAGCTCAAGTTTCACGTGATCTCCCTGGCCTCCATCATTCTCTCCCTGGATTCCAGGGACTGGTACACTGCCCTGGGAGGACATGTACTTCCACATTCATATAATCAAGGGGCACAGATGCCTCCTCTGTTTCACGGTTGAGCAGGAACAATAGCAATTCACGGTCCTCCCATTTGGTCTGTCCACTGCCCCCAAGTATTTGCAAAGTGTATGTCTGTGGTGGCGGCCTACCTCAGGCGCCATGGGGTCCAGATCTTCCCCTATCTGGATGACTGGCTGGTCAAGGGCAGCTCCCGGTCGCAGGTACGGGGCCATGTGGCGCTTCTTCTGTCCACGTGCACCACTTTGGGCGTGTTGGTAAATGACACCAAGTCCATGTTAGTCCCGATACAACGCAGTCCTGGATGCTGCGTCGGGCAGAACCTCACTCCCACCGAACAGGGCTCATCGACACGGTCACAAGGTTTCCAGTGACAACAGCCAGAGTGTGCCACCAGCTCTTGGGTCACATGTCGGCATGCACATATGTGGTCCACCATGCCAGACTCACGATGAGGCCCCTCCAGGTGTGTTTGGCCTCAGCGTTCTCTCAGGCCAGAGACAGGATGGACAAAGTCCTCACTGTGCCCAAACCGGTGATCGCCTCCCTATGATGGCGGTCCTCCTCAGGGAACATGCTCCACGGGGTCCCGTTCAGGGGCAGGGTCCCATCAATGGAACTGGTGTCTGATGCATTGGACCTGGGGTGGGGAGCCCATGTGGGGGACATTCAGACCCAAGTGGTCTGCGCAGGACCTGGCCCTTCACATAAACGTCAAGGAGCTCAGGGCGGTGCAGCTGGCATGCATGGCCTTCCCCTCACACCTGGACGGCCAGGTGGTCAGGGTTCTCTCAGACAACACAGCCTTGATGTTTTACATCAACGGGCAAGGTGGGGCTTGATCCTCTGCCCACTGCCAGGAAGCCTTGAGGCTGTGGGACATGTGCCTACAGGCCTATCATCTACCGGGCACCCGGAATTTGCAGGCAGATCACTGGAGCAGGGACTTCTCCTCTCAGCATGAGTGGTCCCTTCAACCAGAGATGGTGTACAGACTTGTCCAAGAGTAGGGAACTCCCCAGGTGCATCTGATTGGGACCCAGCAGAACCATCACCGTCCCTGGTTCTGCTCCGGGGAGGGAGAGCTGGGATGGGACACTATCTCTGATGCTTTCCTCCTGTCCTGATCGGGCCATTTTCTCTATGCCTTGCCCCTCTCCACCCACCCCCCCCCCCCCAGTTCCCACTGATAGGCAAGGTCCTGGAAAAGATAAAGACAGATAGGGCCTGGGTTCTACTGATTGCTCTGGCACAGCCCAGACAGCATTGATACAGGACCCTCACAGGTCTGGTGGTTACCCCGCTGTGGCTGTTGCCGTCCTGCCCAGACCTGCTCTCCCAGGCCCTCCTCCTCCACCCCAGCCTAGCGGTGCTCCACCTCACGGCGTGCTGCTCAGTGGTTCAGCCAGGAGGAGAGGACATGCTTGGAAGGGGTTCAGCATGTCCTCTTGGAAAGCAGGTGACCCTCCACACGCCGAGCCTACTTGGCAAAGTGGTCTTGGTTCTCCCGATGGGCGGATGAGTGGGACGTATTCCCCATGGCTGTCCCAATCCAGCTCATTCTGGACTACCTTCTTCACCTTAGAGCCCAGGGCCTGGCGCCCTCATCCATCAAGGTGCACTTTGGTGACTATATCGGCCTTCCACTCGCCAGTGCAGGGGCACACAGTGTTCTCCCATGCTAAGACTGGCCGATTCCTTATGGGATTGGATCATCTCTTCCCGTTTGTCAGGCCCCCAGTCCCACAGTGGGACCTGAACCTGGTGCTTGCCTGCCTCACGGACACTCCCCTGTTTGAGTCGCTAGCGACATGCTCCTGGTCGCACCTCTCGTGGAAGGTAGCCTTCCTGGTAGTGATCAGATCAGCTAGGCGGGTCTTGGAACTCAGGGCTCTGACCTCTGAGCCCCGTACATGGTGTTCCATAAGGATACGGTCCAGCTCCGCCTACATCCTTCGTTTCTTCTAAAGATGGTCTCTGCCTACCACATGAGTTAGGACATTTTCCTGCCGGTCCTCTGCCCCAAGCATCTAGCGAGGAGCGCCGCCTCCACACACTGGATGTGCAGTGGGCTCTGGTTTTCTACCTGGAGCGGACAAAATCGTTCAGAAAGTCCTTGCAGCTGTTCATCATCTCAGCTGAATGCATGAAGGGTTGGCTGATCTCAACTCAGTGGCTCTCCAATTTGATCACATCATGCATCCGCACCTGTTATGACCTGATGGGAATCTGCCTGCTGTCAATTGTGAGGGCACACTCAACTAGGGCACAGGCCTCGGTGCCTTTTTGGCCCATATCCCCATCCAGGACATTTGTAGGGCTGCTACATGGTCTTCAGTTCACACATTTACCTCGCATTATGTGATCATCTCCCAAACCAGGGAGGACGCTGGGTTTGGCAGGGCTGTGGTCCATCCCAAGAATTTGTGAACTCCTGCCCACCTCCAACAGATATAGCTTGGAATCACCTAATGTAGAATAGACACGAGCAATCACTTGAAGAAGAAAAGACAGTAACCTTTTCTGTAACTGGCGTTCTTTGAGATGTTGCTCAGGTCTATTCCACATCCCGCCCTCCTTCCTCTCTGTCGGAGTGGTCTGGCAAGAAGGAACTGAGGGTGGGGGGAGCATGCAGCGCCCCTTATACCATGCCATGGAGGCGCCACTCCAGGGCTTGCTAGGGGCGCTCCCCTGCCGGTACTGCTAGGGGAATAACTTCCGACACCAGTGCACGTGGTGAACACGCACACCTGTTGTGGAATAGACATGAGCAACACATCTCAAAGAACACCAGTTATGGAAAAGGTAACACTCTTTTCCTTGTTACAAGGGTTTGCAGGGGTTGTAAAATGGCCCTTAAGCAACCATGGCCCATTATAATCTGTGCTCTTTACATCCCTGGAACTCGTGCTTGGTAATTCTGGGCTGTGGAATGATCCACTGGCATCTGGATAAAGCTGTTGTAAGTTAGGGCTGCTTTATCTCACATCAGGGGCTGCGCTGGCTCCAGAGCATCGCAGAATATGGCACTTCAACTGTTTTTTATCTCATTTTCTTATGGCGCATTCAATAAACCTAATTACTATAGCACCTCACAGCCTGGTGGCTGTCTCCGTTCTTAGGAAGACTAGAAACTTTTTTAAAGGAAAATTTATGCCCATTAGAAAATGTTGCAACTTCCTATTAAAAAAAAAACAACAAAAAACTCTCACCATGCTAAGACTGAGAACTGCTCTTTTACAGCACTCAGAGTATTTGTTTTTATTTAAGTAGCAGTGATGATTATTAGAGATGCTGAGATAAAATGGATATGACAGTGCTAAAAACAGAGGTTTCTGAATTTAAATTATGAATTGTTCATTATCTCAGGTTGCAAAAATGAAAAACATAACATTGGGAAACAGGTATTCACAAATAATAGAATACTATCTGGGTCTAAAAGCAAAACAAAAAATGCTGATATGTTAGTGTTAAACAAAATAGTAGCAGCAGTAGATAAGCTGTTTGTTTACATGAGGGCCATATTGAAGATCTATGTTTTATTAGGGTAGATTTTGTCTAGTCACTAACTGAAGTAAGACACGAGGAACACTGCAAATACATTGCCTGATTTGTAGAACTGTGTATGCACAAATGCATGCCACAGTTTTTGTGAGTGCACAATTCTAAAAATCTGGCTTTCACTAAATGCACTTGATTAAATACCACCCAACCCACTGATTAAACACAGTGTTTGTAAGCCATTTGTACTTTAACTCTCAGAACACATTTCTAATCATTATGATCTTCAGTAATTTTGCAACACTTGGTATATGTATGAAGATAATTTTTAAATGTACAATAAAAAATATTATTGATTCTGCTCAACTTATAGTTAACTTTTATTGAAACAGGCTCTTTCTGTGCTACAGACAGAAACAAGCAAATACTCACTCAATACAAGCAAATCTGTCCATTTTATTTTTTTTAAAAATGAATGAATTATTTTCACTCACATTTTTTAATTGAGAACCCTGTGAAGGATTAGTAATACCCAATGAAAGTGCTGTGCAGGAGAGCAGGCACTGTGGAAACTTCCCTGTACAGTTGTGCCCATCCTTTGGATTATCTGTAGAAGTCTACTGTCCCATCAAGTATTGAGGACACTTTAAGGCACGCTGTTTTGTCAGTGTGAATGCATTGAGTTTGTTGCTATGTTCTTACAATATTTTTCTTTCCAAAAGACGACAGCCTTGCACAGTCTCTGAAGTTTTCCAGTTTTGTTGGGTGCTGTTTGTTCATGCAAAAGGTAAGAGATTTGTTAAGAATGACATTTGCTGCAAACTTCCTTGGTTAGCCTCCAGCTGTCATGGTACAATTCCCCACTCTGAACCTTAGTGTCCAAAAGATGGGGTACCAGCATGAATTCATCTAAGCTTAATTACCAGCTTAGAACCTGTAGCGCTGCCACCAACCAGGAATTCCAGTGCCTGGTACACTCTGGTCCCCCCAAAACCTTGCCCAGGGACTCCCCAAGACCCAGGCCCTCTGGATCTTAACACAAGGAAAGTAAACCCTTTCCCCCACCGTGGTCTCTCCCGGGTTTCCCCTCCCTGGGTTACCCTGGAAGATCACTGTGATTCAACCCTTTGATCTTAACGGAGAAGAAAATTCACTCCCCACCAGACTCTTCCTGTGAGAGGAAAGTAATCCTGACAAAGAGAAAATTTAACCTTTCTCTCCCCTTCCTCCTTTCCCCAACCAGTCCCTGGTGAATCCAGACCCAGTCTTCTGGGGTCTCACCAGAAAAAACAATCGGGTTCTTAAACGAGAAAAGCTTTTAATTAAAGAGACAAACAGTAAAATTATTTTGTAAATTTAAGATAGATTAGGTACAGGGTTTTTTAGCTATAGACACTGGGAATACCCTCCCAGCCTAAGTATACCAGTACAAATTAAAATCCTTTCAGCAAAATGCAATTTTGAACTCCTTCCAGCCAAATGCACATTGGCAAATAAAGAAAACAAACATAAGCCTAACTTGCCTTATCTACCTAGTACTCACTATTTTTAACTGATAAGAGCCTAGATTGGAGAGAAACCTGGTTGCACGTCTGGTCACTCTCAGAATCCAGAGAAAACAACAACCAAAAACTAACAGCACACACACACACTTCCCTCCCTCAAGATTTGAAAGTATCCTGTCCCCTGATTGGTTCTCTGGTCAGGTGACAGCCAGGCTTACTGAACTTGTTAACCCTTTACAGTCAAAAGAGATATAAAGTACTTCTGTTCTATTAACTCCTACTATCTGTTTATGACACCAGCATAGCTTATATATGAATAAAAAGGAGTGATCCTCGAACATCAGATAAGCATAAAAAATTTTAGCATATCTTAACCCAGTGAATTTCCTCAGAGAAGCCATTCCACAACAGACCTCGTGACCCTCTTTTTCCCTGCCTTTACTTCTTCAGCTTTATCTTTCCACACATTTTAAAGATCAATGATGAGCTCACTTAATCTTGTAACTTTCATGTTGGCTGCATTTTCAGCTTTCCCAGCATTTTGTCTCTCTAAAAGGGGGAAGCCTCTTGAAACATTTGTGGATTCATGTTAAGATGTTCATGTTGTGGATTTTCATGTCCATTGGTGACCAAGATAAGACCAAACTTTTCTTGTATTTCTAGCTACACTTACAGTATTTAATAGTATTTTATTCTTTTTTCAATAAGCTTAGAAGGGTAAATAATGAAACTGTATAATGTGGATGTTCTTCTTTCAACAATTATCACAAATAATATTCTCATCCTTTTGGTTGCCCTCTTTTAGTATTTTATTTATTGATTTATTTTTAAATGAACAGACCAGAAATGTGGGCAGTATTCAGATAGCCCTATAACATCATATAAGTAGGGCCCTACCAAATTCATGGTCCATTTTGGTCAATTCATGGTCACAGGATTTTAAAAATCATAAATTTCATCATTTCAGCTATTTGAAATTTCACAGTGTTGTAATTGTAGGGGTCCTGATCAAAAAAGGAGGGGTGTGCGTGTCAATGTCACAAGGTTATTGTAGGAGGGGATGCGGTACTGCTACCTTCTATGTTGCTGCTGGCGGCGGTGCTGCCTTCAGAGGTGGGCAGCTGGAGAGTGGCGGCTGCTGGCTGGGAACCCAGCTCTGAAGGCAGAGCCGCTGCCAGCAGCAGTACAGAAGTAAGGATGGCATGGTATGGTATTGCCACCTTTACTTCTGCACTGCTGCCTGCAGAGTTTGACCCTCAGTCAGCAGCCATCACTCTCCATCCACCCAGCTGTGAAGGCAGCAGAGCAGAAGTCAGAGTGGCAATACTATGACAGCCCTAAAATAATCTTGTAAACCCCCTGCAACTCCCTTTTGCATCAGGGCCCTCAGTATGAGAAGTGCTGGTATCCCTTGTGAAATCTATAATAGTATAGAGTAAAAGCACACACAAGACCACATTTCATGATCCATGACACATCTTTCATGGCTGTGAATTTTGTAGAGCTCTACATATAAGAGAACCTTCTGTATACTTGCACCACCTCATCCCAGAAAACAAATGAGTGCCTTGGCAACTCACATGATCTCCTGCTCAGTTTGTCCACTGACCCCAAATCTGTCTGCAGTAGATTTGGAGTTTCATTTTTCTCTCTTAATTTTTAAATACACAATCAGTTCTACACACATCAGTTTGCATATGTTTATATTCAATCTCTTCATGTTGGTCCACCCACTATCTTATATTCAGTCTTCTCTGTATTTTTAACATCTTTCTGCTTGTATTATCTTTATACAGTAGGCATTATTTTTGTGTTGAAAATGTTCTTATTGGCTCCATTTGCAAATAATATATCTATTAAAAGAGAAATTTCAGTGCTTATACAGCAGGCCTTTCTCTGTGTGTGTTCTTAACCTGTTGCTATTGTAGTGACTAAAGCTATCTGTATCTAATGTGACTAGCTGCATTTTGTACAGGCAAATCTGTTTCCTTTAAAGAATTGAATCAAAACTTCTCTGTAGACCAAAATACATTTTGTCTTGTCTTTGTTCAAAATCCTCTCTGTCAATGTACTTCCAAAGAAACAACTACAAAGACATGTCTCTTTTTTTTTTTTTAATTTCCTATGGAGAGTAACCCTGTGCTGTCACTAATTCCTATGTTGACAAAAATATAGACTATTACACTGTTTAATTACAAGTTGGATGTGACTTTGAAGGTCAGACTAGATGATCATTAAGGTCACTTCTGACCTTAAAATCTGTGGGACTTGTAACTGAGCTATCTTAAACCCATTGTGAAGGGAGGTGGTTTACCTTGATATGGCTCAGTCTTTTTCTCTCTCAAATCTGGATGTTATGGTGCTTTTGCTTACTCAGTGCCTACTTGAAATAGGGTTTGGTTGAGAATGAGCTCACTGAAACAAGTAAGACAGAGGTGAAGCTTTTTGTCTGGAGAAAGCATCTAAAGAGAATGGCAGGGATGATGCTTACCTATCTGACTGAGGGGATTTACTCACAGATTAATAATTTAGGAAGTTTTTTTGAATCTGATAGATCATGGCATGAGCCTTGGTGAGCAGAAGTACTGTCTTTTTTTATACAGTTGATGCAATAATTGCAACTTTTTCTTTGATGTGGACTTTGCCAAGGTTGTTCATGCCTCTGTCACCTTATTATTGGATGCAGCTGCTTCCAAGGAGCCTTTTACACCAGCATGTCAAAAGCTGTACTGACTTCTTATTTGTTTCACATGCTATGCAGGGGATTTATGTTAATATTTAAAACCGAGTCTTTGTTCTAGCTGTATGAGAAACTTCACCACTTCCCTTGGAACCCTCATAACTGATTAGTGGCTGAGTTATCTTGGTTCCTGAAATTGAACATCCAGAGTCTGCATGCAGAGCATTTTCAATGGAAGGGCTTTGACTCTGGAATTTGGTTCTTCCACTAGTATAACCAAACCAAAGTTTATTGACTTTCAGTCACAGTATAAAACCATCTGTTTTACTCCAGCTTTTGTCTGAGTTCATTCTGGGTTACAGTTCTGTTTATATGGCATCTCGGGGAAGTGAGAGTGTCACTCTAGGTTTCATTTAAGTTTGATAGTCAGCTAATTTTGTACTATTGTGCATGTGCCCGTAGCCATTGTGTTGGGCCCATTTTATAAAAGTAATGATCATTAAATCCATTTTGATGTCTTAAAGGGCACTGGCATCATTGAATAGATTGTTCAGGAGGCAGCTGCTAGTTAAGAAAGCTAAAGGGTTTTTTCTTTTCTCACATACATTTTGGTATCTGCCAGAGAGCGGGTGTGGGGGAGGAAGGTAGGATGCAGAAACTTTGATGGTTCTTGAAACTTTGAGACAATCATTTTTAAGTTTACTTGAGTGTGGGTGTGTGTCTCCTAATATCCTACACATGAAGTTGTTGTAGCTTGCAACTGGAAGTTGGTAAGGATAACCTTAGTCATTTAGTTTGCTCAAGCATAATAAATGCTGGGTTACTGGTTCTTATTCCTTACTTTTATAACTATCAGAGTTTTCCCTGGTCCTGGACGCCACGGAAAGAAAAACAAGACAATGTGAATATGGTTTAGCTAGGCCACAGTTTTATTTAGTAACACATCTGAGAACTACTCAGCACTAACTTGTCTGGTGCAGATCATCCTTTGTAATCTATTCCACATGGTGGAAGGCTGCAACCATGGGGTTATGGTTGGGGGTTGTCTCCTTGCTGTACCAGACAGTGTTGTACCCATTTCTCTCCTTTAGCAGTTGCTTTTTCCTAATCTGCTTTGATTCTGATTTATCAGGGAACCGGACTCTGCATTTAATAATTACCTGCATTGGGTAGCTGCCATGTTGCAACAAAATGAATTTAATCTAACGTACCCCACCATGCCTGGGTTGCTGAGAACAAAAACAAAAAAACACATACCCCACAAACCTCTCTCCAGGCCAGTCTGGCAGTGAGAGGGGACAAAATTATGTCCTCGCACCAAAAAGGTGGTAATGCCCATAAGTCCCCAAAACCTGGTTTGTCCCTCACATCTCCAATTTGGATTAGAATTTCTTCCCAGTGCAGAATAGTCCCCCGGACAGGGTGAAGGGTTTATCAGACCTTCTCTTGGGTGCATTGGAGAACAGGCTTATGCTGGTTACTCTCATATCTAGCAAGTCTGCCACAACCCTCATTCCTCAAGTCCACAAGAAGTCTGAGTTTCCAGAAGGATGGGAGGAAACAGGGAAAGGAGGGCAATCCTTAAAGAGGCCAAGAGTTTTCTTTTTTCTTCTGCTGGCCCAGACAAAGCTTTGCCACCCCTGAAGCTGCTGAGGAATGGGGGGTAGGTGTTTTGTCCTTTGCTTCTGCTGGATTTATAATTAATATTTTTCACTAGCTATGGATTTTTGAGATGGTGCTCTCAGTGATGAGAGCAAGTTCTGATTCACAGCTTAACTTGGCTGCCTAGAACAGAAGAGATCAGGATGGATAAAAGTTGACTTTTTAAAAATAAAAAAATTGGGTTGTTTTAGTTTAAATTAAAATGCATTTTCTTTTAAAAATAATCCTTTTTAAAATTGAATTTTATATTATGACAACCTGTGTTTAAGCCTATACTCTAATATCATTTAAATACAAAAAATTAACATTTGGGGAGGGCTTACTCATGCAAGATGAGTAAAGGGAGCTGCTTTTAAAATATATGTAGAATATGGGGTAATGTCTCTGAATTTGGGGTCAAATCAACCTTCGTATTGCAGAGTCATATTGCATTAAGTATATAGGTATATTTCATTCTTTACAATAGAAAAACACTGTTATTTACCGGTACATTTTCTGAATGTCAGTACTTTCCGTTTCTGTTGTGCAGAAATGATTTTGCTTTAATTATTTTTGGTTTCAGTTTAGCGAGTAGGGCAGAGAGAATATTTTATCCATTTGAACTAATTCATTCAAACTTGAGTAACTTTTTCTTATGTTTTCAACACAATTTAAGGTAGTTATGTATATTAAGCTGTATAATTGCTTAAATAAATGTGTAGATACAGTGTATGTTCCTGGTTAGCAAAAAGCACCAAATTTAGTGTTAAAGCTGAAGTCAGTTTCAAATCTGCATGTTTTTATGGTTATACTAACGTATGAGATTATACCTTGCTTGGTCTTTGAAATCATGATAAAATTGTTGATTTAAATCAATCTGGTCTGGCATAGGTGCCATATAACCTATAGCATCCTACAAAGAAAGGGAACGTTTTATAATATTTGCAAGTCTAAAACACAGAATTAGTAGTGATATAAAAGTGGGGCAACAAAGATCATTACATTAAATTGACCTTCAGGGATATTAAAGGCACTTTTTTGCTTTGAAAGTTGCTTATTTTGTTTTGAGGGTTGACCATTATCCTTATCATGGCAACCACATATCGATGACAAGTTGGGGCTTGTCTGTGCAACAAGCTTCCCAGGCTGAAGAGCAGTGTGTGCAACTTCCTTTTCCAGTGTAGGAAATATAGCAGATTTGCTTGTTAAATCCCTTTTTGTCTGGGAGCAAAGTAAGTCAGCGACTGGTTTTATTTGATTTGTAAGATTAGTACTAATATTGTAATCTAGTGTCATTGCTGTTTGTGTTGCTCTCTATCTTGCTTGTCAAAGAATCACTCTTTAAACTATCTTGCTTGGTTTGTTTGCAGTTAAAATGGAAATAAAGTGTTTCTCTTACGGGATTGAGCAGAATGTAATTGGTTTTTGATTTGGGAAGGGGAAAATAGTAGACCATTGTTTGAAATGCTATGGATCGAGGAAATATAGCTTGGAATAATCTTTTGGTGCCCTTAAAATTAGATTTATTCTTGACTGTGGTGCTGTCAGTGATTATTGTTTTACTTAACTGAGGCTTTCATTTTACTGCTGCGACATAGCACCTATTAATTAATAAAAAGTAAACAGTATCATTTCTAGAGCTTGCCTTGTTCTGACATTTGCTTAATTGCTTGCAAATAGATATGTAAATAAAGAGTGTAACACTTAAATAAAAGAACATTCAGGATACACAGAATTAGAAGAGTTTGATTCAGTTTGTTTTAATTAGCCTAATTAGCCTAATGATTTTTATATCAAAGGAAACGTATTCTAATTTACATGTATTTGCCTTATATATCTTTATCTTACACAATCTACAATTTTTATTACAGAACTTTAAGCATCAATAACTGGCAGAAAAGACAGTTAATGAATAGCTTAGAGGAATCACCAATTCTAAACTCTTTTATTTTAATAAAGGAAATGAAAGTAATTGGTGAATTTAGCTTTTCAAGTCCATATTGATTGATTTTATTTTATTTTATTTTTTAGAGTTCCATTGATGAAATTGGAGGTTTTTATTGTTAGACTCTTCAATTTGGGAGGGATAAATAAAAAACTACATAATAGTGTATAAAATAAGGAAAGCCTCTCTGCACTGTGCATTGTCTGTCTCTTGTGATGCACTCCCTGCATCCTCATGCTGGGTGCAGAGGGGTTTTGGTGCAGGAGGTGGCAGAGCCAGGCAGTGGAGCTGGTATAGGCAGCAGTAAAGCCACATTTGTCAGCTTTCTATTAGTGGAGATTCCTGTTTCATGGGCAAATTCACTAGGGACATTCTTGACCCACTTTAAGTTCCTTTTGCTCTGCTTCACTGCCACAAAGTGAACTTGTTCGGCTGAAGATGGGACTCGGGGCAGTGCTACCTTCTCTTCCCTGGTCTCTACAGAAAACAGTAACAAAGAACATAGAAATAATTATTAGTTACATTCCAGTTGTTTCCCTTCCTTTAGTGTAGTTACATAGTTAGTTACTTAGTTTAAAAAAAAAAAAAAAATCCCTCAGGCTTGTCTCCCGTTGAGACACTCTCCTCGGCCTCTAATTCATCATGCCAGGAGCTTCAGGATTCAAAAGGCGTATTTCCTGTCAGGAATCCATGTCATGGACAGATGGGCACTCATACTGTGTGAAGTGCCTCAGGGACACCCACATCCCTGTGAAGTGCCTCCCTTGCGCGAGCCTCAAGTCAAGAGCTCGTTGCGACAGGGATCTGCGGCTCAAAATGCTGATGATGGGGGGGGGAAAATCCTTACAGCCGCTTTCGGAGATAGGAAAGGTCAAATCCACTCCCACATGCGCCCCAGCTAGATCAGAACCAGTGGGCAGTGTTGCTTCACCCTCCCTGGAGCGGAGGCAAGAAGCTGAACAGTCTCACAGGAGAGACTTTAACAAGGGTAGGGGGTCTCCCACGAGATCCCTACCATCTGTGCTGACAGCACCAAAGGCAGGTGCCTCAGCTTTTTCTAATGCCTCAGCCGCAGCTCTGACAGAGCACAGAGCCAGGGATCCGACCTCTCGTGTCAGGAAGGTCCTTGTGACTCCGGTCCCCTCGGCACCGCAATCCTCCCCTGCGGGGAGAAGAACAACGTTGGCACCGAGACTATCTTCCACCCAGGCACCAGTAGCAGACCCCTGCAGGGCACCTCCAAGCAGTCTGCAGCACTACTGTCACTTGCACTTTCTCCTGCTAATGAGCTAGAGCAGAGAGCAGGCTCAGCTCAGCCCAGGGAGCAGGAGCAACAGTTTCTCACTCAATGTGAGCTTTCAGTGCCACCTGAGCCTCACTCTCTGTTCCTATGTACACAGGGCTCATTTTTTGAACTGCCGCTATCTCTACCTGAACTGGTTTTCACTGACGGTGAACTTGATTTACAGCAGCAAGCGGAGTTCTCCCCTCCTGCTTCTCCTCCACAGGCACCTCTGCCACCTCAGGTCACGGCTCAAGGCCACCAGCCTCAGCTTCCCTACTTCGACCCCCCATGGGCAACACCTGTGTTCTCTTAGCCTATGCCTTGGCCTCAGTGGTACCCATGGCAACATCCTCCTACTAGTAATCCTCCTTCTGTGCATCAGTCTCCTGCTCTGTCCACTTCTAAGGTGCCTGAGTCCCCTCCTGAGTATGCAAGTTATGCCATATCCTTAACT
Organism: Chelonoidis abingdonii; assembly: GCF_003597395.2. Lineage (NCBI taxonomy): Eukaryota > Metazoa > Chordata > Testudines > Testudinidae > Chelonoidis > Chelonoidis abingdonii. The sequence continues at coordinate 13,279,286 of NC_133787.1, read as the reverse complement.
TTCCATTAGCCCTGGAAGGAGCCCTCCTCCCTCTGCCTCCACGGGCCGTGGATGACTGTAAACAATTTCAAGAACTTTTCAGCACTCAGTCAAGATATCCCCTTTCAAGAAGTTCAGGAGATGCAACACAGACTCCTCAGAATTCTTCAACTGTCTGCACCCTCAAAAATCACGCTCCCTATAAACGAAGCACTCCTGGAGCTGGCTGACACACACTGGCAAACCCCAGCATCTTTAGTACCAGCTTGCAAAAAGGCCAAACGTAGGTACTATGTCCCTGCTGAGGACGCTGACTTGCTATTTTTTCATCCACCGCCAAACTCCCTTGTCATGGATGCAGTTGCACAGAGTAAGAAACAGTCACAATATCGACCCACCCCACAAGACAAGGACCGTAGATGCCTTGACGTCTTGGGCTGCAAGGTTTATATGTCCTCCACACTACAATTCAGAATTGCAAACTATTCTGCTCCCCTCGCCAGTTACGACTTTGATAATTACACTAAACTTTTGAATTTGCCTCCTACATTCCAGAGGATATGAGAGCAGACTTCAAATCAATCCTGACTGAGGGCCAACTGATTTCCAGAACAGCCCTACAGGCATCTCTAGACACGGCAGACACAGCAGCCTATACAACTGCAACTGCTGTGGTTATGCGCATATCCTCATGGCTGTCTACATCTGGCATCCCCAAAGAACTGCAGACCAAAGTGGAAGATCTCCCTTTTGATAAGGACAAACTTTCTCCTACCTTTCCCTGTCCCTCTTCAGGAACCCTTCTCACGACCACTTACTTCGCACAGAAGTGGCGCATCTTCTACAACTAGGTGCAGTGGATTCTGTGCCAACGCAAAATCAAGGGACAGGTTTCTACTCCCATTACTTTCTAACGCAGGAAAAAACTGGAGGATGGAGGCCTATACTAGATCTACACCAACTGAACAAATTCGTGAGGATACAAAGATTCAAGGTGGTCACACTGGGCACAATAATACCTGCACTGGATCAAGGGGACTGGTTCAAAGCCCTCGACCTACAGCATACTTACTTTCATATATCAATTCACAGACGCTACCTACGATTCACAATCGGTCATGACCATTTTCAATACAGAGTTCTTCCTTTCGGACCCGCCACAGCACCGAGAGTTTTTTTCCAAGACTCTAGCCGTGGTCGTGGCTCACCTCCACAAACATGGGGTCACGCTGTTCCCGTATCTGGACGATTGCTTTATCAAGGGCAACTCCTGTGGCGAGACACTTCAAGCTACCCGTTTCGCCATCTCCCTCTTTCACAGCCTAGGCCTCCAAATAAACATCCAAAAAAATCCACTCTGACACCTAAACAATAGATCGAGTTCATCAGAGCTCATCTCAACTCAATCCAGAGCAGGGCCTCGCTCCCATATCACAGATTCCTCGCCAGCACGCAGCTCAAACGTGCACTCTCTATTCGTCCCAGGACACAGGCAAGACTTTGCCTACAGCTCCTTGATCACATGGCAGCCACCGCCTTCGTGGTTCATCACGCCAGGCTACACATGAGATGTCTCCAGGGTTGGGTCAATTCCAATTTCAAACCCAACAGACACACCGTAGGGATGCTGCTAACTCCTCCTCCCAATGTTATAGCTTCCCAGCATTGGTAAACAAGTCCAGAAAACCTCTGCACAGGGGTTTCCTTCCAGCAATGTTCCCCAACACTCATGCTCACCACGGACGCTTCCCTAATCGGTTGGGGAGCGCACCTAGGGCGGCACGGGGCCCAAGGCTGGTAGTCCGCATCAGAGACGCACCTACACATAAATCTCTTAGAGCTCAGAGCCGTGAGGCAAGCATTCCTCACTTTCTTCCCCTCAGAAAGAACAAATCTCTTTGGGCCTTAAAAGACAACATAGCATGTATGTACTACATCAACAGACAAGGGGGAGCCTGATCACATTCCCTTTCCATGGAAGCCATTCAACTATGGAATTGGTGCATACGACATCAAATACACATCATCACTTCCTACCTACCAGGCTGACACAACACTACTGCCGACGCACTCACAGGCACTTCCTGACACAACGCGAATGGGAACTGCACCCCGCAGTACTCCAACAGCTCTTCTCCCTCTGGGGCAGCTCGTCAATAAATCTCTTTGCCACAACCTAGAATCGCAAATGTTCCGTTTTGCTCCAGAGCGGGACTGCATCCCTAGGAGATGCATTCTTCATCCCATGGAACAATTCCCTCCTGTACACCTTCCACCAATCCCTCCGTTACACAGGGTTCTTTGGAAGATTGCAGACGGCAAGGCCTGGATCATCCTTATTGCCCCAGCTTGGCCACAACAGATGTGGTATCCCTACCTATTCTGCATATCCTCCTGTCACCCACAGGCTCTCCCCAACAGGCCAGACCACGTTTCCCAGGATAACGGACAGGTTCTTCACCCCAGCTCCAAAAGCTCCACCTCACAGCCTGGTTCCTTCATGGTTCCAAACCCATGAACTAGCCTGTTCTGAGCAAGTCCAATATGTCCTCCTGCACAGTAGGAAAGACTCCACTTGTAAAACCTACCTGCAGAAGTGGAAGCATTTCGCCCCCCTGGTGCTCATGTAATCACTTAGCACTCAATAACGTGACCCTCCTTAACATTCCAGACTACCTCCTGGAACTAAAACAGGAAGGACTTTCGCTCATCACCATCAAAGTGCACCTGGCGGTGTTTACCACCTTCCATGACCTATTAGACAGTTATTCATTCTTTACCCACTCCACCATAAAACACTTTCTCACGGGCCTGCAAAATCTCCACCCTGAAATTTACCCAACAGCGGCTGCATGGAATCTTAACCTTGTTCTTCATGCTCTCATGAAACCTCCATTTGAGGCCTTGGCTACCTCCTCTCATCTTCATATGTCCGTGAAGGTTGCTTTCTTAGTTGCCATAACATCAGCAGGGAGAGTTGGTGAAATGAGCACCCTGATGGCCCACTCTCCCTACACAATCTTCTCCAAAGACAAAGTCACTTTGAGACCACATCCTAAATTTCTTCCTAAGGTGGTATCTTCCTTAGGACCTTCCACCTTCCACCTCAACCAACCTATATACTTACCTACTTTCTATCCCAAACCTCACAAGGCTCCGCAAGAGGCAGCCCTGCATACTCTCGACATCAGGCGAGCAATCGCCTTTTATTTAGACAGGACCAAACCATTTCATAAGTCCCCACGACTCTTTGTTTCCATTACCGAAAGATCGAAAGATATGGCTATCTCTAAACAACGTCTATCCAACTGGATCTCTGACTGCATCAGATCCTGTTACCATGCGCAAAATCTTCAACCGCCCAAAGGCATTAGAACTCATTCCACTTGAGCCATGTTGACATCCGTTGCCTTCCTGCACAACGTTCCCATTCCTGACATCTGCAGAGCGGCTATGGGGTCATCTGAACACAAGTTTGCAAAACGCTATGCTCTCATGCAAGACACCACGGCAGACACCATAGTAGACCATACAGTACTATCTACAGTACTCACTGCTGCATCTCCAAAGTCCCACCAACCATAGTGGGTACTGCTACACATTCACCTAGAGTGGAGCACCCACAGGGACAGCACTCGAAGAAGAAGAGAAAGTTACTCACCTTGCAGTAACTGAGGTTCTTAGAGATGTGTGTCCCTGTGGGTGCTCCACTCACCGCCCTCCTCCCCTCTACTTTGGAGTACTAGTATGATGCTCCACGGTAGAGAAGGAACTGAGAAGGGTGTGGGGCGCACGCACTCAGGAAGATTCCAACTAGACGGAAGATACCATCTGGGTGTGTGCACCCCAACCATGCACTGCTACCGAAAATCTCCGATCGACAGCACCGGGACGCACCGTCACCTAGAGTGGAACACCCACAGGGACACACATCTTGAAGAACCTCATATACTGCAAGGTGAGTAACTTTCTCTTGGTTTTGTTTTCAAAACAGAATGTAATAATAACCAGTAAAGTTAACGCTATTCCTAAACACACACAATGTTTATCTGTTTATCGCTCCCTTTTTCTATCAGATATTTATTACAGTCAACAAAGAGAGAGATCTTGAGATATTATTCGGCATTATGATTATTGAACAAATCTGAAGAGTGAATTGTTTTCCGAATTCTGAAGCTGACATTATTGTAAATTAACTGTGTGTATATTTCTAATCACATAGGAAATTTTCCCATGATCAGTGATGACTTAGTCAATTCCTACCATCTCTTGCTATGTGCTTTGGATCTAGTATATGGAAATGCTCTACAGTGTCCTAATCGTAGGGAACTTCTCAACCCTACCTTTAAAGGTATGTAAAAGAAAAGTTTTCTTCAATCCAAAACAATGAAAACTGCTAAAACTAAATCCTTTTTTTGAGACTGTGTAGGGCAGAGTCTAAATAATAAAATATTGGCTTGATCCATGAAAAGGACTAAACATCTTGAAGGTATTAATTCTTTGCTCTAAGTGGCTGTACAATTTAACAGGTTTCTATTATACAGTGTACTCTGAAATAAACAATTGGAATTCATTAATGGTGCATAGAAAAGCCAGGAATATCATTTACACAGAAAGCACCATCGAAGGAAGCTAGCAAATCAACCACTGCTTTCTCGTTAAAGACAATAGACAGTGACAAAATGTAAATTGACATGATAAACACGTACAAATAATTAAATAGTGCAATGTTTCCATTGAGTCAGTAATATAATTTTTTTCTTCAGACCTAAACTTTTGTTTTCAGTGCAGGGAGGTGGGGAGGCATAGCTCAGTGGTTTGAGCATTGGCCTACTAAACCCAAGGTTGTGAGTTCAATCCTTGAGGGGGCCTTTTAGGGATCTGGGACAAAAATCTGTCTGGGGATTGGCCCTGCCTTGAGCAGGGGATTGGACTAGATGACCTCCCAAGGTCCCTTCCAACCCTGGTATTCTATGATTTAGTTTATTTGCCTCTAACATTTTCCTACATTTAGCTTAGTTTAAGCGTTAGTGAGGATGGGAGCCTGTGAGCCCCTTAGGACCACTTCTTTGGCTATATTTTACTAATTCATACAGTTCATAAGTATTTGATCAATTTTCCATTAGGAAAAAAAATGGTTTTACATGTTTGTGATTATTTTTCTCTGTCACAAATTAAAAATGTTTATAAATAGTGTTTGATAATATTGTCAAATTAAGTTGACATTCTAAGATTCATTAGTGCTTTTCAAGGTGGCTAGTTATTTTAGTCTTGCAGTATTTTAGTTCTTTATATAGATATATTTGGTTCGCAGGACAGGAATTTACGTAACTAAATATCACATTTTTCTGTTTAATCTGTAGGCCTTCCTGAGGACTTTCACAGTAAGGATTATAAACCGTCTTCTGACCTTCCCTGCATCATTGAAAACCTCTGTTCCTTACATGATGGTTTGGTTTTGGATGCCAAAGGCATAAAGGAACATTTTTGGAAGCCATATATTAGGAAACTTTTTGACAAGAAGGTTTGTCTAATAGATTTAAAAGATTTCTTGCAGAGGGAGAAGAAATCTGCTTAATGACTGGCTTTAGAATGTCACAGTACTGAAATATTCACCATTTGTACTAAATTTTCTTACAGATTTTAAAAGGCAAGGAAGAAAATCTGACTGGATTTTTAGATCCTGGGAGCTTTGGAGACAGCTTGTGAGTGTTTTGCATAAAAATTCCTTCCAAATTTCAAAACAAAAACAGCTGTATTGGCATTGTATGTTTTTATGTTTTGTACCTTTTAGTGGTAATAAAATATTAACTAGTTGATTTATGTAACTGCTTGGACTCCTGAATTAAATGTAATTTTCAGATTCCTATTTTGACGTATCTCAGTTTCAAGCATATTTCAGGGCTCATATTTCTTGAGGAAGAAATTTATTTGCTGTGTTCCATTATTTTAGTATCCCTTATGTAGAGATCAGAGTACCAGAAAGAGAGAGAGAGAGATTTATTTTAATTGTGTTGTCTAATAGAGAGATGTGGAGCCACAGACAGTTATTTTCATATTGAGAACATGAATTAGGATATATGGAGGGAGGATTTCTTGATGAAAAACAAATATTTTCAGAAATATTCTTTGTTTTTCCTCGTTTATCTGAAAGTGTTTGGAAATGGAGGAAATTATTTAGAACAAACTGGTCTCAGACATTTGTTCTAATGAACTTGCTGAATGAAAGTCTGAAATAAAATCTATTCATGTGTTTTTTTTAAAAAAAAAAAGCTGTTTGCGAGCTAAATAATATTTGAACTGTGAAATGCATTTGACAGTAAAAGTACTGTATATTGAAAAGCCTTGGCATGAACTTTGTTCCCCTCAGATCATCAGAAATTATTACAGATATCTGTTACACTTCTCTTCTCCATTCAATGTTTGGTATGCCTCCTGGCAGTTGTCTCAGACCCATGAGAAGGTTGTATTAGATCAAAAGTTCTACCTTAGTGCTGCCCCCATTTTCTCCAGCTGAAAAGCCCATGTTTGTCCAGAAATCCCTGGAATTGGGAGGTGGTTCTGGATCCAGAGGTATGCAGGACACTGATAGGCCATTTTGAAGAATGGCAGGTGAGCATGAGCGTGTTATTTCCAATTACGAAGAGGAGTTTTCTAAAAATTAGGCACATGATTTCAAAATCATTTGAGTAAAGGTTCACAGTATTATGTAAGGGAGAAGAGGACTATGAAGGCGGTCTCTCATGAACAGTATCGAGGATCAGAGTTATTTCATTTTAGTATGTGTTTGATGAGAGAAAAGAGAATTTTATACTCTTAAGGAAAGAAAATGTGTACATCATGGATGAATTATTAACAAATGTTTGTGTTAACTTATCAAATGTGTATTATCCACATACTTTGAGACATATAGTAAAAATATTTTAAAATCCCCTTTACAGAGCCAAACCATCCCTTAATTCTTCCACCAAAGAAAAAAATAATTAACTTTTTTAAAAAAATCTTGTTATAGGCATATAAGGAGTTTTTTAAAAGGTGAGACATTCACAAGGGTCTAAGTAATCGGATCACCTAGATGCTTTTGAAAATTTCACTCAGAAGAAAAGCAGTTTTACACCAGCATATCATGGTCCTAATGGCCGTGTCTTCCCTACAAAAAAAAGTCTGTTCTTAACTTGAGTTAGCTACTATGAGGTAAAATCCTAGTGAAGACAGGGAAGTTTCTAAGATTGTGTTAAAGGCTAGGCTCCCTCATGGTCTTTAACTCAACCTGCTAACTTGTGTGAAAATTACAAACTTCCCTGACTTCACTGGGATTTTACCTTGCATTAGCCAACTTGAGTTAAGAACAGACTTTTTTGTAGGGAAGACAAAACCAGTGAAAGAGTGCTCCTATGGTTCTGTTCTCTTGGTGTAGTAAAAGCCTTGCCCCTTTGTCATGAAACAGTCAAAGGTATTCTTTAATGTGAAGGGGGCAGGGAGAGTGTGTGTATCTGATGCCTCCTTAAGAAAGGCAGGAGTTTGTGGAAACTGACCCTATCTTGTAGCACACATGCCTATGTGAGGTAACATCCCCTTTTCACACAGTGGGAGACCTAGACACACAGGCATGAAAACACACACAGCCAGATCTTTTGCATTTGGCCTAATTGTAAAAGAAGAAGGGCTCAGCACAAAAGTGTATTTTCCTCACCTTTAGGCATGGATTATGTCCCAGTGCAATTTAGAGCAGTTCAGACTGTTCTGTTTTGCTCAGCTGCAATGAGCCGCCAGGGACTGTTGGGGGATCATTGGAATGCAGCAGCTCTCTAGCCATGTTTCATTCACCAGAAGCCCCAAGGTGAGGTGACATGGGTCTGGTATGCGAGCTCTTCGGTACCCAAAGGTTTTCCTTACACAAGAGGAATCCTCAGCTAGCCACATACAGTGTGTAAGTAACTCAGACATTGTTTTGCCTTCTCTGTGTACTGGCAGTGAGGAGTTCTACTCATTTTGTTTTCTCATGAGGGACAGCTGCTTGCTAATTTAATATACTCTGACCCTAAAAACTATTCACTTATAGACTTTTTCATATTGCCCACTTCCAATTTATTTTTAATTCTTATTTGCCTTATATGCTTCTGCTAAATCATATTCACAAATAATTTTAAGGTAACATTCTGTACCTAAAATTTTAGTTAACCTTTCTTATAATGGGGGGAAAAAAACATGCTTAAACTTGCATAACATCCTTTAGGATTTTTTAAAATGATTTATTGGTCACGCATGTGCCTTCAAACCCAGAATCACTTCTTGATTGATTCTAAGAGGCACTGTCAGTTAGGAGGAACTTCCAGATAAATATAGATTTCTCAGTACTATGGAAAGCTAGAGGAGCTAAGGTAGATCTAATACTACTTTCAGTTAGCTCTGTGGCTTTTACTAAATGGCATAGCCATTTTTCAGATTGGATAGGAAAGACAGTTATATGTTCTTGCTGTTATCATACTAGTGATATTATGGCCCATGACATAAATCTCAAATATTAAATTAGGATTAAAAATATCTTCAGTAAATTTCCAACAGGCAGAAGTACTAGATAAATGTATACAATAAGTAGATAAAACAGCAACCCATCAGTTGTTGCAGATACTCAAAACAAAAGCTGTATAAATATCTGATGCTTTTCCCCCCCTGCTGTAGCAAAGCCATCAACAAAGCCTATGAAGAGTATGTTTTGTCAGTTGGAAATCTGGACGAGCGGATATTTCTGGGGGAGGATGCAGATGAGGAAATTGGAACTCTGAGAAGATGCCTAAACACAGCTTCAGGAATGGAAACAGCTGAAAGAGTGCAAGTGAAGTATAATCTGCAGCAGCACTTTGACAGAGTGAGTATGACGTGGTCGGTGTTACATACTGGCTGTTTTTATGTTTCGTCTAGTGGATGATTTGAGTAGGGCTGTGTCAAAGAAAGATGCAGCTGCTTAATAGCTACTACTTTTTGTTCTGCTCTGTTTCATTTGCCTATGGCAGACAGCACAGTTGTTACAATCACTGATTATAGATTAATATTTTAATTTTGTTCAGAGTATGCATTTTAGATTTACCTTTTTTTTTTAAATTTATTTAGCAGGCAGTGTTTTCAGGGCTGCCAATTATATCAGCATTTATACTTTTTATTCACACTGCCAGTTCTTCTTAGACTGACACTGTTGAGACTTTTCAAAAGCTTGTTGCTAATAAATCTTTGTGTAAAACAATCTTAAATTTACCTTACTTGGCTTGTTGATGACAGAAGTGCAAAAGGAGAGTGTGCTTTACAGTAAGATAACATTCTGAAGTGATTCAGTCCTGGAAAGAAAGTTAGGAGGGATATCTTATTTTACTCAAAAAAATGATTGTTTTAGAGTTCAAGTCTGATTTAAAGAGCTGAAAGAAAACTTTGCTTCAGTAATGAAGACCACTGATAGGAAAATGTCCATGGTTTTAGGCCTAGGGTTTTTTTTGTTTTGTTGTGTGTTTTTACAATCTATCTGCTCCTCTGTAGTTGAGCTGTTTACTTGTTAGACTGCAGCTATGTTTTTTATTTTTTTCAGTTGGGTATATACTGAGCCCAACTGAACAACACTCTGATTCCTTTCAAACTTTGGATGGCTAGTCGAGCGTTTGGGGGTCACTTTGGCAAATACCCAGTGTCAATTCCTGCCTCAGGCTGCACATGCCTGTCATGCAGCTTTCTTATTTCTGGTGGTATAAGAGAGATGAGCAATGCAGACAGAAGGCTTGGGCCCTGATTCTGTACCCCACACCATTGATGTCATTGTGCATCTTCCCAAGAGAGATAAGTGTAGGCCTTTTAATTCTCATCTCAGTAGCTGTATATAGATGAATATTGTCTTCTTGACATCTGCTATATAGGGCATATATAAGCATCATAGCTGACTTCATAGAAAATGCAGTAGTATTTGACAGTATGCAATCCTCAGACAAGTATGAGAGAGTCTTTGAAGGGGGAGCTGGAAAGCCTCTTCTACATGGGTTTGTCAGAATAATTATTTCAAAAGGGATATATCCCTGTCCTGGCCTCTACAGAAGGTTTTAACTGGGGCCAAAAAAATAAAGGACACTTCCACTGTGCATGAATAGGTTACTGACCCACTTTTTAATGTTATATTTATTTCCCTTCTCTCTTGTAGACAGTGTAAAAGGACATACATTGAGATTTTCTAAGTGAAACTAATGGTAGATGTGTCTATATTCCCTTATGTGGCTTTGAAAATCTCAACTACAGTATATTCATGGTGATTGTTCAGATATTAGAACATGTGCATGTTTTACACAAGGATGAGGCAAACTCATTGTTAAATTGTCAATTAAAAAAAAACACCTCAGTCTTTGTGGCTCTGACATTACATCCACATGTAACAAACTTCAGTCACTGTTTTTATACATTGTTCTTTGAGTTTAGAACATGTTCAACTGCCAATTAATTAATACCTTTTTAAAATGTTATACCAAATTTATAAACTTGCTGCTTCTGCTTTTGGTAGTACGTAGCCACAGCTGTGCTGTGTTAGGACTTTGTGTCTTCTTTGAGATCTTCTTCAGGTCGATTCCAGCCTAGGTGTGTGCGCCTATGTGCATAGCCAGAGATTTTTGCCTTAGTGGTATCTGTAGGGTTGGCTGTGGCGCCTCTTGTGGGCTGTGCTAGTGCACTGGTATATTAGGCACCACCACCCTCTCAGTTCCTTTTTACTGCCCATGATGGTTGGTTGGTGTGCCTCGCCTTGCATTGCAAGAGCGTTAGCAGTTCTTTGCAACCCATTGTCTATCTTCTTTGTATATGGTTTGTAGGTAGTTAGCCAGCCATTAAGGTAAGTGTTGGATTAATTTGGTAGTTAGTCCCGGTTGGGATTTTGCCCTGCAGTGGGGCATGCCTTGTTCCCACTGGCTTCAAACCACACTCGTCAAGCAACAGCCCAATGCCTATTAGTGACCCCCACAACAGCTGCTTGAAGTGCTTGGAGGAGTCCTATAGAAAGTACCAGTGCAAAAACTGTAAAAAAAAAAAAAAAAAAAAAAAAAAAAAAAAAAAAAACTTTTGCCCTAGAGCCCAAAAGGAGCAGGGTATCCGCTTGAGGGCCCTTCTAATGAAGATGCCAAAGAAGAGCCTGTCAGCACTGGAAGGGAGAGGGGCTTCGGGCAAAGGACCTATGTCATGCCCATACCCACCCCAGAGCTTCACAGGGATACTGAATTACATTCTGCATCTCAAACTCTTTCCATCTCTCAAGGTCCACTTGGATGCTAATTTGGCCATCCAGCTGCCGCTCGAGGTGGGTCGTTTTTCACCCAGGACATGACTGCCAGGTTCCTCAAGGGCCTCGAGCGCCTCTACCCGCACATCAGGGACCCGGTCCCTCAGTGGGACCTGAACCTTGTGCAGTCACAGCCCACGGGACCCCCTTTCAAGCCTCTGGCTTCCTGCTCTCTCCTCCTCCTCTCCTGGAAGGTTGCGTTTGTGGTTGCAATAACATCTGCCCACAGGATCTCTGAGATTAGGATGCTTACCTTAGAACTTCCCTATACGATCTTTTACAAAGACAGGGTCCAGCTGCGGCCACATCCAGCTTTCCTGCCTAACGTACTCTCACAGTTTCATAGGGGCCAGGATGTTTACTTACCTGTCTTTTTTCCAAAGCCGCATGAGTCAGAAGAGGAGTATAGGTTGCATTCTCTAGAGGTCAGGAGGGCACTGGCCTTCTACATTGAAAGGGCCAAGCCATTCCGCAAGTCAGTGCAATTGTTCATCGCAATGGCTGGTAGGATAAAAGGTCATCCAGTGTCTGTTCAAGAATTTCTTCTTGGATCTCTGCCAGCATTCGCTGCTGCTACAATCAGACAAAAGTTTCCCCTCCACTGATCATAATAGTCCATTCAGTCAGGACGCAGGCCTCTTTGGCAGCTTTCCTAGCCCAAGTGCCTATCCAGGACAGCTGTAGGGTGGTCATCTGTCCACACGTTCACGTCCCATTATGCGCTTACTCAGCAGGCCTAGAATGATGCTGGCTTCAGTAGAGCAGTTCTGCAAGCCGCAAGACCGTGAACTCCAAGCCTACTTCCCAGGATACTGCTTGTGAGTCACCTAGAATGGAATAAACATGAGCAAGCCCTTGAAGAAACAGTTACCTACCTTTTCGTAACTGTTGTTCTTTGAGATGTGTTGCCTGTGTCCATTCCATTACCCTCCTACCCCTCTGTCGGAGTTGCCAGCAAGAAAGAACTGAGAGGGTGTAGGGCCGGCGGTGCCTAATATACCAGTGCATGAATGCAGGACTCAAGGGGTGACACCGCTGACACTGTGGATACTGTTAAGGAAAAATCTCCAACGACTGCACGTGGGTGCGCACAAACCTAGAATGGAATGGACATAAGCAACACATCTTGAAGCACAACAGTTATGAAAAGGAAGGTAACCATTTTCTGGTGCTTTTTGGTGACCCCACCCGAAAAAAAAAAAATACTGTTCATGCTTGTCTGTCATTTTGCCAAGGGAAGTTGGGAGATATAGAACAGAGGCGGCAGAAAAGCAGCAGAGATAGGGACATTGAGAGGTGGCTTATCTTCATTTTATTGGATTTAAAAAAATATATATATCTATAATAAAGCTGAGAACCAAGTTTGATCACTCTTTGGGGCTGGAACTGTCTTTTTGTCCTGTAGTTGTACAGTGGCAGCACAGTGGGAAGATGGTCTATGACTAGGGCTCCTAAGCTCTGTAATAATGAAAATATCTTCTTCAAAAATGATTTACCAAAGACAAAATATGGTTAGGATTTTCCTGGGTAGAAAATCCATGGAAAGGGCTTTAGAGCCTAGATATGTTCGTGTATTTTGTTTCAATTCACACCTTGTTGTGAAAATGCTAGTGAGAGTGTAGGCAAAAATGTATTAGGTATATTAAACAGAGCATGTTAAAAGTATAAGAAGAAATATCTGACCACCCTGCATCAAGTGGAAAAGTACACATGAATGGAGAGAGATTTAACAATTCTGCCCCTCCAACTCCATGCAACTTTAGCTGTAAGCAGGTATACTCAAATAAATTTGATGTCTGAAATGTGCTTGGATTCTTGCTGACGCAAGGCCAGTAAGAGAAACCATATTTCTTATCTGCCTTGGTCACTTTGAAAGCAACTTGTGGGATCATTTGTTGAAGTAAAAGGCCTTAACTAGGAGAAGTACTTTAGAAATTGTTACTTGGGGGTGAATTTAATGCATGATGAAGTATGCAGTGCAAGAAAAAAAACTCTTCTGACGTGAAATTTTAGTTTTCCCTTCTCCTGTCATGCTGTTCTCTAGCATTTCTTGGGTAGATAGTGCAGTTTTATAACAAACTGATACACAATCTTGCAATTTTTGTCTTTTAGTCTAAATCACTTAGAATTACGACACCTCTTACTGGCCGCAAGTATATTAAAGAGAGCAACCCCAATGTGACCCCTGTTTCCATAGCAACATACAACTTGAGCCGCCTTCATACAATGCTGACAGGACTAAAAAATGCCCCCAGTGAAAATCTGGAGCAAATACTGAGGTTAGTGTGATCACATGAGTTTTCTGGCCAACTAATACAGTTTTAAAAATAGAGAAATGTTTTGTATTACAACTGTCATTGGTAAATCGTATTTGCTGTGTTGGTCCAAGGATATTAGAGATACAAGGTGGGTAGGTAATATCTTTTATTGGAGCAGCTCTTTTGTGAGAGAGGCCACGTCTATACGACGCGCCATTTCGGCGCGTTAAAATCGAAAGCTCTGGGTTCGATATATCGCGTCTCGTCTAGACGGGGATATATCGAACCCAGAGCGCGCTTACATCGATTCCGGAACTCCACCAAAACAAACGGAGTTCCGGATTCGACTTTGCGAGCCGCGCACATCGATTCGGCGCGGTGAAGACGGGTGAGTAACTCGATTTTAGATATTCGATTTCAGCTACGCTATTCCCGTAGCTGAAATTGCGTATCTAAAATCGAATTTCACGCGTCGTGTAGATGGGGCCAGAGACATGCTTACATGATTTTACCTGAAGAGCTCTGTGTATCTTGAAATTTTTATCAAATAAATGAGTAGGGGAAGCTGCTGGCAGGTAGCTCTAGAAGGGCATAGAAGTCCTACAGAGAAGTCTTAAAATCCCCAGGTCCTGGTCCTGTAATTTTATTCACGTTTGTCCTTGAAGTCAATAGAAATATTTTCATGGATAAGTACTATTCATATGACTGCAGGATCAAACCCCTTTTAAACAGGAAAATAGTAAGAACAGTATCTTCGTCTGTTTCCCCCTACTACTTTTTATTTAAAGCTAAAGAATTAAAACCATTACACACTGAGAATATTAAATATAAAATACCATGTGTTTATAATTTGTTAATCAATATATTCTAATACCCTTTTATAAACTATGAACTGGAAAGATGCTATTAAATTATAATTTTAGGCCTTGCAAAGATGTGCTTCTGCTTATCTTTAAATTTAATAGATATTAAGCAGTATATGTTTGCTGCCAAAATTTTAAAGGAAGTCAAAGCACCTAGAACCAACGTTTGTTGAAGTCAAACCAGCTTTGACGGCAGTAGCTGTTTCTAAGGATGCAGAGAGAATATTTTCTTCATTTCAGTTCAATAACTAGTTTGTTCTAAGTTAAGCAACCCGATTAGTAGTAGAAAAAGCAGGAAAGCTTATTTTCTTTTCCAGTCTATGAATAAAACTAAGTGTGAGAGGATGAGTTCTTCTCGTTCTAAAGATTGAGTAGTGGAAAGTGGAAAGAGTACTGTTAACTAGCTACAGGTAATATTTTTTTGTTTAATTCATTGGTTTTAAATGCAAGACATGTTTGTATATACTTATGTAACCAACACATTTAAGGTAACTGAATTTAGTAATTTTAAAATGGTTTGTGCATTTAATTGGGTTCCAGTTTCAATTTAAATAGAGCCTGACACAATTTTTAAAAAGATAGTAAATATGCATCATGCACTATTTTCTAGCAATCAGAATTAAATGTGAATAAATGTGTTATTCATTGCTTAAATAAATTTATATAGATAGTGTATCATCCTGGTTAGCAAACAGAAGTGCTATATTTAGTTGTAAATCAATATGATTTAATAGTTACTAATGAGAATCACTTTTTGTTTAGGAAATAGCTAAAAAGTACAAATGGAAAACTAGATTACAATCTATTTAAATCAAATCCAGGATTTCTGTTTGCCGACTTAAATTAATGATGTAAATCACTAAGTCAGTCCACCTTGAGTGGGTTTAATCACAGTGCATAAAGTTAAGCACATGGTGTTTGCACAGTAGAAGTAGTCCTAGATAATCATCAGTTTTACTGCTTTAAAACTACTATGCTGAAGATTTAGAAAAAGTAGATAAGGCTCTATCTGACTTGCTGCTTGGTAAAGCATTTTCAAAAAAATATTTATTTTGCCAGGGCATGTTCCAGGGATCCTTCTCAATCTATTGCAAAGAGAGTGAAAGAAATGTATGAAGTATATTGTCAGTGCACACAATCTGAGGGAGAATTCAGTAATTTCTCCAAGGGTGAGACATTTTATTTCTAAAACGTAAGAATTAAGAATATCTTTAAAATACTGTGCTCTTTTAAAAGTAATTTATAGTTTGAGACTTTCATTTTGGTTCAACAAATCTAAGATTTCTGCACAACATATCCTTTCTGTGGAATTCTGCTATGCCTTTTATGTTTTCCCCTGGGTCCATACTGAAAATTTACCTCCACATAAGATTTAATAGGTACTTCAATGGGAGACCTCCAGGAAGGGAGGCAGGTGGGAGAAATAGGAGCTGCAGGTGCCACTTTTCTCTGTCAGCACTGAAGAAACGCCCAGCATGGCTTTATGGTGCACAGTGCTTTTGGATGCCACAGTCTTCTGAATTCGAAATGAAACAGATGATGCAGACCACTTGTGCTCTTTAAAAATCCCATAGCAATTTTAGCTCACCTATGGAAATTCTCCAGGAAATAGGAAACAATACTTAAGAGAAAGAGTTAGGCTTTGTTTTTGTTTGTATCCATTTAAATTTTCATAGCTGTGGGAAATTAGGGTAAGCAGGAATCAGACAAATTATTTAGTGAGAGTAAAAAAACAACTTGTCAACATCACGTCAAAATATACAAAGTAAATATCCTTAAATCAAAAACTCTACATTCTTTGCCTATCTGTAAACTTGTTATTGTCAGTGTAAATATATTCACATGGCTTGTGCATATGGTGAAATAGACATTTGACATTTACTGATCTACCCAACCTATAAATTATGTTTAGAATTAGTACAAGAAAAATCTGATTGAAGAGCAAAAGCTATTCACTGTATTGAAAATTTTGGCAGATATATTGGAAGCTTATGAGCACAACAACACAACCAAAAGAGCAAGTTGTTTGCAAAATTATCAGAATACTGGAAGTCAGATTTCCCTATGAAAAAATTCAGCTACTGAAGGACAAAACATGGGGGACAATTTCCCTGTATCAATATGGGACATTTTGCATCTACGAGTTCTTAAAGCTGCTTTGTTTTTTTGTACTCACAATACAAATTTGAAGGAATAGCTGTACCTTGAGGTACTGATGCACATCTTCTGTAATTATAGTAAAATTCCCCAAAAGTTGGTGTTAAACAGTAAGATTAAGGATGATTGTTAGCTCTGCTGTCCTGGTCAAGTTCCAGCTTCTGTTGCAGTTACATTCTGCCTTCCTAAACTTCCCCCGAGGCTTCAGTACTAAAAGCTATTCTTCACCCCTCCTTACCATCACCACCCCATCATAAAAGATTTTGGGATCTCCCAAGCTGAAAAGCTATATAAATGTAATCACAACATTTGTTACTTACGCTTAATAAAGTAATTTTTATCCTCACTTCTATGGAAAAAAAAGTGATGGCAATAGGTGGACCTTAAATCAGATATATAGAGTGTTTGTTTAATATTTTTCATTATCTTTTTCTTCTTGCAGATAATGCTGGCAAGCATTTTCGTCTTGCTGAGGTTCTTTACTACAAGGTATTAGAGTCTGTCATTGAGCAGGAGAGGAGAAGATTAGGAGACACCGATTTATCAGTAAGTAAAATCGGTCAGATAATTCACTTTTAAACTTGTTTTGTTCAGAAAGAATTAGTTGTACAGCATGACAAATGCTGTTGAGCCAATCAAAATTAGTAGGGAAGATAGCTCCATAGTGAATTTATTCTCTTAGCAATTTCCATATTAGATTGTTCGGTTTTCAAGTGCAAAGATTATGATATTTTTAACTGGCACGGCACACTGACTCTGGGTTCAATTCTGGCAGCAGAAGTTAGGTCACAATTTTGCTGATAATGCAAAGGCAGAATAGAATGCAGATTGCGCAGCTGTATTTAGAGTTGTTAATGCATGTGAGTGTGTAAATTCAAACAATGTTAGATATTTTTAAAAACATATTGTATAAACTTTGTAATACAATAAAGTTCAAACCAAAGACTATTTGTTTACCTTTTTTCTTTAATGTAGACATCTTTTTCTAAACTAAACTGAAGTTGATTTTAATATTTATTTTGCAGGCAATACTGGAGCAGGATGTGTTTCATAGGTCTCTCCTGGCATGTTGCCTTGAGATAATTACTTTTTCATACAAGCCTCCTGGAACTTTCCCATTTATTACTGAAATCTTTGATGTACCTGTTTATCACTTTTATAAGGTAAATGGCTTTAAGTGATGATTACCAGTCATGATGAAGTTACTTCTATTTATATAAAAACGTTTTTTCTTGAAGCAAGATACTTTCCCCTCAAATGGATGTGTAATGGCATAAAAATCTAAGTTATGAAAATGGTCATATTGGGGTGGGTTTTTTTGTTCGAGAAATTTAAGCTGGGAAAAAAACAAATTTTCCTACCTTAAACTGCAGGCTGCAAATGCCACTCGTATTTAAAATCATGTACTGTGGCGTCCAAATTGTCTAGTTAAAAAATAATGGCACTGGACCACAACATTTACATGAAAAGAACAGGAGTACTTGTGGCACCTTAGAGACTAACATTTATTTGAGCATAAGCTTTCGTGAGCTACAGCCCACTTCATCAGATGTAGCCCATGAAAGCTTATGCTCAAATAAATTTGTTAAGTCTCTAAGGTGCCACAAGGACTCCTGTTCTTTTTGCGGATACAGACTAACACGGCTGGTACTCTGAAACCTAACATTTACGTGGGATAATGGGCACTTTCTATTTTACTTCCTGACTTACTGAAAATGTTTATTTTCAATTGTAACTTTGATCTGACAAAGTTGTAATTATAGTGACTGATGTAGATTGTATCTAGCTGTTGGGGAACTAGTATGACACCTGTTTTTTCTGGGTTAGAACAGACCTTTTTCTATCAGGATTAATGTGATGCTTCACAAAGTCAATATAAACCCATTTGACAGGGAATACATGAAAGGTATGATGCTCTCACTTATTATAAGTATTGGTCACACAGTGTTCTGGTTTAATATTGTAATAAGTGGGTTTCATATTTACTCACTTTGCAGGTAATAGAGATTTTTATTAGAGCAGAAGATGGCCTTTGTAGAGAGGTGGTAAAACACCTTAATCATATTGAAGAGCAAATCTTGGAGAGTATGGCATGGAAATGTGAATCTCCATTGTGGGACAGAATCCGAGATAATGAGAACAAAGTTCCTACCTGTGCGGAGGTAAGTGTGAGAAGTAACAGCTATTTTATTTTTTTAATCCTTGTTATAAGTTTCAAGAGGCCTTGTTCAGTTTAGATGGCACTCCTTAGTAGTTCAGACATTGGGCATTTGGGATATGAAGGCCTCATAGGGAACCTTTCCCAACATGTGAATATTGAGATGAAGTAGCATCATGATTAAAATGATGGAAAACAGAAGTAAGTTGTCAAATGTTCTAAAATAATACGTATTTAAAATTAAACAAGGTAATAACAGTTGCACACCTAAAGGTTGCTTTGGCGAGCATAGCAGTGTTTGGCATTCTCTACAAAATTGATATATGCAGTTACAAAGCACGAGTCGTGCTTCTCTCCTCCCCCTGGTAAATAAGATGGATAAAATCCTGGTCCTCTTGACTTTACTGAGAATTTTATCACTGAATTCAGTGAAGCTAGGATTTCTCTCACTCACTTGTTTGGTTCATTCCCCTCTCCAGTAACTTGTTCTTTGAAATTGGACACAGTGATAAAATGTGCTGCTTAAACGGGCCTGATTTTTAGAGTGCATCAGTATCTAAACAGGGCTAGAAACCAGTTGGATTATTCAATTAATTTATTTAATAATTAAACAAACATGCTGAAATTAACTGTTACATGAATATTATTTTAGGTAATGCCACCTCACTATTTTGAAAGATCTAATGGGAACAGTCTGGTAGGCTCTCCTTTGACTCCAAGAAGGATCAATGAAGTTCGTGCCGAAACTGGAGGGCTTGGAAAAGGTGAGGTGTTAAAAATAAAATGTATAGCCTGCATTTTAAAAGCGATACATGCTGTGTGGTAGAAAGTTTGCACTCAGTTCCATACAAGCTATAGAATATTGCTACATATTTAAAATAACTCACGTGTGTTCCGAATTGCATCAAGGAAGGTTGCAGCTATGCATTGACTAGAGCTAAACGAATAGATTTTTTTCAGTTCAGAGGACTATCATCATTCCAGTCTGAAACAGCAGGTCCTTACTTGATTTTCCCCTGTGCCAAGATAACAAGTACAGATAGACGCTAAAGAGCACCTCCTGGTGGAGGATCTCATTTATTAACAGAAAGGTTAATGCAGAATATAAAACTTTCACCTGAACATCCCCACCAGGGTGATTAGGTTGTTCATAGTCCATGTCTCGCACCTGAGTTCAAGGCTTATCTCTACACCCCTGGTTTTAGGCCTCTTGCCCCTTCTGGACTACTGTCCTTCTCAGAAGTCAAGGGTGCAGGGTGGTCTGTTGACAACATCTGTTCTCCAGGGACAGCAGGTGATCCTTGCTAGGCTAGACTTCTGGCCACTGCAAGGGAGACCAGGCCCTCTTGGATGCCTGCGTATTGCACTCCTGGAGGTTCTCCAATCTGATGGGCTCCCTGCTCAGCCCTCTGGCTCAAGCTTCTCCTGGGAACTCCCCTCCCCAGGAGCATTCCCCAAGCTCAGTGAGAGGGGACCACTTCAGTAGGTCCAGGTGCTCAAGTAAGCAGCTACCCTCAGGTGAGGCCTTCATAAGGCAGAGTGGGCCTTAAGTCCCCATAAAGAGCAGCTGCTTGGTGATAAGGCCAAATTGAAAAATAATCTAGTTCAGTTGTAATTGAATCAGAAAAAGAAATATTTTGCATCAAGTGAAACATTTTGGTCAACTCAGCAAAAAAAAACGTTGATTTCAGTGTTGCTGTTTCACCCCTCTGGTGTATTAACAAAAATGTGGTCAAATATGAATTCAAAACTTTGTCAAAATGAAGTCATAAAACATTTAACTGTTTTTAAATTGCATTTCCTAGGCCCAGGCTATTCATCCAATTTGACCTGAATTCATTAAGTTTCAGAACACAGGGGGTGGGAGGACATTAGAGCAAATGAGATGCATTAAAAACCTGTAATATTTCATTTGAAATCTATGAAATGACAGTGCAGATTTTCTATTATAGAATACAGTAAGAGTTTATGGCTCACATAAGTTCTTGCTCAGTGATTAAGCATTTTACCAAAATGGAGCAATTTTAAGAGTTTATTGAGTTTTATATATATGAGTGAATATCAACAGCCTTAAGGTAGCACTCAATAGTATAACTTGGGAATAAGAGCAAGAAAAACATCAGAGCAAGTAAACTTAAGGTCTGTTGTAGTGTTCACTAATTGTAATTAGTGCCACAAAGAATAGGATCTTGCATATAAATCCTCCACTTACTGGATATAGTAATCAAGGAACAAAAAGTAGCAATCTGAGATTTTCTGCTACCCTTTTCCCTGCCCACAAACTATTGTACGTTTGACTATTCAAGAATAATCATTTAAAAGAAGACACCTTGGCTATTGTTTCTAGGAATCATTTACAAAAACCAAGTAAATTTTCTAACATTTATTCATGTATGAGACTGTCAAAATTTCTTTACTCATGGCCTTAACAGTTTGCTTTCTTAGTAATATACTGAAATGGCAGCCTTATTTAGTCAGTTGCATATGACATGGGCATCTTGTTCATATAATAATTAATTTGGCTCTTAAAAGTTGCTTCTGCTAAAGTTGTGTTATATTATAGCCAACCTGATTGTCAGATGGGAAGCTAGTTTTAGAAGTTGTGGTCCTGTGATAACAACAGTATTTAGGAATTAAGTGTATGAATAGGAGACATCCTTAAAATATCCTGTAAGATGGGCCATTCACCAATGTGGCTTCAGAGAGATTTAAAGACACCTAGCTGGGAACAGTGCTAGAGGACATTGCTGTAAAAATTCATCTAATCAAAACATTGGGGCAATGATAAGGCTTAAGCATTACTGAGGTGTAAAGCTCAAGTTAAATGCTTGTTGTTTTGTTTGTTTTTTTTTTTTTTTTTTTTTTTAACTATCTTCAGGCCTTTCGTCTTCTCCAACCACATTGTATGACAGATACAGTTCTCCTACAACCAACCCTACTAGGAGAAGGTTATTTGTGGATAATGATAATCCTCCTGACAGTGGAACTCCTGTAAGAGTTTCACAGCAGCCTGTAGTAAATACTGTGCCAGTGCAGAATGTGACATCTGAAACTATGTCAGTTACTCCAGTGCCTGGACAGACTTTGGTTACTGTGGCAACTGCCACTGTCACAGCCAACAACGGACAAACTGTTACAATACCGGTACAAGGTAAGGGGGAAGTTCTGGGAGAATGGATTGCATTGATTATCACCAGAAACACTGAATTGCATATGAGTAGACAGACATGTGGGAGTGGAAGGAAATGAGAAACAAAGGCCTGTGGGCTGTAAAACAGGAAAGTAATGAATGGGAAAAGACATGGATACTATTTAGCTGTTGAACACTGGAGCAAATGTACATTTGCTTCCCAACTGCCTTGTACAGAAGTCATCTGTTTAACTAGTCTCCTCTTCATTTATTGAAAGTAACTAAGGTTAGCCAGTTTTCTTTTGGTCCATTTATGATCAGGCTTCCTGTTTTCTTTCCTGAACATTTTCAGTTACCTGCCACTACATACTTATTTAATAACTGTCCATCACTAGAAAGGTTACTGGTGCTCAGGAAGCATGCATGGCTAGGGTTTTGAAGACATTCTTTACTGAATTCATTTTTGTTTAATTACAGGCATTGCCAATGAAAATGGAGGAATAACTTTCTTCCCAGTTCAGGTAAATGTAGGTGGCCAGCCTCAAGCTGTCTCTGGCTCCATCCAGCCACTCAGTGCCCAGACCCTTGCTGGTGGTACCCTTAACACTCAGATGAGTGGGACGACCCTTCAGTTACCAGGCCAAGTTGCAGTTCAACAGATCTCTCCTCCTGGAGACCAACAGAGACAAAACCAGCAGTTCTCTACCACCACCACCAGCAAACCCCGAAAGACTGGCTCTCTGTGTCTTTTCTTTAGAAAGGTACCTTCCACTGTGAAATGTCATGTCACTGCAGTATGGGCTTTACTGGAAACATACAGAACAATGTAGCATTAAGATTTCTAATTAGTTACAGGCTGTTTACATTATATATTAAAACCAAGTTTTTGAAAACCATTTACTTGCCTACCAGGACTTGGAATCCAGAGTCATGTTTCTCCTGTGAGCGTTAGTATCATAAAACAGCATGTTCCTTCATTGGTTTCAAATAGACATTTTATTGTACATATACGTGCTGCCTATTGATTTGAGGTCTTTAGCAACAGGGAAAGCTCAGCATGTCTTTTTAATATGAGCTGTTTATCAGCATAGTGGATAAAGTTTTACGTTTAGAAAACCATGTAAGTTTAAAGAGCTTGAGTTTTGTCTTAATCGATGCTCTGTGTATGGGTCCTTCCTTCCAAAAGGTTTATCACTTAGCAAGTGTTCGGCTGCGGGATCTCTGTGTCAAACTGGATATTTCTGATGAGTTGAGGAAGAAAATCTGGACATGTTTTGAGTTTTCCTTGGTACAGTGCCCTGAGCTCATGATGGACAGACATTTAGACCAGCTGTTAATGTGTGCCATTTATGTAATGGCTAAGGTAAGATGAATAAAATACACAAATGCTTTTTATTCATAACAGTAGAATAAAATTTATCAGGATTACTAGTAATGTAAGGCAGCTGCACTTCCCCACCAAATAAAAAAAACCTCATTGTCTCTTTTAGGTGACGAAGGAAGATAAGTCATTTCAGAACATCATGCGCTGCTATAGGACCCAACCACAAGCAAGGAGTCATGTAAATATAATTAATACTGAAGTAATGGGGTTTATATTTTTACTGAGCTTCAGTTACTTATAGTAGCACCATCTTCAGGTATATTCCCTGAATGGGTATCTAGAGTTACTTTAATCTTCACTAATGGAATTTGACACTGAAATGGTATAGATTCCTTTGTTCCAACAGGATTCCATTTACTGCCCAAAAATGTTAACTTCATAAACCCTGCTTGGTGCAGTGCAGATTGACCAATACCTTTTAGTAGTTTTTGAAGAAGAGGATGGCTAAATCCAAAATTTTTAGCTAACTACATGGTGTTTGACAAAATTTGGTTTAGATTCTAAATGTCATCATTTAAAACATAAGGTACAGTGTCC
Source organism: Chelonoidis abingdonii (assembly GCF_003597395.2). Classification (NCBI taxonomy): domain Eukaryota; kingdom Metazoa; phylum Chordata; order Testudines; family Testudinidae; genus Chelonoidis; species Chelonoidis abingdonii. The sequence continues at coordinate 13,255,521 of NC_133787.1, read as the reverse complement.
TCAATGATGATCTTGTAAACAGGAAGATGCTTTTAAAGGATGTATATTGGGATAGTCAATATTTTTTCAGTAGTTTCTCTTGCAATAAAAACACTCTTAAACTTTCATCCAAACCCTTTGCTGCTTGCATATATGGCTGCCTTGTTAACGATCCTTCTTTCATCTCTGGCTTTTTGCAGGTATATCGGACTGTCCGGATAAAGGGCAGAAGACAACGCCGTCGTTCTGGCAGTAGTGATAGCAGTATCCAACAGAATTCCCCAAGAGAGAGAAGTAAAGAGAGAAGTAAGTGATTCCAAACCATTGTATGTGTATGTGAACTAGACAGCTCACTTAAGTGGGGAACATCTTAATGTTAATCATGGGGAAAGGAAGTGTTATCTAGCTCCAAAGATAATTTGAACAACCACTTCTCATCTATGGATTTCACTACCTCAAAATGGAGTACTAACAGTCAAATTCAAATGGCTTAAGTATCTGGTTGCCCAAGAATTTAAATTTAGACAGGTATGGTAATAATTCAGTAACAAAACAGATGCAGAATTTAACTCCAAGTAAATTTGCTCGATACTGGTGCTGCCCTTGACAATTGTCTCTACAGCTGAGTATAACATCAATTAAACCCCCATCATCCATGGTTACTACTCAGGAGAATTTACATCAGACAAGTAGAGGCTTTTTGATAGTTGCTGTCCCTAACCCAGCTAGTCTCCCTCAGGTTTGGCTTAGGCTTTTATAGCAATCGCCCCCTGCTCTTGTCTGAAGTTGTGTGTGTGCGCTGACAGACACATAAGCCAATAGCCGATACACCAGTTAGTGCTGTTCTGCATAAGACTCCCCTGTAAAAAACTGTTCCCAGACAAAATGAATGCCAGCACATATCAAAAGTGGTTACTTGTGTTTAGGCCTCTTTTATAAGTAGTTGGAGTTAAATGGAAGCGCAGCAGCCTCTTCTTTCTTTTCCAGGTCTAGAGACAAGAACTAGAGATTAATTGCAGGATGGCCTTAGCAAGAACTGAGGCAGGCCAGCACCATCTCTAAGAGAACTGAAAAGAAAACAGTCCATTTGCCCTTGAATGCCTCCCAAGCATGCATTCTCACTGCAGACACTCCCATGACCCTTCACTTTCTCTTTGAACATAGGAGTACCTCATTTACATTAGCATCACAAAAGGAAGAATTCTCCATCCACATGTCAGGGATTCTCTCTCAAGGCCCCTTGCTTTGGCCTAATCTGAATGTCCATTCCTTGAGTGCAGGTACCGCTTCTTCTAAAGTGCACAGAAAGTGCTGCTTACCTGCTCAGACTTAACGCCCTACACTGCCCCTTTGAAATCTCTATAAAGGGTGGTGGCTGTAATCCCTAGATTCATGTTGCCTGACATGTCCATTTTAAAGGATGCTTATGACTATAAGTAGTTCATGCTTCCAAGTTTCATCAGTGAGGGAGTGGAAGAGAGCTGAGTTCTTCCACCTTTTTCCCCTGGCCTGAGGGGTGGCGGGGGAGATAAGAACAAGTCTGGGCCTGTGGCCTACCAGCCACCCTAGGGCTCACTGGTCCATTCCTCCTGCTCCCCCCGCCCCTTCTGCTGCTTCCAGCTGATATCTGCCCTGGAGCTTCAGTGGTCAAGCCTTGTTTAATGAAGCATCTGTGGGAAGGTGGGGCTTGATATGGTTCCAAATTTTTTTGGAGTTTAAAAAAAATTTGAAAAAGGTAATTTCCACGTTAAAAGAATATTTAGGTTGCAGTATCAAGCACTCATTGTTAGGAAATGCCAGATTTATAGTGCATATAGTGCTATCCCCTTGTGGTGGGTATGCAGTATTTCCCCACAGGCTGAATGCACAGCCAGCTACAGAGCCAGCATGTTTTTACTTTGAGTAGAGCTTAAACAATTTTAATGTGGTTTTATAAGAGCAACAACTGGAGCTGAAGTGACTCTGAAATGCATTTGGTTGTAATGCTACTCTTACCTTTCCAGCTAGCAGAGACTCTAGTCCTGTCATGAGATCTAGCAGCACTCTGCCAGTACCGCAGCCAAACAGTGCACCCCCTACTCCCACACGACTGACAGGTGCAAACAGTGATATTGAGGAGGAGGAGCGAGGGGACCTTATTCGGTTCTATAACAACATCTATATTGAACAAATGAAAGAATTTGCCCTGAAGTACTCTTCCACAAATGCTGTAAGTGCTCTTAATTACTTTTATTAGTAAATAAAAGCTAGAGCAAGAAGGTGGGTGAGGTAACATCTTTTATTGGACCAACTGCTGTTGGTGTGTTGATCTTACACAGTAAAGTGCTCCTGCCACCTGATCTGTGTTGCAATCGGCAACCACAAGAGGGGTGTTCATTCACTTTTAAAAAAAAAAAGTTACCGTAGCTGCAGAGAATAAGCATTTGTACTTACTCTGCCTTCCAGGATGAGGGAGCTTTAATTGTTCATAAAAGTATTTTGAGATCCTTGGTGGCATATCCATACAAAACTGTATTTTTAGTACTTAAGAGGAAGAAAGTGCCCTCTTCCTTCAGTGAAGTATGCATCTCTGGATGCCCATGAAGAATAATAGTGTTGTGCTTTATAAACATTGCAGTATCTGTATGTTTTACCATGGATAGGGATAGGGATAGCATAAATTGGATCATCCAGTTGTATTAAGTCAAAAGGGGCTTAATGCCTGCACTAGTCTCTGTTGGAAAAGTGGTATAACCAATTTGTTGTTTTACCTTAACAGACTGATGCTCCTCCACTATCTCCTTATCCATTTGTAAGAATTGGCTCCCCCCGCAGAATACAGCTGTCCCAGAATCACTCAGTCTACATCTCACCACACAAAAATGAGTCTACACTTTCTCCACGGGAAAAAATATTCTACTACTTCAGCAGTAGCCCCTCTAAGGTAAGAGTAAACTGTTAATATTCCAAGAACTGTGAGGTGGTGATTAAAAAAAAAACACATGCAGAGATGTGAGATTTGTGGGTGCATTCACAGAGCTCACTCAACTGCTGCTGTTTTTGCCTATAAATAACTGCATGTGCAACATTGCAGGTGCACTATTTAGGTGTAACAGAAAAGGCAGTTTTAAAAAAATAAAGCTCTGACTTAAGCTCCTAAGTCACTTTTGAAAATGAGACTTAGTATATGGCAAGCTCGGGTGTAACTCTACAGTGCTTCAGTGTGCTAACTATGTGTTTCAAACGGGAGTACATCCAATGTTCTAAGAGAACACGGAGCTGCTGCACATGAAATATGAGTATTTTTGTTCATAGATTTCACCCAGTGTAATTGAAAACCCTAGCACAACAGTTCTGGAGAGAACATTCTCCTTTGACATTTCAGTCCAGCAAGTTCCATAGAAACAGAAAAGCGATGATAAAGGGGAAAAAACCCAGAAGAAATGATGTAGTGGTAGAAATGCCATTAGTCACACAGGTTAGTTACAGTTGTGGGAACTTAGGTCAGTACAGTAACGGAAGGGGAAATATTAGGAATAGGGTTACAACAAAGGGAGAAAATAATGTTGGAATAAATAGTCTATTGAGCATTGTTAGGTCTGACTCAAAACTACAGCAGTGGAGGGTAACTCACTGCTTCCTTCAAAACTTATCTGTGGTCATGCTTTGGTGCACATGGGAGTAACAAACCAGTTTGGAATCCTTGTTAAGGCTACTCAGTCTGTAGTGCATGACATTCTCCTCCTGTGCAGGGTTTTGCTTGACTCAACCTGTGAATATCCACATTTCTTGTTCTTTGTGATTTGTTTCAGAGGCTGAGCGAGATTAACAGCATGATTAGAACTGGAGAGACCCCCACGAAGAAAAGAGGCATTCTCTTGGAAGATGGTACTGAATCCCCAGCCAAACGGATCTGTCAGGAGAATCACACTGCTCTACTAAGACGATTACAAGATGTAGCAAATGATAGAGGTTCTCACTGAGTTTAATTACTTGTTTGTGTTCCAGAGCAGATATTCCCTTTCTTCATCTGTCCAGAGTGTGAATGCTAAGCATTTTCTGTGGATTCATGAAGCCTTTGTGAGCATCTTCCTAGCTAACCTGTGGCTGAGAGTGGTAGTATTTCACTTGTCCCATTGTGGTCAAGCACATTGCTAAGTGATACTTCCACCTCTGAGGCTAACCCTGGGCATTCAGATTTCACACTTGGCTTATATGCTGTGCTCTACTATGAGGACATGTGCAAGTTTTTATATGCTTTCTAAACTATTTTGATATTTATTGCTGAGACAATGTACCCAATAGTTTCCTAGCTTGTGATAGGAATTGTGTGTACAGGGTTTAGCTGCCAGCTGCATACACAGTTTTTCTTGGTGCTTTGATTCTTTTTGCCTAGCAAGTCACTATAACAATGTACTGGTCAGAGCCAGGAGTATTGCACCAAGGTATTCAAATTACACATGGGTGAGTTTGTGTTTTGGTGGTAGGGATGACCCATAATCTCTAGTGCTACAACTAGAAATGCTGACAGCCCAGGCTGGGAAGATTTCCTCCCTCACCCCATACAAGGAGGTAGGGAAAGAATACCTTATGGAATTACCTAAGGTGAGTCTCTTCAGGCTTGAACTATTAGATTGTTTTGTTTTAATGGTGGGGCACTTGGCTGTGGAGGCAATTCTGTTAATGCATTTTTTTAGCTGTGCAATGTTTTAAAGAACTCAAGTTCAAGGGGAGGCACTTTTGATAGGGCTGTGAAGCATAAATTGCAAGTTAGTTTTGCTGTATATTTGCAATGGCACTTTCTGAATGTAAATATTTTTCAAATGGCTGAGGCTAAAGATGTGTTTCTGTATTAAAATATTTATTTTCAAATATGACATCCCCTTGATACCCTGTCAGTAAATGATGTTAAACTAATTTTGTGCATATGCAAGTACTAATATGGGAAGTTTGCTTCTTCCAGTGCTTTTTCAGAGGTAGCCATCTTGTTGCCTCATGAGAAACAACTGCCATCCTCTATCTTCCTTTTAAGGTTTATTTTTAAATGGCACCTTCATGGAACTAGACTTAATCAGAATGCCCAGGAAACATTTCTTCTCCTCACAAACAGAAAACTGGTACATACAATAAATCTGGAAAATGTACTCTAAAGACATCAGCATGAGGCAGGATACAATGAAGCGCCTCCCCCCCAAAACCCAAACCCTGTACAGCAGTGTCACTGTGAAAAGTGAGACAAATTTCATTGATCCCCTTACTTATACTTGAGGCATAAGTGATTATAGACAGGTGGAGGGGAGGGATCAAATGTTTCACATGGAGATTAATTGTAGAAGAGTATTGGTGACCACTAATACAGTATTTATCACTTTCAAGATTTGTGAAACAGCTACTTATATTTCATGTTTTCAGTCATTCCTGTGCAGATAACTATTAGAATGGAAAAATTATGGAAACTATTAGGATTTAATTGTTTGAATTAAAATAAAAGTTACTGGTTAACTTTAATTTCAGTATCTTTATTATGCATGTTAAAATAAACAGCAGTTTCGAGTGTTTCTGTAAATATTTATGAACCATCAGATTCTTATTACAATACTGTAACCTTACTTTGACTGAAGTGTATTTTTCAATAAAGACCATTATGAACATCTGCCAAGTACTGTATGTTTGCACACAAGAAGTTACATCAGCTAGGTGAAGGAGCACTGGTTTGCATTAATGCTGTCAAGGCTGAATCCCAACTCACACCCAAAATCCTTGTGGGCCCCACTTCTGCACTTGAAAAATGAATACATGCATTAAACTCCCAAGCGTTACAGCTTTTCTCTGACCTTGGCTTGGTAAACACTACCACTACCACTACCACTACCCAAATGTAACAAACAAGACCCCCTTCGAACCCAGGGAGGAATTCCTGCGCCAAGAAAGGAAATTACAACATGCACAAACCTCATAACACCAAAAATGCAATCCTGTTCTTAAGAGGTAATTTTTATTAAAAAAAAACACAGAAAGAAAAGACATCTGAAACTTAGAGCAATTCCAAAAATCTAGCACCCCAAAATAGCTTTCTTAGGGGTTCAGCTTAAAGATTACAAGCATCTGGAGTTAGTACAGAGGAGTCCAGGAGCCAGTAAGAAATAACCCTAATCACCTCTAGCTAAACACTCTGATCTACTTACACATTTGGAGTTCAGGTAAGTAGTTCTAGGCATGGCTGCTCTGACCCTCCAGCCCAGAGAGACCAGACAAAGGCAAAGTTTCTTTCCCAATTTTAGAAAGTTCTACCTTCCCATTGTCTCTCTTGGTTAGGTGCCCACTTAGTAACCCTTTACAGTTAAAGCAAGAAAAGAACTGCTGCCAAGAGGATTTTACAGCTAACTGGCTGGGTGTCCCTCCAAGGGAGCTAATCACAAATGCTGAGTCCTAAACATCTTTGCACATACAGTTCTGAACAGGCATGAAGAAAGCTAAACAGTCATCCAAGCCCCAATTGGTGGCTTGTTCTGAGCTGAGACAAGCCGCATAGATTGTTATGGGACTATTATGAATACATTAGAGAGCCACAGATTGCCACAGCCTCCTGGTATTAATGTTGCAGCTATTTATTAAGGATGAAATCTTGATTGTACCTCCACAAATGCCAGTGTTTGGCTGCTAGGGTATCAGTCTACAATAACAAGTCTACTTAGCAGTGGCCAGTAAAAACCTTTCACCTTTAAAATGTGAATCTGTGTAATGTTCCTCAGCTCCTGTGGCTTTTGTTACTTAGCAACCTAGTAAAACTAGCATTTCTGTTCAGATTCACTACTGTTACTCAAATCCAGATCATTTCACTATTACCAGTTCAGATTTGATACTCAGCATTCTACCATTTAAGAGTAACAGCAGAGACTGTTCAAGTGAGACCCAGAGTCCTTCCCTGTACCACCCAAAGAAAGAAAAAAAAAAAAAGATGGTAGACTAGGAGAGGCATCATGCAACAGGGGAAATAGAGCTGCTGCTCCACCCTTTCAGCCACAGGAGATTAGGGGCCAGACCTCACTACTGATGCAACAATGGTTGGTTAAAAATGGCAATTTATGGTAGGTTACATAGAATCTTGCCTTCACCTTTAGTTGTAAGTAAGTCTCTCTGAAAGTTTAGTAATTTCATGCACCAGATGCTTGGAAAATGATAGCTCATATTTTGGTTGCTTTTTTATTGAAGTGCACAATTTAAGGAAATCTGTCAACAAGGGGACACCTTTACCAATAAGACTATTTATTACCTCCAACATAGGTTTACATCGACTGTGGAATGCAGAGCTTTTAACACTGCCTTTCAAAACGTCATTAAGTATTGCTATGATTTGTCCCTTATACAGAATATTTGACAGGAACCTTGAATTGCAGACTGTAAATCTAGGAACCATTAGGTCAAAAGGCAAGCCACCACCAACAGGGCACATTCCTGGTACAAGACAGAGTGGTACAGACCTGATCTTTATCTTAAAAAAATAAACTTACTTAGGATTTGTTTTAGAAAGAGACCTGCTTGTATAAAGGTGGGAGGATAGTCTTTATTGGTTTATATCTCCGATAATGCATCTTAAGCCATGAAAGTTAGGTCTCTGTAAAAAAGAGAAAAACCTTAAGTTGTAAGCCCGCAGAAGGAATTCTAGAAATATCTTTGATTTTGTTCATAGGCTCTTCAATGGTTGAAAGCCTTTTTGTCCCTCCAGTGCTAAAGAGAAACATCTGAAAGGAAGCTTATTTACACATTGTATCTAAACACAAGCTCTTCCTAGAATAGCTGCATGATACCTTGTTTGCTGAAGGGTAAGATGTTTTATATACAAATACAGTAAAGGCATATGATACAGTGATTATATAAAGCTGTTTGAATATAAAATATTGCTGTTAATGGGCATGATTAGCTATCTGGCAATGCTTAAGCAACTCTTTACCAAACTCAAAAAGACAAGAACGAACTGAAGATTATTAAGAAACAGCAAGACCATGCCTTATTTGATGAGCATTTAGGTTTAAATGACTAATAATAATTTTAAAGTAGACACAGGAAGGAGGAGTGTTTGGATTCCTCACACTTTCAATACCCATGAAACCCTGAGGGAACTAAAGGGATCTCAGAAAATGAACTGAATAACTAAAACAAAAAGTTAAACTATCTTTTAAAAGGTCCTGAAAATTTCCCTACCACAAAGACAAGAACAATAAAAGTAGAAGTATTATGACCCTGCTGCATATTAAGCAGAAGATGCTAGCATGTGTGCTAATGAGGTGACAGCAGCTGATAAATTAATTCAAATATCTGCTAAATCTCTAGAAGAGGTGGGTCTTATACACTAGTCTATTAAACTCAGACTCTTGCACACAGTCTTGGTCACACGAAAGCTCATGCGCCAATACGACTGTTAGTCTATAAGGTGCCACAGGACGCTTTATTGGTTCAGACAGTTATTTAATCTCAACACCTTTACAAATAAGCCAACAGCAGCAGCAAGACAATCAAACAGCAGAAGCTTTCTAGCCAAGCATGGCTTCTGCAACATGACATCACTGAGACTTCAACAAAACTGGGGAGCTGGAATTCACACAAGCACTGCCAAGGGATTTAACACATTTCCAGAAAGATATTTAAATGCTATCATTTAAGGTGCTTCCAGCTTCTCCCATCAAATACCGGATAGTGTATTCTAGGCACATCTGGCAGGGGGACATCAGCTAACCTTGGTGAACAGAAATCTGGGACAGTTTAAATGCAAGATTCCAGTCATCTAATGCAGAAGCTGATTTAAATGATAGGTTACATAACCAGTTAGTAGTTCTGCAATTTAATATTTAAGTTCCTTCAGAATTCTTGGATGAATACTGTCTGGTCCTGGTGACTTATTACTGTTAAATTTATCAGTTTGTTCCAAAAATCTCCTCTACTGACACCTTAATCGGGACAGTTCCCCAGATTTGGCATGTAAAAAGAATGGCTCAGGTTTGGGAATCTCCCTCATCCTCAGAGACCAATGCAAAGAATTTATTAAGAATATTTATTATTCTGCTTGTTTCTAATCCTGGTGTTCCTTATAGCATAGCAAGAACCCCATGTGACTAGTAGTGTGGGTGGGGGCGTCACATCCTAAACTGGCACTGTTTTGATTTATCCCCAACATTGCTAAAAATGTACTGTCTATAGAAAGTCAGTTGGCACTCATCATCCCTTTCTACCTCATAGGGGGCTGGGCCTGGGGCTTCAAACTGCTCATGGAGGTGCTGATGAAAGAGCATCCAAAGCAGAGGCCAGAGAGGGCAACTTGGTTAGAACCCCCCGGTTGGCAGCAGCTGGGAGTGGGATTTTAAGCGGGGAGACTAATGGTGGACCCCTCACTTGAGCTTCTGTAATAAGTGCAAGTCTTCCATCTATTGGGCTGGAGAGATTTACCTTGGCTACGTGACTCACAATCCACCTAATGCTTTGTAATTGTTTAGAAGTCTCAAATTTGGAATCTGTACATTCCAGTTCCAATTTAATGAAATGGTCCAGTCTCCCCAAGAAATCTGTACAACATTGTGTGTTTGGTCAAGAGCATTCCAGATCCATTTTTACCTCCATACACAATCTAAGTCGTGAAAAACTGCCTTTCTGAAATTGGTGAGTCTTACAGGCCTGGACGAAACTGCAAACACCAGTAAAGAATGAGGCACTGTTCTCAAAACCTGGATAAGCTATACCTTGGGCCAGTAAATTAAGACACTAGAAACATCACAGCACCCTTCCCCTTCAGTCCCCCAATAAACCAAAAACAAAACACCAACTCTTTTCTGGGCACGTCTCAATAAAATTGCATTTGGCCCTGTTCAGTTTAAAGCTTTTAGTACAGGATAACTGGAATCCACACCAATTACTTCATTTCTATTTACAGAAGAGGATATAGACTTTGGTCACTAGTCAAAGTTCATAAGCCCAAATTTTGGCAAATCCTAATATGACTGCAATGTAAAGCTTGCAAAGCACCTCTTAATTTGAGAGTTGTCACAATCACCACTGAGAACAACAGGCAAAAAGAGGCTGCCATAACCTATGTAGGACAAATTGTTGAATGCCAAATCTTTTTGTAAAAAAAAAGATTACTGAAAATGTACACTCTAGAGAAACAAGACATGGTAAGAGCCATCTCTCTCTGAATGCCAATTCAGGGATTGACACCCACCATTTTAGTTACACGGAGTTCATTACCACACTAATTAAAAGGTATGCAAAATAATCAATTAAGTATAACTTATCTTAAGGAAAAAGTACCCCGCAAAACAACAAGAAAAAACAATGGTCACTTCAGTATGGCTTGCTGCAGCAAGCTTTGAGTGGCCCACCTCTGACAAGGAGAGTCTTGTCTTTGGTACAAGACAACCAAAATTAAGTAGTGAGTACCATCTTAGTGTCTCTCAGATAAGTCTATAGATGGGGGAAATAATTTCATTTAAGGGCACAGGAGTCCTGTTTGGTTTATCCTGGATAACCTAGACAGTTTAAGATTATAACTAGATAAAGATGAGTAAATACTTAATTTGATTTCATAGGGTTTAGTTAAGTCAAACTTAAAAGATAGTCAAGTAGCTTTCTTGTAACAGGCAAATTAACTAAAAACTAGAAGAATCTTATATCAGAATTAAATCCCACTATTTCTCTGCTTACCCCTGGTTAGCCGCCATCTTCCCATCAAGTACAAATCAGCTAAGGAATTTGGTGATAGATTAATATCCCAAATTACAGTAAACTTTTCTTGTAATATTTTAATGGAATATTGAAATGTTACTACTTTGTCAGTGCTTTGGCTAACTTCCATCTTACCAATTCTTGTTGAAGTCTAAGGTTGATGCATCTTAAAGATGCAGTATGACTATCTTCTCCTTAGCTGTCTTGCTTGTAGGAACAGGCGAGAGGCTGCTGCTCATCTGACATCCCTCAGCTCCATGCAAGAGCTGCTGGCTGTCTGAATTCAGAGACCTTATATCCTTCTCTTTCCTAAAATTTCATGAAAGGTGGTGAGCACCATTTTTTTCCAGGGGTGTGTCTAGAGTTAACTACTCTCATCCTTTTACTGGCCCAATGCCTTTGTGGGTTAGACTTAGTAAGATCATCTCATGATTATCTAGTCTGTTTAATACATATGCAATATGATCCTTATTGCTTTTGTTTCTTGTGGTTCGAAACTGAGAATACCTTTAGAAATTAGAGTTTTAGCTCATTAATCATTTTGAGATATTTCTTCAGTTCAGAGTTTAAGGGGAGTTGAAATTCTGCTTCAATTAAGTCCACATCATTCTCAAGTCAGATTGTGTATGCAGCTCTCAAAACAGTCCTTTAAGACAAATCAGAGTCTTTTAAACTCAAGTAGTCAGTAAGGAAGTCACTGTCCTTAGATCTTTGGAGAGCAAACTCTGAGTTGGGTGAAGAAATTGCTTAAAGTATTGCCAGGTTAATATGAACATTGACTATTTGTATTAATACCTAGTCTTCTCAAATTACATTTATACATATGCATCTGTTCACAACATTATGAAGTTATAACATCAGATGGTTGCATTTAAATAACATGTATATTTACATTTTCAGAGGATTGTCATTTTTAAGCAGCTAAAGAATTATAATGTTTGCACTGAGAGAAGTAGGAGTTTGTTAAGAGTAACCAGTGTCTTCTGTAAAACATTTGCCAATCAAGGTTTTCTAGACATTTGAAGGCTTACAAAGTGCTTACAAAACAAGTTAGTTACTTTCAGCAAGAATTCTGCAGAGGTTTAACTAGAGGTTTTTCCTTGTAGGATTGGGGGAGGATACAGAAAAGCTCAATTTTACAGCTTCCCATGTGTCACTGCTTTCCTGCATCATTGCATGCTTCTAAAGTTAGGAATTCCTAAAAAAACCAAAAATCTTGAAAGTTCAGATTTTGAGCTAAGATATCTACACCAACTTTAGACGAGAACCGTGTCCTGTTCTTTGAGAGAGAATGTGTTGTCCATTTGCCTTAAGAGCCTTAGATTTATGACCTGTCATTTATAACTAGCAATTAAAAGCTGAATTTTAGGGTTTGTGTAAGACACTTGAGTGTAATAAACATGTTTTTATGGCTAAAGCGCTGTTATCTTCCCTGACACTTGGCTTGTCACTAGTTAACAAAACAGTAAGTATTGTTATATTCTCCAAGCATCATGGGTCTAAACATAATTGTAGTTATCTTTTAAAGTTCAGTAAGGGCACTAGCAAGTTTGTAATGACCCATTATTACAAAACATAAGTTATAATTGTATTAACCATTTTTGTATCAGTACTGAGATCTATCCCCTACACGTACTAGCTGGCTAACAGTGTAGTCTGACATACAAGGGCAATGCCAAATGGAATAGAAGAGAGACCAAACCATGTTAAGGGACAAAGGGTGACTGTGTAATTCAATATAAAAGAAAACGAGAGCCAGAATTACTCGACCCTATCTTTACAAGTGCAACACTGCACACAGTTCTGGGGATTCCCCTAACAGCAGGCTATCAATCAGCTGTGTCTTTCAGTTTAGGAGAGAATGACATGAAAAGATGAAAAGCACTAAATATATATACACACAATAGACTTTGCATTAAATCGCTTTGACAAAGTGTTTGAAGGTCAGGATACCAAGGAGTATGGAATGAAACTAAGCAAATGCAAAGTTATACTCATCAGGAAATATTTCCTTAATGTGTTAGGCAGACTCATTTCCTTAAGAAAATGGAGAAAACCTGAGAGAGACTGGGCTAGGCATGCCAAAAAAAAAAAGAATCTGAAGAGCAATGAGCAAAAGAGAATAAAAACAGCAAATTTTATTATTTTAAAAAAGTACATATGAAACAGGAAACCAGCCATACAATCAGTGGGGCCACTGCATGATTAAGGTGCTGAAGGAGCACTCAAGGAAGACAAGGCCACTACAGAGAAGCTAAATAAACGTTTTGCATCAATCTTCACTGCAGAGGATATGGGGGAGATTTCTACCCCTCAGCAATTCTTTATGGGATCACTCCACCACCCACCCCAAGATTTATTCAGGGATATATAGTGAAAGTCATGGGACAAGTCACAGGCCGTGAATTTTTGTTTACTGCCCATGACTTTTACTAAAAATAACCATGATTAAAACATAGCCTTACTAATAACCCTCTGTTTCCTAAGATAGTCAAGGATACAACCCCCCATGCTCTGGGTGTCCCTAAACCTCTAACTGCCAGAAGCTGGGAGTGGATAAGGGCTGGATCACTTGATAATTGCCCTGTTCTGTTCATTCCCTCTGAAGCACCAGAAAACAGGATACTAGGGTAGACGGACCATTATTCTGTACTAATTGGCCCATTCTCATGCTCTAGGAAGTATATTTTTGTAGCTAAGGCAACGGACTAGAAATCATGATGGTCCACCCACAACTTCCCTAGTTCTGGAAAAAGTAGAGTGAACAGAAGAGAAACTACACTTAGAGGTTTTAAGCTTAAAGACAGGTAGTTACTCATGCACACCACACACATTAAATATTTCTGGGAACATAACCAAAATATTTTCAATATACATTCAGTGTTTAATACAAAGATCGTTGCTACTTTGTTTACAACACTGCTCAACAGCTTATCTCAAAAGAGTAAATGTAAGGCTTAGCATATCCATTTCATCTGCTATTAGAACTAGGCTGAGACACTAGTTTTGCTGTTCATTATGATCCTAGGCTAGGTATAAGTATAGGCTTATCTGCTTCCAAAAGTCATATCTACCTCGTGCAACATGTGACAGTCTGTTATACTAAACAGAGGAAGAAAGGAGAAGACACTTATTAAAGCACATGAGGAGTTGGACAGCAATGATAGAGTTTCACAGTTTAAAACTGAGCTGGAAAGGACAGCTTTGCCATTAGTCCAAACTAAAATTTACCACTTGTAAGTCTCATAAGGAAAAGGCTCTACTCCAAAGACCCTGCACTTTCTACATAGACTAAGCCTCTTTTGAGCAAGAAAAGCTGGTTAGGATAGTAGGTTCATCCCTAATACATATTTTAGTCTATAGACACTTAATCCAGTCATGGCATCTCCAGAGCCTCTTTCCATTTAAAATAAGTTGAAGATGGATGAAGAAAAACTCTTACTCTGTGCAACCTAAGAACTTTTTTCCTTCCTCCCTCCCCCTGGTCTTTAGCCAAGGAGAACACTCAAAATTGAAATAGAGCAAAATATGGAGTTACAATGCTGTTCTAACCAAAAACAGTAGCCTTTCCCTCTTTAACAAACTGATTACCAGTAAAATTACTTACCCCCCTTCCTCAAGGAATCAGAAGTAGCTTTGTCTTGTCTTTTCCAACAGAAATAGAGAGGCAGGCAGTCCTTAAGACTTTGTTGATAGAGTACAAAGCAGGCAACCTTTTCATGAAGACTGTGGGCTAAACCTGAGCCACTTTCTGCTGTGTTCTGGTGACCAGAAAGAGCCCAGCTGATGCAGATTTCCCATTTAGAAAACCAATCACCAGGGCTGAGCCTGATCCTTTGATGGAGAACACCTGGAAAACAACTGTCTGCAAGCCCTTGCAGCACTGACAGGAGTGTGTGTGCTCTGTAACTCATGGAAACTCATTTCACTCCTGTTATAAGCATAAGTCCCAATTTTGAACCTTAGCGTCCAAAAAGTGGGTGCCTGCATGAACCCTCCAAGCTTAATTACCAGCTTGGATCTGATAGTGCTGCCACCAGACAGGAATCAGTGCCTGCCTCACTCTGGTCTCCCCCAAACCTTCCCTGGGGGACCTCAAGACTCAGATGCCCTGAGTCTACAACAAAGGGAAATACCTCCCTCCCCTTGTCTCGCTCTTTATTGCTCCCCGTTCCCTCACCTGGATGGCCTATAGGACGATCACCCATTTCAATTCCTTGAAATGCAAACACGAGAGATCCAGTTCTTTCACCCTCAGTTCAAGTCCCGCAAAGGGTAAGACTTTGCAACTGGACAAAGAGATTCCCCCCCAGTGTTTCCCTGAGAGAGACCGGAACTCGGCCACAGAATGTCCTAATCCCGCGAGGCCTCAATAAGAAAAGAAATCGCAACAAGTTTAAAAAGAGAAGCCTTAGTATAAAAGAAAGAAAGAAAAAGACATATAAACGGTCCTGTTCAAGAGTTACAAATACAGGGTCAGTTGCTAAAAGAAAAATTGAATAAAACAAACAGCCTTACCAAAAAGATATACATATTTAAAACAATTCCAGCAACGACACACATGTAAATACAAAAACAACATAGAAAACCTATTGTCCTTCTACTTTGTACTTAACACTTGGAAACAGAAGGATGAAAATCTGAAGGTAAGAGAGATCCTCTCTCAGTACCGAGAGAGCACTAAGAGCAAGACACAGACAAAAGACAGACGCAAAATTCCCTCCCTGAGCTTTGAAAAATCCGGTTTCCTGATTGGTCCTCTGGTCAGGTGTTTGGTTCCCTTTGTTAACCCTTTACAGGTAAAAGAAACATTAATCCTTAGCTATCTGTTTATGACAACTCCCCAACTTGCTAAGCGATCAAGGGGGCTCATTGCACTTGTCTCCCCATCCCTGCTACACAGAGGATGTAAATCCATGTTTTTGGGGATCCTGGACAGCAAGTAGGGATTTTGAGGGGTGATTGGGAACTAGGAATCCATTCTTACCCTAATTTATAGTTTGAGGCAATGGCTTACTCAAGGACACTGTCAGTGTAACCTATCTATTAAATATTCCCTTCTCCCCTAACTCCTACAGCTGGAAGCCAAACACAATCAAGTCGCGATAGTTACACATTAGCTTCCCTGGCAACAGTTGTGGCATTGAGCTGCTGGTCTAGAAGGATTTGACTGAATTGGGGCATGGCAGGAAGTCCCCCCATATCCCAGGAAGGGAGAGGAAGACATCTCTGCTGCATTTTTCAGACTAGCACTGGACATGGAAACAGGAACATGTTCAAAGGGGGGCAGGGAGGGTGGAGAAGGAATTTCTGCAGGCTTCTTTCTCCACATAGCCAAAATGTCAAGGACTTAAGTCCCATTTTCAAAAAAGTGGCTGAGCCACTTGACTTACATGAAAGTTTTTTACTCATAGCCTTTATTGAATACTCTTCTGCATCCTTATTTATCCTGTACCCACTTCACCCCTAAGCAGAAGCACAGTACAAATGTGGCAGAAAGGGTTAAGGATTGTTATTGAGTCCAAGAAATTAGATCAGGGGTCGACAAACTTTCTGGCCTGAGTGCCACATCTGGGTCTGGAAATTGTATGGCGGGCCATGAATGCTCACAAAATTAGGGATTGGGGGTGAAGGAGAGTCTCTGGGCTGGGACTGAGGGGTTCAGAGCACGAGAGGGGGACAGGCTCTGGGCAGTGCTTACCTCAAGCAGCTCCCAGAAACAGCGACATGTCTCCTCTCTGGCTCCTACATGGAGGTGCAGCCACGTGGTTCCAAGCACTGTCCCTGCCGCTCCCATTGGCTGCAGTTCCTGGCTGCTCCTGTGCATTGGAGCTGGAGGGGGGGGGACATGCCAATGCTTCTGGGAGCCATGTGGAGTAAGGCAAGACCCCAACTCTGCTCCCCAGCTGGAGTGAAGAAAGCCCCCAACACCACTTCCCAGTGAGAGCTCAAGGGCCTGATTAAAATGTTTGGAGGGCCGCATGTGGTGCCTGGGCCATAGTTTGCCTACCCCTGGATTAGAGGCAAAAGTGTTTTTATTTTTCAGTTTATTAATGTAGCTGAAACACATGCCAAAAAAAAAAAAAAAAAAAGATATAGTAAAAAAGGCAAGCCCTGTCCATAGTTAGGGCCCTACCAAATTCATGGCCATGAAAAACATGTCATGGATTGTGAAATCTGGTCTCCCTCCATGAAATCCAGTCTTCTGGGTGCTTTTACCCTATATTATACAGCAGGGGGTGGCAACCTTTCAGAAGTGCTGTGCCACCTCTTCATTTATTCACTCGGATTTAAGATTTCATGTACCAGTAATATATTTTAATGTTTTTAGAAGGTCTCTTCCTACAAGTCTATAATATGTAACTAAACTATTGTTATATGTAAAGTAAATAAGATTTTTTAAATGTTTATAAAGCTTCATTTAAAATTAAATTAAAATGCAGAGGCCTCTGGACCAGTGACCAGGACCCGGGCAGTGAGAGTGCCACTGAAAATCAGCTCATGTGCTGCCTTCGGCACACATGCCAGAGGTTGCCTACTTGTTATACAGATTTAACAGGGGAGACCAGTGTTTCTCAAACTGGGGGCCTTGACCCAAGAGGCAGGTGGGGGGGGACGTGTCACAGTTATTTTAGGGGGTGGGTCACGGTATTGCCACCCTTACTTCTGCACTCCTGCTT
The DNA here is from genome assembly GCF_003597395.2 of Chelonoidis abingdonii. Lineage (NCBI taxonomy): Eukaryota > Metazoa > Chordata > Testudines > Testudinidae > Chelonoidis > Chelonoidis abingdonii. Next base: position 13,238,170 of record NC_133787.1, on the reverse strand, counting down.
TCAGAGCGGGGTGACTAGGGAGTGGCAGCTGCTGGCCAAGGGCCCAACTCTGAAGGTGGTGCCCAACCAGCAGCAGTGCAGAAGTAAGGGTGGTAATGCCATCCTATGCCACTACCACCCTTACTTCTGCGCTGCTTCCCATCAGAGCTGGGCAGCTGAAGAGTGGTGGCTGCTGACTAAGGGCCCCTTTCTTCAAGCAGCAGCGCAGAAGTAAAGGTGACAATACGAGACCATGCCATCCTTACTTATGCATTGCTGCTGGCAGCAGCTCTGCCTTCAAAGCTGGGCTCCTGGCCAACAGTCGCTGCTCTCCAGCTGCCCAGCTCTAAAGGCAGCACCACCACCACCACCAGCTGCAGCTCAGAAGTAAAGGTAGCAGTACCACATCCCCCTTACAATAATATTATGACCCACCCCAACTCCTTTTTGGGTCAGGACCCCTACAATTACAACACTCTGAAATTTCAGATTTAAATAGCTGAAATCATGACATTTACTATTTTTTAAATCCTATGACTGTAAAGTTGACCAAAATGGATCCTGAATATGGTAGGGCCTTATCCATAGTACAGCTTCCAGCTGCTACTATAGCTGGGGATACACATATAGGGATTATGAATTTTCCCAGCATAGAGAAGGAAGGGTATAAGGCCTAATCTTGCAAACACATGTACACAAGGAACAATCAACAACCATTCCCTTGAGTCAAGTTACTGATGTGTCTGCCTGATCAGGCATCTAGTTTTTGCAGGTCATTCCCACAGCAGAGGGAGGAGGAAGAGAGCCTGGTTAAAATAGGAAAGTGTGACCACCACAGTACTACCAAGTTTGTAAGAGCACTTTTCGTAACTGAACCTTTGACTCTGTCTCTTTACAGATGGGGAGGGTGAGATACACGACCACCATTATGTGTTGCAGCAGGAGCCAACAGTTACTTAGCCCTTGTTAAATCAGGCCATTGATTGAGAACTCCCTATTTGGGTTTAATCAGTCTAACTTTAGGCATCCACTACTGATTTCCTCTCCACTAGGACAGGGATGGTTTAAGTGGCAGCACACATCTAGTTTTAAACACTTCTTTAGATTCACACTGACTTTGGAAAAGTGCTGTATTTATTTTGAAGGCAGAAGAGGCTGAATTTACTTTACGTGTTGCAGAAATGGACTTCTAAGTTTGGGTCCTATCTATTCTGATTTGAAGTAGACTCATTTGTTAGCCTCAAAACTGAAACAGGCTTATCTTCTACTCCTGGGGTAATTCTGCACAAAAACATTAAAAATTCTCCACACAATATTCTAAAATTCTGCATATTTGTAAAAACACTCTATAATCACAAGTTTCAATTATTTTGGTAATTTATTACAAAATACCTGTAAGGAAATATGTTTAACTGCAGACCCAAAAAAATTGCTCCAGGAGTAGAGTTAAAGAAACTCCTATGATAACCCAGTTCCTGCTTCTCTGCCCCCTCCCCTCCAGAGCCCAGCCATGGGGTGCTCACTCCAGACCCCTGCACCCCCTCTCCCTAGAGCCCAGCTGCAGGGTGCTCCCCCAGCCCAGGCACCCACATGCCCTCCTTCCCAGAGGGAGAAACAGCATGATGCTGGCTCTGAGGGCTCGTATGAAGTTTCCTGTATGCCACCTCCTTCCTTCAGGGCATGCTGAGAACTTCAACTGCCAGGAACCCTCCAGCTCTCCCCCAAACAGTGTCTTCCATTTGCAAGCTGTGCTCTGCCAGGTCCTGGAGTCCCTAGTAGTTGCCAGAAGCCCATACTTTTCAAATTCTGCATTGTGCAGTGGTGCAGCAGTAACTTTCAACTGTACAATAAAGAAGAATAGTTTGGGAAGCTTGTGCACTGACTACAGATGAAGACTGCTCACTAATGCTACTACCTGGACCCTGCTCTTGCTTGTGTCAGGTTATCCATTAACAGAAAATTGCTGCTTTAAGTATGTTTTACTCTGACAATTTCAGCACAGTCACCTTAAACTTTGTTCTTCCCTCAGTAATGTATTTTGAGTCACTGTCTCAATGCAAACACACTTCTTGAAATAACTTGGTTTATAGATACACCTATTCTGCTACTGAACAAAAGCAAATCCAGCTCGTTGGTTCACCATAAATTGATACACTAGATCTACACCCTTTGAGAAACAAATTACTTTTCCAAAAAAATTGTCAATTAACATCTCTTACAAAGTACTGCTTAGGAAGTGGGGGCAAGATCTTTACTTTGCTCTAGCTCCTTTACAAGGCACACACAGACCCTAGAAGCCCCAGTGCTGCCAAAGTTAGCTTTTCCCACACTGCAGGAACTGAGGGGGAAAAAAAAAAAAAAGAAGAAAAAAGAAAAAAGAAAAAAAAAAGGACAGCTGTTAAACTGCTGTCTGGGACCAGTCTTCCAAGCCCTGGTGTAGGGGGCATGCCAGGGCTTGGGCACTCCTGAAACCCCAGGCAGACCCATGAGACTAATGTAATTCAGGCTGGCCCCTGGGGCATGTCTATTTACTTCAGCAAGCCCCCATAACCCAGCATTAGAAGGGCCCTTAAAAATCTCACCCAATATGTATTTGCCACCTAGCTACCAAGATAAAAAGCTTCAATACATCTGTCAGAGTTAAAGTTGTGTTGGGACGGAACAGGCACTTTTGTCTATTAGATACATTCCTACTGGAGCAACTCTTCAGAAGTTGTGTAGTCTCTCCCTGATTAGAGCTTGAAGTCAAGAGTGGATGTTTTATTTTATATAATATATAAATAAAATGCTCTACTTCAGAGTAGAATTCAGGCAAGTCTTTCTAGTCCGTGTTATACAGGAGGTTATGCTCTCGCTGATCAGTGGTCTGTTCTTGCTTTAATCTATAAATCTAGTGTATGATTTGTGATGCCTTTAAACTATTTGTTTCCTTGCTTTTAAGCAGGTGTTTGGGATTTTTAGAATGGAGAACTTGTCATTTAGCAACTTTAAAAAAAATTAAAATACAATTAAAGAATTCTATGATACAGGAAGCCACTACTTGTTCTAGCCTGGTAACATGCTTTGCATTAAAACCTTACTACTATGAGAAATTAAGAAAGGTAGAGTCCCTTAAAAAAAAAAGCAAAGCAGGAGTACTGGCTGTGGAGTCTGAAACTGGAACTGAAGCAGTTACATCAGTGCATGAGAAAAGGATAAAAACAGACCATGTCAGACTGGCCCACATTAAAGGATTAGTGTCAAAGGTAAAAATCTCCTATCTGAAACCTTGGTGTGCACAAAAGGCTAAGGATTCCTTTTAGTACCCTGGACAAAGCACGTAGGTAAGACTAATTTATGTACAAAGAGGATATATCTAATATCTGATGTCTTCATACCAACAACTCCTATATTTGTTTCAAGACTACTGTGTAGTTAACAAAGGAACAATGCAGCAAGGTTAACATGTTTTTTTTATTTTTTAAGATGTCACTATTAACACACATTAGTCAAACTAGCCTAGTAATCCCTGCAGTCTTAACACATAGAAAGTCTAACATCGTCTAAGATTTTATTAATTAGATCAAAACCACCAATAAAAGCTTTGATTTTTAGTGTTTATGTAATAAAAGCCTTGTAAACCTAACACTCTGCTCTCATCTTTTCAGACTAATGTGCGCTTTAGTGATAACATCTATTTGCAAGTCAGTAATATATATCATATGCTGAGTGCCAATCTCAGCTCTGCCTTTCTTGAAAGTGCTAGTTGGAGTCACTGAACCCGCTATTTACAATTTAAAATCCTAATGTATTTACAATAGAAACCAATGTATTTAAAAATCGTTAAATATAGTGTTTAACTCTGCTATATTAGTTTATAGGAACACAGCTTACCTCTGGCATCAGTTTTTCCTGCTAATACTTCTGCCAGTTCCTTAAGATTCAAAATTGCTATTCCTGAAAGGAAAATAAAAGCTTAGACAAACCCTCCAGGCATTTTAGAGCCCTGGGAGTTACCATCCTAGGCAGTCCTTCATTAATAGAATTACTGCAATGTTTAGAGATACTTCCATCCTCCAGGCCGCTGTTAAAACTTAATGCATATGTAAAACACTGAGAAGAGAGTCCACAAAAATCCATTGAGCAGGTTTACTTGAGTCACTGCTATCGTTCAGTTTTTACTAATCCATTGTCAAGAAGGAAACTGCTAGTTTGCCGTTTCTCTGTCCGTTACATTCCCTTCACCTACAGAAAGTATTTTGTGCATCATGGTCCTGAAGAGTTAGGTAGGCATGGTCTTCTCTTCTTTACTGAAAGGCTGCACTGAACCAGGCTTTACCCATGACAGCCCAGACACCTGCATGCTTTTGCAGTGCTGATCTTCTGGTTTCTTCTAGGAAGAACAAAGTTAGAGTCAGAACCCACTAAACAGTGTGGTTTTTTTTGTTTGTTTGTTTTTTTTACATTTGGCAGATCTTTATACCTGTCCCTGCCTCTCAGACAGGGACACTATTATAAATGAATGCACTGGGAGCTAGCTATTATTTTTAAGATATGTTGCTAGCCTGGCAATCTGAAAGCCACTACACATCGCTAATGCTGTAGACATGCAAAGTATGACATTAGGAATCTCAATGCTGCAGTACATTTTTGCTACTCTACTCTGCACCTAAAGCTAGAAGCTGGGTTTTTTTGATTTTTTCTTTAATATTTTTATTCTGTTCTGTTGAGGCCCATTCCCAACACCCTATCATAGCAAGCATACACAACTCTGGTAGGGAAAGTGGCAGTCACAAGTAGAGTAAATCCCGTTTACAGCTAAACAGAAGGTACACTAACAGTAAGAAGGTTTGTTCTGTTTTTACTTCAAGTTGGTCCTATTATAGTATACTCATCCACGAGTTTAGTGGCACTACTGTGTAGGATCCATGGTTTGAAGATGGTAACAGCTTTCTTGAAGGTTTCTGAACACCACAGCATCCTAGTGTGCTAGAGGCAGAGGGCACCCTCCCAAACCCAGAGAGGATTCCAGGGTCCTAAATAAATCTAAAGTGATAAAGAATGCCAATCTTGTAGTAAGGGGTCCTCTAAACTAATGCACGAGTAGAACACAAGATGCACCACTCCAAAACCTTATCTAACTAAGAAGTTCGATGTAGAAGTGAGAATGAGCAAGCAGAAGAAAGAACTGGAATTGAGGGAGATGGTAGATTAGCAAATTGCAGCTGGCAACAGGCAAGGGGCTAAGGCATCTTCTGAAGATTCCATATTCACTTTAGCATCTAGCAAAGGATCAAAGGGGGGATCAGGTTTCAGATTTCTGTATAGACAGAATGCATCTCTCTATCCACCATGTTGCTGTGGATTGTGCAGTAGACTCCTCTTAGGCTTTTAGTATCGAGAGGCCTATGTGTACGCCCACTGTGTCACATTTAGACAAGGCACCAGTTCTGCAAGATGACATACCCCACTGGATGGGAGAGCAATGGAAGTTTCACATGCTGATAGCATTGTCAGACAGAAAGCTTAACTGATCCACATGGGTACAGGAAGTACCCCAACAGTAAAGCAGATACTTGGAGGTACGCCAGTGGTTTCCTAGTTCCTCACAAAGTTAATCTTGAAGTGTCAGCATGCTGGCAGAATCCCACAGAGTCTCCAGGAGGAAGGCAGCCCTGAAAAAAGTCTGTCAGGCAGTGACAACAAGGGTTTCTGGTAATGGTAGCAGCCAGTTCAAAACACCAAGAAATGGGGGAGGTGCTAGGAACCCCCTCACACACAAAAAATGTACACACCTGAAATCAGCTGCTGGGTTGCTGGCTGCAATGTGGATTTCAGTTTGAGAGCAAGAGATCCTAGGTGAAGTCCTCCCTCCTATGTGCTTTAAAATTCAATATGCCTGACCCTGTTTCCAAGCTTTTTGGGCACAGACAAACATCTCCTGTTTTGAAGTAAGCTATTTAGCTCGCTCTAAAATCCACTAAGTCTTAATCTCATTAGTAGTAGGATTTAAGTAAACTTGAAATATTGTATATCAATTTAATTGGCCAAGAGGTGGCAGAATAACACTAAAGATTGAGATCTCAGAGCTCTTTTTTTGCTATTGGCATTTAATCAACTAAATGCTGTTAGCAATGTTTCTACAGAAAGCATACTCTGATAAGATTAGTAGGAGGGATCAAATGAAGGCTCAAGACCTAGGCATCCACTTTAAAAGAATGAAGACTCTCACTCTTTGCTGCAGACCAACTTCAAGGTGTAAGCCAGTTATTAGAGAGGCTTGTTGTGAAGTTCAGATGTGGCCCTGATGTACCTCAGTGGTGGTGGTGGCAGCAAGTCCCACCTCTACCACCAGCACAACCCCAAGCCTCCCTAGGCAGTCTTCTCTCCTGCAAATTTCAGTTGTTCCATGGAGTAAAACTTCCTAATCTCTTTCCCAGAACCCTAGGAGTAGATGAACAAAGGGGAAAAAAGTCAAACCAGAGAACTACAATGCATTTCTCAAGTTATTCTCCTGCAGCCTCAGAACCCGCAGAAGAGCAGTCTCACTCCAGCATCTGTTATATGTTGCAAAGAATACTGCCACATAGCATGTAGAACCAGCATACCATTGAGGCCTATTAGAGAAGATTATGTTCAGGCCAGAGAACATGAGCACAAGAGCTGAGACTTTATGCATGGAGAGGAAGCAGCAGGGCCTGCCATCAGAGGCTTCTCAGAAGAACAGCAGTCAGCAGCTGGTGAAGGGTTTTCCCCAAGTCAGTAATCCTGCAAATCTGCAATGCATGTCAGAAAAAAGATACCACCAACATAGGAATCCCATGCTCTGCAGGCAGATAAAGCTCTGTAATGCTGCACTTCAGAGTGCCGTGTTAGGTTTTCACAGTTGGTTCCCATGCACGGATGTGCTTTAGTTTCAATAGACGTTTCTGATTGAGGGGGCTAGGGGAGGGTGGAAGAGCACCATTGAAGATCCCCACCTTGGAAAAAGGACTTGTCCTCACAGTAAATAAAACTGAAAAAGGACAGCAAGCTTCCTCCATTTCCTGCCTTTCACAGCAAGGTGTCCTCATGCTCAAAAGCTACCAGTGTAGCTACCCCTGATCTCCAAAGTCCAGAGTTTACCCAGTAGTCCAGCTGGATGGGTGTAATTAGACTAGTGTTATGGTAGGAGTCCAAAGATATCACAACAGTAACATACTTTTGCAAGTACATGGTATAGGGAGTGACAGCAGCATCCTAGTGACCAGAAAACACCATGGCTTGTGCTTTATATTTTGTATAACATGAAGCAACCATGGCATTGACCAAATTGTTTAGGGAAGTTATTTCTAGTGTTCTAGAAGTGTTCTTTGCTCTGCTGTTGAGCTGACACTTTCCCCAGGGGAATAGCAGCAGCATCCAAGCTTTAGTAAATAATTCCTCTCCTACCAGCAGAGTTCCTACATGTAATGAACTTAGAAAGTTCTGGAGTTTTGATTCATGTGTCATTAGGTAACAAGACTCCTCAAATGAAGAAAATGACTGGGTTGATGCTAAGTAGTCACCTGTTCAAGCAACAGGAGCACAATACTGAATATATCCAACCTCGGACAAGTTACCAGACAGTAGCTAGTGTTAGTCATTAACAGTCACTTCCAGCACTTGATGTCTCTTAGAAATAAAGCACATGAACCTTTAACAGTACTCCCAGGCAGCAAAGAACCGTGTAGCCAAGATTATTTTGTAAATGAGCTGCTGGGTGCTCTGTGCTTTTGAAACGCAAGACATTTACTTAACTGCCCAACTTTTGACACCCACTTATAAAAATCTTATAGGTATATGCAAGATTTTATATAGACTACAAGTGCTTTACAAAATAAATGAATGAAGACGATCCCTGCTCTACAGTGCCCAATACACTGTTACTGTAGTATAAATAAGTTGAATTTTGTCTACATACTTTCTGAGTCAACATCTTCTCTCTAGCTTCATCATGTATAGCTGGATTCCATGGAGAAAAGCTACAGAAGAAAGTAGAAGTGTTATGAACTTCATTTTGCTTTAAATGTTCCCTCACCCAACTACCCACTTCAGAAAAAGTTACAGCAATGAGCGTGGGACGATTTCTAACGTTACTCTGAGCTTTCAGTGAGCTGCAAAACCTTGTTTCCCCCTCAACATCGAGAGAAAAAACACCTAATCCACAAAGTGGCTCATCACAGATCTCATCCAACATGTACATGCTCAGTGTTAAGCACCAAAATACTAATTTCAGCTGATATCAACACCAAAAATCAGGAATTCACCACCAAATGCTAAATACACGAACAGTGACTAGTTGAAAGTTCTAACTCCTAGTACCAAAGCTAAGTTTCAGAGCTATATTGCCACTTCAACAGTTCAAACTGAGCATGCAAGTTCAACTTGTAAATATCTGAACACCAGATTTGTTCCATAGGTGCCCTTAAAGTGACCAGATCCTTTAGTTATTCACTAAAGCCAATATCTAATGGATAATTGGTAAGGAAATTTACATATTAGTTTAGCAGTGTTGTAATTATGTCTCTCTGGTATCCCGGGACCAAAAAGGCAGATAAGGTAATATCTTTTATTGGTCCAACTTTTGTTGGAGAGAGATGCTTCAAGCTTGCATAGAGCTTTTCTTCAGGTCTGGGAAATATGCTCTGAGTGTCACAGCTAAATAAAAGGTGGAATAGATGGCTTAGCATAAGTATGTTAACATTTCATGAGGGACAATTCCCAGGTGAAGTACCTAAACAAACAAATCTCAGATATTAGGAGGATAAGCGGGGGGGGGGGGGGGCGGGGGGGGAGAAGGGGAGCTGGGGGGTTTAAGTGAGTTCTAGATTGTAGAAAGCCATAAATCCAGTGTACCTATTCAATCCAAGATGTTTAGTATAGAGTAATGTTAAATTCATAACATCCCATGTATGTCTTTTACAGATGTTGGGCAGATTTCCTTTGAGAATGAGGACTGAGGTCAGATTGAGAGTCACTGACTTGTGAAAAGTGTTAATCCATAGGTGATATTCTGTGGGTTTGTCTTACCGTTTTTCTGTCAGAGTTCATTCGAGTGTAGTGATTGACTGGTTTCACCCACACAGTGGTTACTGGGGGACTTAGCACAGTGGATGAGGTCCACCACATGTGACAGGCATGTGTAGGATGTGTGGATTTTGACAGGTGTGTTGTGGGGGAGGCAGGGTGTTGATCATCACAGCAGTGGAAATGTGTCTACAACAAGTTTTGCATCACTTGTTCTGGCAGGGTCTTGAGTCACTGAATTGGTATGTCCTTGTCTGTGGGAAACTTACTTCTGAGGAGGAGCTTGGAGAGGCTGGAAGTTGTTTGATGACCAGAGAGGGGGTATGGGAAAGCTCTCTTTCAAGACGTGGTTCCCATCAACTATGGGTTGTAATTGTTTGAAGATACCCAGTGAATTCCTGCCTGTTGTGGTGACAGCCAGAGGTGCAATGAGAGGGGTTTTAATTACGGCATCAAAACAGCATCTCTCAGAGTATTTGAGTGGCCCACTCCATCATTGTGTTAAGGTGTATATCCCAGACTCTCTCCTCAGAGCTTATTCTGTGGTATCTGAGTGCCTGGCTGTAGATAACAGAATTCTTGGTGTCTAGGGTTGTTACTGGATCTGTGAAGACAGGTGTGGTGATCAGGGGGTTTCTTGTACTTAGTTGCCTGTAGGGTTCCGTTGCTGAAGCCGATCGTGGTGTCCAGGAAGTTGATGCTAGCGTGGGAGTACTCTAGAGAGAGTTTAAAGAGATGTGGTGGAAATCTATCAATGAGTTTCAATAGTCTGTCCAGAGGATGAAAATATCAAATGATATACCTGAGATACATTGGTTTTGTGGTGCATTTGTACAGAAATTCTTCTTCCAGGTGGCCCACAAAGAGGTTGGCTTACTGGGCAGCCACTCTGGCTGATCTCATGGCTTGGAACAAGTGTTTGTTAGTGAATGTGAAAACTGATATGGGTGAGGATGAAATGGATTAGTTGGATGGTGTGTTTGGGATGGATATATGAGGGTTATCCATTGTCTTGTAAATACTGAGGTACTCAGCAATGAGATCATTGTGAGGCGATGTTGGTGTACAGGGAGGGGATATCCCTGGTGGCAAGGATGGTGTTCTGAGGGAGGTCGTTAATGTTGGAGTTTGTGGAGGAAGTCAGTTGTGTCCTGGAGGAAACTGGCCCCAAAACTTTTTCTCCTTCTGCCCCGACTGGAGAGGTGTTAACTGGGCACTTCACCTTGAATGGTCCCTTGCATAAGTAGTTAAAGCATTTCAAAACAATCCATTCCACCTTGTATCTAGCTGTGCCATGCTGAATACCTTTCTCAGACCTTAAGGGCTCTGTGCAAGTTTGAAAACTTGTCTCTCACACCAATAGAAACTGGTCCAATAAAAAAATATTCTCTCAACTATCTTGTCTCTAGCAATGTTATGTCAGTCTGCATTAATCTTTTACTCAGTATTAACTGTCCACTACCCTGATTCAGATGTGTGTATAAAGCGATTTTTGTAAAGGACGAGAAGAAAGGAACCACCAGGGTTATTAGACCAGAAGCGATGGCCATACTATGACTTGGCATCAAAAGCTATACTGAGTGTGCTTGAATTCAGAACAGCAGAACATATGGAATTAAGTATAATGCACAGGCTACTTACCTAATTGCATAGGGATCTTCTATTTTAGGCTGATCAAATAAGTGACTGCTGCATAGTTTGACACTGTCTACCACCTTACTTTTGAACAGCTGAATGTCTTTTTCATATCTGTAAGAGAGACATTTCTTAAAACTTCACCATATGAAATTAGCAAGCTGTAAACTAGTCTTGGTTTTTCAACATGATGGTGGAGGCTAGGGGAAATGGAGTATTTTAAGTTTGTTCAGCTAGCTGATGTTATATACCATAAACAGGTGCTAAAAATAAATGATACAGGAAATTTAGCTGTTTAGTATAGACTCTGGCATAGATATTTTGTAAGTAAAGAAACAAAACAAAAAAAACTTAATGAAAATAGAATATGAAGTTCTAAATACATAGCCAAAACAGTTTAGGATGACACCTACAGCACTGCAGCTTCTGGATTCAAAGGACTGGTCGTATCAATCTTGTAGAAGACTCTGCGAGCATACATTAGTACTTGCCATATGTGATTATGGTTTCGCCTAGGAAGAGAGTAGTTAGTTAGTGAGGGACAGAGGTACAGCATTTCTGTATTAGACACCAGTACATAAGTACTCACCTCCATTTTGCAAACGCTCTTTTCACATCTAATTCACCTGAGAGGGGATCTACTAGTGGGTGGAAGACTGGTAGATCGAACACCAATCGCTGTTTTAGAGAGAAGTTCAAAAAATTGCATTAGTGAAATTACTCAAGACTATGGTTTATCATCTGATTTATGATCAACTTTCACTTAGATGTGCTTTTATGGTTTTTAGGACCCTGTAAATGGGTGCCCAAATCCTTAAGGGGACCTCTCCTACTTTTGTTAGGAAGCAACCCCTCACATTGCTTGAAGGGGGGGGAGGGGGCGGAAATGGAAATTGGTTTTACTTTGAACATTTGATGGCATTGTGTCTGGCCAGTTCACTGTTTCCCCTATTGCTTGTGTAAGTTAGGGTAGTTAGTTTAAAATAATTTTCCTATTAAAAACCCAAAACTGGCAAAGGGACCTAGGAACAGGTGCAGAATTAACCATTTTCAACTCTTTGATATAGTTTCCCCACTGATGCTGTCCCTTTAAAAAAGTATTTAAATTATTTCTTTAAAGCTATCAATTAAACTATTTCCTTCAGGAGTTTGTGGCTGTAATGTTCTGCCAACATCATAAAAAAATTACAAAAGCCTGGCTAAGCACATCTTCATTGTGCTCTGAAAGCAATCATATTGACAGAGGAGACTAATTTCATAAGCAAGAATATTCTGCTGACAGTCCTAAAAAGTTTGATCCTAGGAAGGAACAAAAGTATTCCAGCTGCACAAAGGCACAGGAATATTGTTTCATTTTATATACCAAAAAGGAAACATGAAATTACTGAGAAACAAAAAAAAAAAAGCAGATGACAGCTCCATTCCCACCTTCACCCAAGTTTAATAGTCAAGAAAATACTTCAGGTAGTCAGCCACTCCTTTAAGGGCTACTATGATCCAGGAGTCATAATTACAGTTACCACAATGCAGGTTTTAAACCTCTAATTTAGAAGGCCTGGTAGAGCCTGAAAGTCAACCCCACACCCTATGTAGACACAGAAGTTGCTACAGAGTAACAAGATGATCCTCCACTGACAGTAAGAGTGTACAAACCAGTCAGAAGTGTGTTCCTAAACTTCACCAACCAGTGAACAAAGCCAGTCCAGGAACTGAACAAATGCCATTCTCCAACACCATAAAAGAAAACTAAGATTTCACGATTGTTGTCAGATTACTCCAGCACTTACTGGGCAGTCACCATCTGGGTAATTGTCAGGGATGTAGACTGTAAATTTGAACACACCATCCTGGTAGAGGCCATGTCTTATGAATATCACTCCAAACCACACTGCAAGGGAGAAGAGTTGTATGAGTTGATGCAAAATGCCTTAAATACAGTAAAATAAAAGATCTACCCCTAAACTTACTTAATGCCGATCTGTAAGATGGTTGCACATAAACTCCTGGTAGCTTCTGCTTTACGACCAAAGTGCTGTAATAATAATCAGTCATTTAGGATAAAGAGCTGTATGAGGACTGGATTAGCATATGCACTCTGCAAAAGACTTCTCAGTACACAAGGAAGGCCATAGCTGTGCTGCCAATATCTCAACAAGGGACTCTCAGAAATATTTCCCTTCCAATCCCAAGGGTGGATGTGCTCACAGGAGGGAGGGGTAAGGAACTAAAGAATCCACTTTCCCTCCCCCCATTTAAAGAGATACTGGCAGGAAATTCTTACACCTCTTGTTCAAGATTACTGGAAATGAAAGATTAGGAGGGAAAGTTCATTTTTCAGTAATATATTTACCAAGTCAGCATTGGATCAAGTCATTTTCATTCTCCTATACACAGTCAGTTTCTCTCATTTGTGTGACTCTTACATAGCAACGGTACAGACGTTTTATAAAAAAATGTATCTGTATAACCATAATTTGAGAGGGATTTGGAGCAGCTGTAGTGAATGAAACTGCTTGCAGTTATATTTTTTTAATGTTAACCAAAGCTTTGACTTGAAATTTAAACAATTTTCAGTCATAATCATGGTAACTACTGTAGGTCAAGGGGGAAGTGGCGTGACAACAGAATAGGGCAAGTGAAGATGCCAACCAAGGAGGGAAGGCAAGCCCAAGAAGCTATTTTAGACAAGTAAGGCCTCAAGAGTACCAGAAGCAGAAGGCGAGGGCTGAATCACCAAAGTATGACCTGAGTTTTGACCCCTGTTTTCCCTTTTCCCACTCCCCAGTCATTTATGGCTGATCACACAAATTTGAGCTGAGCCCTCTATTTTTTGTCATGGAGTTAAGCCGTTCATGTCCAATGGATTACAACTGATTTCTCCCCTCGCCTTCCTCTATTGTTTTTGCCCTTTAGTAGACACCATTATATCATGGAAATAGCATTGCAATGCTGAGAGTGGATAAGAGCACAATGCAACATTTTTGCTGTTCCCCGAGAGTGGAAACAAAAAATTTGTATGTTTCCAACATGGTGTTGGAAATACAAAATAGAATTTTACTGAGCCATTCACTGAAAGAACGCTTAACATAGTATTCAGCTAAAGCAATTTATAAATAGGATTCTCTTATTAATTGGCACTTGCACAAGTCTGTTTTAAGCTGAACACAGCAGGCCAACAATGAACTAGTGAACAACTGTCTGACTGTACCAGCATCAAAGTTAGATGACAGTTTGTTATAGTACCCCTTTTTAAAAAAAAAACAAAAAACAAAAAAAAACCTTTGTTATATCAGTGCCTAAGACTTTGATTTCCATAATGCCATCAGCAATTGCTTAGCAACAGGAGACCATTATTCTCCACTGCACTCCATGACACTGGTATCTTAAATTGATTAACATGTTATAAACTCAGGTTGTCAGAAGATTAACTAGAGCCCCACAGCATGAAAAAGTATGTAAATAGAACTAAAAAAAGAAGAAGAGTTCTCATCTTCAGTTTAAGATTTTTAAATGGAAAAAGTGTATTTCAAAATTAGCATTGCATCAGGGCTCAGGGGAATTGCATTCAGAAATCTGTTTCATAGCTTAGAATGCAGCAGATGAAATCATTAGACAAGTTATGTAACTAAGAAGAAAAATCTGACACGACACAAATTTGCATTTTATGCTCCCTCCTACACTCATGATCCTAGACTGATCCATGGAGCAGTGGTCCAGAGCATTTCCTGGTGGTCCATGGAAACCTGACTAGTTACATTTCACTGCTCCTCCTCTTATAAATTTCATGGTAAAATTCATTAGATGATTTTCCTAATCTTTACTTTCCACGTAAGTAACATTTAGTTGCCACGCATTTGATCACACATGACTGAGGAACAGTCCACAGTATGAGAAAGTATGGGAATCCCTGATTAGGATAACCATATTTCCCCAACAGGAAAAACAGAACACCACATGGGGCTAGTCTGAGGGCCCCTCCTCAGCTTCTTGTCCAAGCACCTGCCACTTTGGGCTGGCCCAAGCCACAAGCCTGACCCTCACCCCCCTCCCTATGTGGGGCTGGCCCCCATGCGAGGCTGGAGCTGGCATCACTGCTTGCCCGAGTCCTGCCTCCCCCCTTACGCAGGGTGGTATTATCGCTCCCCAACTGCATGTTCCTCCGCACCTTTTGACAAAAGTGAGCATTTGTCCTGTTTGCTCTTGCAATCTGATCAAGCTGGCAAGAACAAATGGGACAAATGCTCATTTTTGCCAAAAGAGTAGGGACAACCAGTACAGGGCTTAAAAAAAGTGACTGTCCTGGCCAAAACAGGATGTATGGTTACTCTATCCCTGATACACCTCTCATATTAGCCAGTGGTGAGATTAGGATGATAGCATGGTACCTTCCTGCTGGACATTTGTTGGCTTTTAGTTAAGCTATCCTTTTTTTAAAAAAAAAAAAAAGGAGTATGTTTTCTTCCTAAAAGCAATTTAGTGTACATTATTAATCTTATGAGGCTGCCTAATGCCCAAGATAGGTATATTTGGATTTTAAGTTTGATATGTACAAGAGGACCATCCAAACCTATAGCTAAAAGAATAACTCCTCTCCAAGATAAAAGACTATATTAGTTTTCCAGAGTTTAGTGCTTAAATGAGCATCCTGGATACGGTTTTAAAAGTTCCATACAAGAACAGTTTCTAAAGCTACTCCCTGCAATTGTGTTTTAGTTTTCTGAAGTACAAGACCAGTGAGTGAAAAAGGTGAAATATTTTGAAACTAAAGCAACATACAATTCCGCAAGGAGAGAGTATTCCAAGTAGAAAGGCCCATAGGAGGCATGTGTTCCATTTGTAGACTGGGATGAAGGGGCAGGAGAAGCAGGTTTGGTCATTGGCACAGCATTTTTTGGAATAGAAGGCAGCTGTTTCTTTGTAGAGGTGCGTGGAGGACTGGTTCTCAACTCTCCAGTTAGAGTCTTTTCTTCAGTTTCAGGTCTCTGTTAAATACATATACACGTTAAATATATAAACTTGAAATGCTAATATATATTGTATTTTTGTTTTATAAAACACTGAATAGTTTAGGCTGCAAGCTAAAGCTTCTATTCAATTATATACCAATGAAGTTTAATTTGGTTTGAAAGACTTCACCTTACTAGTTATTACATAGTCAGACTCTGTACAAGTTGCTTCCTTACATATTTTTTTATTACAAGCACTGGCTGAACTCCGAGCCGACACTGCTTTAGTTCCTAGTAGGCAGTAAACTTGTAGATTAAAGCAAATTACACCTCCACAGCATTAAATTAGAAACTGATGGGTAATGTCAGCTTCCAAGTCAGTCTTCATTTCTAAGGCCAGGTCTACACTGCGACTTTAAATCGGTTTAATGGCCGATATACCGATTTAACGCTGTATCCGTTCACACGACGTCGTCATTAATATCGAGTTAAACGGCTCCTTAAATCGATTTCGGAACTCCTCCCAAACGAGAGGAGTAGCGCTAAATTCGATAGTGATAACTCGGATTAGGGTTCATGTGGACGGAAATCGACGTTATTGGCCTCCGGGCGGCATCCCAGAGTGCAGCACTGACCGCTCTGGACAGCAATCTGAACTCGGATGCAGCGGGCAGGTAAACAGGAAAAGCCCCGCGAACTTTTGAATTACATTTCCTGCTTGCCCAGCGTGGAGCTCTGATCAGCACGGCTGGCGATGCAGTTTGAAATCGAAAAAGAGCTCCAGCATAGACCGTACGGGAGATACTAGGTCTGATCGCTGTATGGGGAGACAAATCTGTTGTATCCAGCTCCGTTACAGAACACGAAATGCCAAAGCGTTTGAATAAAAAACTCCAGGATACACAGCGCTGTGTGACAAGCGTAACGGGAAGCCAGAGACTCAAATGGACGCTCATGAAGGGAGGGAGGGGGTACTGAGGACTCCAGCTATCCCACAGTCCACAGCAGTCTCTGAAAATTATTTGCATTCTTGGCTGAGCTCCCAATGTCTGTAGGTTCAAACACAGTGTCTGGCGTGGTTCAGGGAACAGCTCCTCAGTTTATTTCCCCCCACCACCACGTGAAAAAAAAAAGGGAAAGATTGCTGTGCTATGGCGTTTGCTCAATGCACTCCGCGAAAAAGGCGCCAAAGGGTTGTCTGCTGCCTTCACAAAGGGAGGGGTGAGGCTGTACCCAGCACCACCCGGGGCAGTGTTTTCTGCCCCATCAGGCACTGTGCTCTCAACACGGAAGTGGGAACTATGGGATAGCTGAGGAACAGCTACCCACAGTGCACCGCTCCTGAAATCGATGGTAGCTTTGGACCATGGACGCAAACAATCGATTTCGGGATCCCACTGTGGACGCGCTAAACCGATTTTATTAGATCTGTTTTGTAATATCGGTTTAAGCTAATTCGAAATAATCGTGCAGTGTAGACGTACCCTAACACTCAATGTACTGAGATGAACCACTTCAATTCCACTAACAAGTCTCTCTGCAATTTAAATTGAGTGATTAGTAAAGAAGAGGTGAGAGAATGGAACATTCTGGGGCAATGAGTTCAAGGGAAGAATGCCTCTCACTTCTGTGGGAAATGTTTGTGCTGAGGCAGGCACAGCACAACTGGCTAGATTATACTACCCTACCCTCATTGTTTTTAAACCATCACATTAGATGGCCTGGGCTGCCTAAAGTCCTTCAGCTGTCCACACAAAAATACAGATTTTACATGTGTCATTTGTAAGTACTTCACTATATTAACCAGTTAAAGACCATTATGCTTTCTATTTTGCTGAGGAAATAATCACCACTGCAGCTAAGTAGTCAAAAGACCTGAGAAAGTGTTCAGTCCACATGTGGGAGAAAACTTAATTATGGTTCAGTGGGTAGGCCAAGATACAGACTGCTGGGTTATCGGTTAGAATTTAAACTACAGTTTCAGTGATGGAAAGTTACCATGTGACCGTTTGAAGTCTTCTGTAAAATGTCTGTGAACTGACCTATGACATCCGCATCATCACCACCACCATCACCTCCACCATTGCTGAGAATTTTGGAAGTAAAATACTGAACAGCCCTTAGACTGAACTTTCAGTAGTTTTTCCTCCTGATAAATAATGACGACATGTTGGACAGATTGTTCCATATACTCTTGCGGGAATTCTGTACCACTGAGCATGCGCAAAATTCACTTCCCCTGTAGATTTCTTCGCTTCCCTGAAGAAAACTAACCTCTGACAGGGAAGCCGCAAGAGAGGGTAGGCCCCCCTTCCAGCACCACAGGCATGTCATTTTGGGTGCCTGGAGCAGCCAACAGAGGTAAATCACCATGGGGCTGAGATGCCCTTGCCGATGGTGTCTACCCTGGGCGGGGCTCAGTTGTTAGTCCCAGCTGGGCTGGGAAGGATGGGACTTCCTCTTCCCGGCCAGGGCCAGGTCCAGGTCCAACCCAACTCCAGAAGTCTCCCCCAGCTGCAGAAAGCTCCACAAACACACATCCATCCCACTTCCTGCTCCCATCACGCCCCAGCTGTGGGTGGGAGGAGGAGCTGATCATTGTACAGGGAAATGCTCCCTGATCCACCCAACCCCAATGCATCCAAACTCCCCACACCCTCCACCACACACCAAGTCCCACTCCCTCAGCATCCAGACCCCTCCCACACCAAGCCCCACTCCATCTTGACACCTCCACCATGCAGACTCCTCTCCACTGAGTCCCACCCATTCTTCACCTGAGTCCCCCCTACAGAGTCTCATTCCTTCCCCCCTCCCCCTGCAAAGTCAGGGTCAGGTGCAGCCTCACCATCGAATCCATGCCCGCGGGGGGAGGGGCGGCGTCTACGGGGTGTGTGTGAAAGAGTAGGAAGACTGTTGGGGGGCTAGGCTGGGCTGCAGGATAATTTCCCACCTCCATGCAGCCAGTGCTCTATGCTCCCTGCTGAAAACTTCACATTTATTTATTTACAAATAAAACATGCAAAATTAAGTTTTTTGGCATAGAATTCCCTCAGGAGTATATATAAGTTGTTAAAGCCTGTGTGGTACTTTCTTGACCAAAGGGATTGCTTCAGACTAGTACAGGCAGTCCTCAACTTTACAACATTCGACGAACAGCACTTACAACATCTCTGAATTGACGCTGATGTGACTTATGACAATTGGTTTAGACTATGATGCTTAGTCCCACAATGGAGTGGATTGCAGTTCTGAATTATGACATTTTGACTTACGACGCAATTTGCGGGAACCAATTGTGTCATAAATCTGAATACTGCCTGTATTGAACATCTCTTTAGTTTACTATCCATTTTAATAACATGGATATTCTGTCTACCTTGCTTAGAACTAGAACTCAATACAGAAGTGTCCTCACAACTAAAGAGGTGGGGAAAATCTCTACACCTTGGCGAACCACTTCTGACAAGATTTTATGTAAATTTGAGGTGCTTCACTAATTTTTTTAAGAGGGTACATTCACTGCAGATTATTCAAATTTTCAAGACACCATACAGAATCTTAAGTATTCCACCCATCAGCGACTTTTTCCAGTATTTTTATTCATGGCTTTTTTCACATTCAGAGCTGCATATAAAGTAGATCTATTACAGATGGTAGTTCTTTAAAAAGACATAGCACAGAGGAAGAACCCTCAGATCTGCACTCAAATACGGCCACCCAAGTGTCCAACTTTACGATATTTAATTGACTTGGCCCTAACTGAATGCTAGAGAGGCATTTAGCTTTTGGATTCACAACAATGACAATCAAGACTTGCCAAACCTAGAAGGCAATCCACAGTTTTGCTATTTTCCAGCACTAGTCTGGGGGTGGGGGAGTGAAGGACCAGAGAAAGACAGAGAATCATGTTGAAGAGCTATGCTTGCTCTCTTCCCCCAAAGAGTTGCTAACAGAAGACAAATGTTAACAATCTGACCTTTTAGAAGCCTGCTATTTTTGCTCATCATTTAGGTCAATGAGACACAGAAGTCCCAGGTATGTACCTTATGTCCAACAAAGGTCTAGTTAAAGCTTGGCCCAGAGTACCACAGCTGCAAGAACCTGGGTAAGACTCAACACAATTCAAGTTACTAATATCCACCTCTTGATGAGGTAGTCATGGATTTCAGTTTCCCATGAAGAGACTGACCTATACTTAGGCAGATATTGCAGTATAATACTGCAAGTTTGAGGATTCAGTTTTTACAGACTCTGCTTAGTAGAGCTACTGTATGTTTACCTCATGGCTGCATAGATGAGTCAAGAAATCCACAGCACTTTGATAACACTATCTTGTCAAGATTTCTTTTTCAAGATAGATTCTGAGGCTTCATTTTAAGTCACTTTAGATAGTTACAGGCTTTATATTTTGATAAAATGTAAATTTGTTTTGTGATATTATGCAGTACAGCTTGATAAGAGGTGAACAATTAACAACGCATATACTGTTTACTAAAATATCTACCTTGCGTGAGGAACTTGTAGACATGCTCCAGAAAGGGTTCATAACTTGTATCCCAAGTAAAGGGCTGCAAATGTTGTCTCCAGACCCTCTCCAGCACTTCGATGTCACTTTCTAGCCTAAAAACATACAGAATTAGATGTTAAGAGCGTTCAAACAAGATTCCAACACAATTAGACCAGACCTAATTAGCCTATTAGGACAATATTACAACATTTGTTTCTGAAATTCAGAATTAAAGTTTGTGTAATAGTAATCAACCTCAACTAGCTCAAAAGCTCTCCAAAATACTTCAAAACATTCATAAAACCAAGAGAAATATTTGAACGTATACAGCATCTTTCAGCCACTCTCGTTCCATTCCTGTTTGCACTCTCCTCTCTGCAAAGATGCCATTGGACAGGCCTGCAACTTCCCAATGGGAAATGCATGAAAACAGTTGGACTTGACTAAGCTACCCAACAAACAACAGATGGCACTCTAATAGCCTATTCTGTAGCTTGGGAAAGTTTTTCCAGCCCTGGTTTTGATCATCTGACTCTGCAAGCCTTTTAAGAGTATTAGTTCGAAGAGTGTCTGCCATTCCCAACGAAGGAACTGAGCTTGTTGAGCTTTCATCATGTGTGACATTTTGTTTTCATTTGCATAGAAATGCATCCAGGAATAGATAAAGTCACAGAATCCAGAAGTTTCTCTGCAGCCTTTTCTCTTTTTAAATTGTGTTCCACTACAAAAAGCACAATATGGACGTAGTATGATCAATGGTCCTAATAGAAAGTACTTCAGTAGAGTTGGGAATTTCACTGAGACACTTACCATTTTGATTCCCGCCTCTACTACTCCCCTTCTCCCTACTCATTTAACATCAGCTTATCTCCTTAAAGAGATTTTAGCTACTGGGTGGGTCTGGAGCCACTCTTCTCTGGTTTCTCCACCTCCTCTCAACTTAAAATTTCTCTCCCCAGTTTCTTCTGGTTCCCCCCCACCCCCCCATCTCTAGTTATAGTAACTAGAGTATTTTGGTATGCAGTGTAGTTGTAGCTGTGCTGGTCCCAGAATATTAAAGAGATAAAGTGGGTAAAGTAATATCTTTTATTGGAACAACTTCTGTGTGTGGCTCAAAAGTTTGTTTCTCACACCAACAGAAGCTGGTCCAATAAAAGATATTACCTTATCTACCTTGTCTCTCTAAAGCATTTTGGAACAGTTTTATATAACTTCTATATGAATCTGTAGGATAATGATCCATGAGTCAATTCATCATTAATGCCTGTCCATTTCTTTTATAGCTGTTATAATAGCTTTTTCCCCAGATCAAGCAATCACAAGTGGCTAGTTTGAATCAGGACTAAAAGTTCTGTTTTTAATTACACAATTTGAGTCCATTCAGCCTGGTATGCTAGGAAATAATACCCCTTTAAGCTTAAAGCAGCACTTGTAAAAACATGAAAATTCAGCAAAATTTCTGTAAAGCTATATCTGCCTGCTTTTTAAAGAAAAAAATTGATATATTCAACTAGCTACAAATAAAACCATTTTATATCACTATAACTTCATCCACACTAAGTGTTTCACTGATTTAACTATATACACCACTATCTCAATATAACGCCACCCAATATATCACGAAATTGGATATAACGCGGTAAACCAATGCTCCGGGGGGGGGGGGGGGGCTGCACGCTCCAGTAGATCAAAGCAAGTTCAGTATAACACGGTTTCATCTATAACGCGGTAAGATTTTTTGGCTCCCAAGAACAGCATTATGTTGAGGTAGAGGTCTAATTAAAGTTAGTATATGAACGGTGTTCAGAGAAGCTCTCAGATTTTGAGTCTTCTCAAACTTTATCTACTCATTCTCAAGCTATCCATCCACCCAGATTATGACTTTGCAATCACATCCTTATGAACAGGTTCTCCTGCATGACCTCTCCAGCCAACAGATCTGCAAGACACATTCAAGAGCCAAGATACAAGGAATAAGCTCCATCCCTGTTTTCTCCCCCTGCCTCCTCAAACACACACTTCTGATCCCAACAAATACCTATCTGGTGGCTCCAATACAATCGCTGAGCATAAGAAATGCTAAACGAACAGGCCTATTGAGACATCTCTGAGCAGTCACACTGGTCTGTAACTCTGCTTCCTCAAGGCAGTATCGTGGTCACACCTTTACACAAAGGAAAGGCTCCCAAGTGCCTCAGTCGCAGTTCTCATGTGCCAGCCGCTTCCATTCCCGTCTCACGCTTTACTCCGTAACTGTGCACTGCCCTACAGCACTAGTGAAGCTGCACCAGCCGGATGAGCGTCTGCCCTGCAGAGCTGCCCGGGTAGCACGCGGCAGCCTACGCTCGTTAGGCTCAGGAAGCTTCCCCCAAATGGGCAGGTTTTAGAAGCCAGGGCGGGGACACCTGAGCTCAGGGAGGACGTGGAGGTCACGGGGGCGCAGCTGGCAGGCACCGGAGATGGCCAGAGACACGGCAGGGGCAGCGGTTACCGCTTTGAAAACGAGCGCGTGCGAGCTGAGGGGGAAATAACGGCAAGTGCTGTGACTGACCCACCCGGGCCAGCGCCCCGCGCGCCCCCTCCCCCGCTGTACGTCCCCGGACGCTCCCGCGAGGCAGGCAAGCCGCTGGCAGCCGGACCCCCCAGCTCCGCCCACCGGCCGCCGCACCTGAGAGGGGAACGGGCCCGACCCTCCACCGCCTTAGCCACGGGGAGAGCAGAGCCAGGAGCCCGCCACGGCCCCCCACCCTCCGCGCGCAGCACAGTGGCTGCCCCTGGGCCAGTCTCGCCCCACCCCTGCAGCGGCCGCACCCAGCCCCACCCGCTGCAGCCAGAGCATCCCAGTCACCTACCCCGCAGCAGCCCCGCCCACCCCGCAGGCTCCCCACCAAGCAGGGGCCGGGTACCTCAGCGGCTTTGCCTTCCTGCGGAGACTGTCTCCGCCCGGCCGCCGTTGTTGTTGTGCTATTTCTAAGGGGGCACCCCGCGTTCTCGCTCTTTCCCAGTGCCCAGAGGAGCCGGGCGGGGCCGCAGCGCAGGCGGGCTCCAAGACGCCACTCACCCGCACTAGTTCCCCGGACACTCCACTGCAAGCGCGGCCAAGTCCCCGCCACCACCTCCGTCCTCCCTCACCCTGTCCACAGCTCTGATACCCGCCCCTAGCAGCAATATCCGGCCGGCCTCTGACACGCATTGGCCGCAGAGTCAGCCAATCACAGGCCGGCCGTTCTGGACAGTGTTGTGACTGCGGTTTGGGGACTACCACACTGGCCAATCACAAACTCCGCTCCTCCTACGGCGTTAAAAACGCGGCCGCAACCTGTTACCAAGGTACACTGCCTGTCGCCAATGAGGACGATGACGATTGGCTAGAGCACTTGGGGGAGGTTTTAGTGCGACTATGGATGACTAGGACTAGGCATTATTGCGATTGTGAATGACAACGATTGGCCGAAACAAGTGTCACTCCCCGGGGGCGGGGTAAATGGATAGATGAATTATTTCGATTGGCTGAAGGGCAGCTCTCCGCCGGACGGATAGCGATTGGCTGGCAGAGCCGTCGCTTGCTGATGGGTGGGATAGTGGGGGTCAGCCGTGCTTGTGACTGGCTGGAGCCTAGCAGCTGCCAGGCGCTGGGGTTGGGGCTGTTCCACCTGCCCCACCCTTGGGAGACAGCCAGGCCCAGCTCTCTGCTCCCTGCTCCCTGCTCCCAGCCGCCAGCCTGTCGCAGCGAGGGTCCCGATTCCAGTCACTCGCTGAGCCGCTGGCGTCCCTCCGGTGACTCCGCCAGAGCTGCCGCAAGGCAGGGGGTGGGTCCCGGGCTTCTCCTGGGAGAGGAGAGCCGGGTTTTAGCTCACAGCTGTGCGGCTCCGCCGGCGTAAGCCCGCGCCCGCAGTTTCGGGCGCGCTTAGCGGAGGGACGCCGTGGTTTAGCAAGACCAGGCTCTCCCACAAAGCTGGGGCGGACTCGCGGTTGCTTTGTTGCTCCCGCAGTGATGCCAGTTTGCAGTCCTGTTTCTTAGGTCCCCAGTGACACCCTTTCTTCATTATACTTTCCTGCCCTTGCTTATGGTGCACCTCACTGCAATTCCTAATAACCTGCCCGGGGTTCATGTAATTCCGCACGTGGGCCAGTCGCCAGACCAGGCATCTTGTACTGGAGCATTGCTCTAGTGGAGATCTGAGGAGACTGCATAGTGGCTAGGGCATGGCAGAGAGTGCTATTCCAGAGAGTATGTTTTCGTCTGCACGTCTATTCAGGTAGGGGGGCTCTTTGGGTCTGATTCACCATTTCCTTGCATTGCATAGAGTCACTTACATTACACTACTGCAAAGTGAATGTAAGAGACTACCGTTCTGATCTGGCGATATTTGACCCCCACTCTAGATTTGCTTTGCGCTATTGTACATTCAATGACTACAGGGTTACAGGGAATCAGGCCCTTGTATGGGAGAAGACAAGAGAGTGAGAGGTTTAACAATAACGCTCTGACAGCACTTCATATATCACCTGGGATCTCTCTGGTGTTCTACAGTTGGACCTTTGCCTAGCAATAAACTGCGAATATGGTTAAATTGTGGTCATTTTGTGGTGAAGACAAAGACCCATTAGTGGCTGTATTAAAACCAATATACTTACTTCTCTTGTAATCCAAAACAGATTTGAACAGAGGTGAAAAGCTGCTGTGACAAGCGGTAATGTGCCCTGGCTTCTGGGAGATTGCTTAGTCAAGAAAGGAAGTGTGATATTTCCATTGAAGAATCAGTCTTGAATATAAATGTTCCTTACATGGATTTTTAATTCAGATATATACAAAAATCACGACAGGGGGCTAGATAAACAACACTCATCTACCCACAGTACTAGATACATTGTCCAGTTACATAATTATAACCCTTTCTAATAGAGTTACAGATACCAGTTTAGTATAATTTTACTGGACTTTACATACAAGAACTGCAATGGCTAAGAGAGGGATAAAGTAGGACAGTCTTCTTTTCATTAGAATCAATAAGCTGTAAAGTATTATTTTAATCAGTTCAGGAACTCCTCTGGGGAGCTATAATTAATGGTGTTATATAATCTAAGAAAATGTTTGTGCAACCTGAATACTTTCAGCTTCTTTTATTGGTTCTCCTAATGAGCCATCAGATTTTTGGCAAAGCATACATAGCAAATACTAAAATAATCTTTTTCTGACAACTAACTAACACAAACCAGTTTCCAATACATAAGTATCAGTGAGAAGTTTTTACTTAACAATAGTTTAGCCCTACATAGCTGCAAAATAAGACAAGCAAAACATGAATGAAACTCAACAGAATCTGCTCTTATTCCTAATTAGGTCTTTCTCTGAGTCCAGTAGAGTGAAGTTACAAAAGTGATATACCATTGCTAACGCCATTTATTTGTCAAGGTTTGGAAAATGGCAACAAAATCCATGCCATCCTGAGATATACAAATTATAGGGAAAATGACAAATAAATAAATACAGGTTTTAAAGTCTCTGTCATATCACCAACATGCTCATGTCTTTGTCATCAGTTGTCTTGATTATTATAACCTTCTCCTCTCTGCTTATCTTCCAAATGCTGCTTCTAAATCTTTCCAAATGCTATTAAAGTCCTATTCCTCTCTTGTTCCAACCATACCACTACTGCCCTTCTTGATTTTCTGTCTTCTATTGCATCATATTCAAGCTCCTTGTTCTTACCTTCAGAGTCCTATACAATCTCGCCGCTACCTAAATTCCTGTCATAAGTTCATTCTACTTACTCTCTTGCTTCATACGCTCATTACTTTCTCCTGTTTTCAGCATGATGCCTTTTCTCATGTTGTGTCCACTACACTTAGAACAGTCTCCCACCTCTTTTCTGCTAACAGTCCTGTCTCTCCTCCTGTCTCTTCTGTAAAGTCCATTTCTTACAGAAATCCTTTCTACATTTATCTCTTCATCACTGGTCTCTCCACAGCCACCTACCTGTGTTTTGTCTGCATTAGGTCCCAATCAAAGTTCTAAATCAGTGGGACATTGCAGGGTGTGTCTGTCTGAGTAGATCCCTTTGCAAGATCAGTACCTTATACTGCAAGCTCTCTAGGGCATGGATCATGTCCCAGTGTGAGTCGTGTACAATATTCTGTACATTTACAGTGCTGAATAGATATATCACAATGATAACGTTAGGCAGAATTTTCACATTTTAACTTTTGTACCAAGAGGCAAGGCAAGTATCCCTAGTAGAAGAAAACTTTTCTTAAGTACCATACTTTTGACATTACAAACACCAAGTACACTGTAATTTTAAACTTTTTATTTAAGTAGGGTATGTGTATATATATATATACACACACGATAAAATAATTCACCTTATGTGCCTTCTTACTGGCTTTTTGGAATAAGATCTAATATGTCCAGTTAATATCCGATACATCTATTAAGGAACCATCTTTTTTTATCCTGTACTTTCAGGACAATGGGTTTCATGACCTAATGATGGATTTTCCATCTCTAACTTCTATGATCTTATTGTTAAAACTATGATCACAGTACATTGTATCTATTACAGTTAGATCTATAATCATATTAGTATTATTCAATTACCTGCCTAAAAACTATTGCTGGTGCACAGTGACTGCTGTGTTCCACCTCAGAGGAGGTTGAGTGATTGCTGCCCATCAAGTCTATAAAGCGTCTAGAGATCTTTTGAGATGAAAGGTCTAAGCAACAAATATATATATATATATTTATTATTTATTATTACTGTTACTACAGTACTTATAAAATGAACATAGGTTACTTGGCATCAGGTCAGACTCCAAGCCCTCAGTCAATAATCATGTAGATCGCTTTGCTCTTGCTTTTAAAGCAAAGGAAATCATTTTTATTAAGGTATATTATGGTTTATAATTATATAAAACGTATCAATGTCATTTTAAGATGAGTTACTTGTTACTATTCACATAGGGCTGGATCATGCTCCCTTTGATGTCCATGGTAAAATCACTACCAGACTTCACTAGGAATGGAAGGTAGGTTCTCAATCATTTCATTAGAAATATAAGGCAGTCCTCAAAACAAGATATTCCTGAATTCAAAATTAAAATTATGTTCAGGGCTGTTCTGCCAAGTCCAATAAAATCACGACCCCACCAGCGTTGATCCTATTTGTTTTCCCCTTAGAAGGCCTTGTTCTCCCCTTTATATATTGACCTGGGATTGCTGTCCCTCTCCCTGCGCCTGCACCAGACTTACTGATCTCCAGGGTTAGCAATCGCAATGTTACCTGAAGAACTCATGTGTGTTGGGGGGGCAGGTAAGACCTTAAACTACAATTCTGTATATTCTACACACATAAAGATAATTGTATGATTTCACTCTGAAAGATTTAGGATTTTGGGATACCGTTTTTATGAAAACATGCTATATAAAATAAAGCTGTGTTGTAGTTACTAATTTTATTCCTGACTTCTTGAGAATTTTTTTTTGTAATTGTTTGGATACTCCTGGACCTGATGTCAGTTTTTAGATATTCACATAGTAATAATACTAATAATTAATAATAAATACTTCATAATAAAAAGCATGAGCAAATACCCTGTTATACTAAAAGTATCTGTGACTGGATCTTGTTAAGGTATTTGCATAGGTTCGTGTTCTCATATAGATGAAAGCACCAGATTCAAAGGTAAATCAAAGGAAAATGACAATCCAGAGGACATGACATCCCTGAAAGCACATCAGCATCTAAATGTTTTGACGGATCCAGTAAGCCACTTCAAAGGCACCAGCATGAATGCCTAAGGATTCTGCCCTGTAACCAGCTGCTCTTTTATGGAAAAAATTGTGAAAATGCCATCCAAAGAGGAAAGTAAGGCTATTATTGTATCACCCTTTTATCCACTTATTTCTGTTTTCTTAAAATATTAACTTTTCTTTTAGTTTTATTACATGAAAAAAGTTTTATATTATTAACATTTAAAACTAAAACTATTGAGAACATAATTTAGCGTTTCATCATTGGCCTTCCTCTGCTCCCATGACTGCAATGCAACACTGATTGCTTTTGAAAATCTCACTTTTAAAAATTTAAGTGCTACCCACACTTTACAGGCCAATGTTTTGTGTTTTGTCAAGTTAGAGAAACACACTGGCAGGACACTCCTAAATGCTGTCAAGACCAATACATTTTTATACTTGTCTTGGACTCCTGGTAAGGAAAAAAAAATTGTACTTGAGTTCCAGCACCATCTCTTATCCACACTTATATGTACACAAGCAACACTCACCTGCACCCCACAGCCCCATTAACTTGCAACTAGAATGACCAGCTCTCAGGACTATCACCAGATGACTGCCTGCTCAGAGGGGAGACAAAGAGGATGATTGCTGAAGTAGGAAGGAGTCCTGGCTTTATGCACTAGCCTTGTAAAATAGAATCCTGTCCTGCGGTCTAGCCATTCCATTTCTGGTACAATTGAACCCTGCAAAGGTGGATTTAATATTTATTTTTATGATGTTTTTTTAAATTTTGATTTCATACAAATACTTCATTTAAAAAAAACTTACATTAAAGAATGCTACAGTTGAACAATGCCAATGGGTAAACAATGCCAAGAAATCAGAAAGTACCAAAGATAAGGATGCCCATGCAATCTTAGAGTAAATCTGCCTCTATGTACACTTTGCAATACTCATTACTTCATTACTCAGAAATAGTGATTATGTAAGTGCAATATAACATTATTTCTTTTCTTCTTTTTTCAGTCTAACATCTTTTCATTTTGAGGTCCAGATAACAGCATCCATAATATCCCCAGTCCACCCTTGAAGCACAATGGGTAGAAGGAACATTGAAGCAGAAGTACATCGTCAGACTAGAGTGTGAATGAAAAAGCGCTGTAGCACTGTCTACACTGGATCGAGAGACCCTCTGGAAGCTCCTTCGGCACTACGGCATTCCGACAAAGGTGGTCAACCTGA
>NC_133787.1:13094963-13208228 GCF_003597395.2 Chelonoidis abingdonii | reverse complement strand
TCCAAGAAACACCTGGCAACGCGACCTTCAGGCTGATAGCAAAAAAATGGGCTATACCTGGAACCAGCTAGAGCAAATGGCCCAGGATAGAGGACTCTGGAGATCTGTGGTTGGCGGCCCATACCCCGACTGGGGTGACGGGCATGAGTGAGAGACTGTCTACACTGCCGCTTTAAAGCGCTGAAACTTGCAGCGCTCAGGGATGTTTTTTCACACCCCTGAGTGAGAAAGTTCCAGCGCTGTAAAGTACCAATGTAGACAAGCCTTTAGACACATATAAATACATATCTTGCTGCCTCTTCTAGAGGTAGAAAAAAAGAATCATCCCCCACAAAGAAAGCATCCTAACTCTCATTTCTCCATCAACGCCAATTACTTACCACCGCCAATCTTATCTCCCCACCCATCCAATCCCCTCAAACAAATATCTGAAAAAAGACATGGGCTTTGCATTGTGATCTGAAGACAAGGAGACATGATTTGTTGGGCCAGCTTGAGATGCTTATTAAAGTAGCCCTTCTGTACACACATAAAGATTGCCTAGACAACAGCTCCATCAAGTTTAAACCAAAGGATTATCACTTAAAATGTGTCAGTTGATTTGAATTCTTTCAGGAGATTATGGGAAGGCAGGCTTTCTGTAAAATACAGAGCCAGTGAAACTCAGAAAACTCTGCTGTCGTAATAAAAATCCATATGTCCCCCAAGCTATTTGTTTTATTAATTATTATTTTAATTGTAAGCTCTCACTGTATAATCACATATACTTAATGTCATAGTCAGAACAACCACTTTAGGATGGCATAGGCATAGGAAAAAAAGGGGAAAAAAACATTTAAAATAAATGTACATGTATACATCAGGAAAAACAAAACAACACACACCTACAAGGCGACTGTGAGAATAGTGACATTTAAGGCAGCGATTCTCAACCAGGGGTGTGTTTACCCCTGGGGCTACGCACAGGTCTTCCATGGGACATCAACTTATCTAGATATTTGCCTACTTTTACAACAAGCTACATAAAAAGCACTAGCGAAGTCAATACACCCTAAATTTCATACAGACGGTGACTTATTTATACTGCTCTATATACTGTACACTGAAATGTAAGTACAATGTTTATATTCCAATTGATTTATTTTATAATTATGTTGTAAAAATGAGAAAGTGAGCAATTTTCAGTAATAGTGTGCAGTGACACTTTTGTATGCTTATGTCTGATTTTGTAAGCAAGTAGTTTTTAAGTGAGGTGTAACTTGGGGTTATGCAAGACAAATCAGATTCCAGCAAGGAGTACAATAATCTGGAAAGGTTGAAAGCCACTGATTTAAGGCATACCCAGTTCTATGTTTAATTGTACAGTCCTTAGATACTCTGGATTAATTCTCATTGACTTCAGTGAGGCCCCAATTTCACTCTGTGGTAACAGATGCCTTAGAAATAACCACAAAGAGATGTGAGGAAATGTTTAAAATGTATGTAATTAGTTTAAGGTAATACACAGCACCACTAGATGGTGTTCTGCAACTGTTCTATTCGCATATTCTAATCGATGGGCAGATAAGTGACAGCAATACTTTACTGATTGAAACATATGATATACACTGTATGACATGGAGAACATGAAGACCAATTCTGCAGTGTGTGTGTGTGTGTGTGTGTGCGCGTGCGCTGATCTCCCACTCAAATCCACAGCAGTTCACACAGAATAACATCAGCAATAATTAATACTGATAACTGATTGACATAATTTGTGCAAAATATGCTCTTATTTGATAGATATTGATATCAGTATCACTTTGGTTCTCTAGAAGTGTCAGATTGAAAGATGAAATTTCCTAACTTTGGAATATAATGAAGTACGATTACAAATTACAAACAGTGGTTTAAAAAAAAAGATTCTACACTTTAGAATTTATCTCCTTTGAGATTTGAACAGCACTATCACACACTGCCAATACTTGACAAATAACCCTAAATAATAATAGATATACTGTAACCTTTTGCCATTTCAAGATTTTGTCTTTGTGGGAGCATGAACTTCCAGTTTTTTTCTGATTCTGAGATTGGCTTAGTTTTTTCATATTAGTCCACAATTAGATAATCTGTTAGGTGGCAAATGTGGAATTGTCAATAGCAGGTAAGCTAAAGACAGAGAAATCAACAAAGCCCCAGCAAACACATTTTAGCAATACTAGGATATTTAGCAGCTTTTACATTCATTCTAAATCCATCTGTGATGAGGTCAGTGGGCAAAGGGGTAATTCAGAGCAGGCAATGGCAGGAGTTGTCCGCTGGGGGAGTAAGGTTCAGATACCTGTAATTAATTATGTCATGATCCCATGGTATACTATGACAGTGCAAATCCTAATCCAAGCCTGGGGTCTGAATAACTGCCCGCAGCACTGAACTGATTCATAGGGTGGGACCAGGATGCTTCATTCTGCAGCCAAGGATTTGCTCCACTGTCACCATTGTTACCCCTGCACCTCCAGCACTTCATTCCAATAGGATGGGGCCAAGCATGCCTAGCAAAGCTCATTGATCCGACACCTCCTCCCTTCGTCTGCCCTCTCCTAAAGGTCCCAGGCATGCTGGGAATCCGGGATTCCCATGGAGAACAACTCACAGTGGCAGGGGATGGGCTTTGTATGGGCTTCTGGCATCTTGCCTTTCTCCTTCCATGAAACAGAACTGCTCTGGTTAAGGTCTCCAGGGCTGTAGAGAGTTGAGCTGCAGGATTTGCCATTATGGGAACAGTTTGTTCTGAGGACTTGGATTTTGCCTGCCATAGGGATCCACACCATCTTGGGCACTGGGGGAGAGAAGGAGGAGATTGACTTGAGAGGTGCTGAACACCCTCATCTCATGTTAGTTTCAACAGATACTGAGGCACTGAGCACCAGGCAACAGATCCCCAAGTCTTCACAGGATTGGACTCAAGGGGATGAGTTGCAGGCAGAGTGCTAACACACATTATCATATGGCGTGGTTTATTGGCATGAGTTTGGGATGGCCACATTATTCACGAGTGGCAAAACAAAATGTGCAGCAGTTACCATTTTATGTAACAGAGCAAGTCACTGTGTTCTCTTTGCCAGGGAGACTTTATGTTTGTTCTTTCTTATTTTGTTGTTGTTGTTTTGCTTTCTTTAATCTAAAATAAGTTATCCAGACTGGAAATTCTTATTTTTATTTGTACATGGAGAAGACATAGCAGCGTTAGCTGAGCTCATTTTTAAAAACAAATTAAACTAACAGATATTTTCTTAGGACCACATGGGGATTCCTCTGATATATGGGAATTATCAAAATACATAGTGGACATGGAAAAGGTGTGGCTGGAATGCAGCTGCACATGTGTTATCCTGAGCAGTGGCCTTTGCAGGCCATTGCAGCCTGACAAACTTTAGAGCAGCCCTGAATCCTTTGACTGGCAATGTTATTAGAACAGGCTTTTACTCAAGATTTCTGGTCTTTTAAACTTCTGCTTGGGCTAGATATAGCAAGTGGTCATGCTCTCTTAATAGAATTCTGCATTTCAAATGGATCTTGCCTAGACCTTATGTGTGCAAAGAAAAGTGGAAAATGAGGACAAAAAATAATGAATGTTTCAGATCCTTCAAAAGGATTCATTTTGCTTCTAGAAATGAGTAATATTTCCTGCACTTTATTACAACCGAATGACCGATTGCTCTGTCCAGTGTCTCCTGCTAACCAAATCTGGTGTCTCTCTCCTTTCCCTCCTCATCCTAAGTGCGAGAATGTACCTTCCCCTAGTGTGGGTGGGTAAAGGAAGAAGTGGGGAAAAGGTACAGGAAACTTTCCACCATACTGCAACTCCTTTTCTGGTACCAGGTACAATTGATATCCTGATCATAGGGACAGCTTCCTGTTAGTGCCTTCTGGAACACAACCTAGTCCAAAGGAAGGGGGGAAGAGGCATGGCCATGCTCCAGCCATTCGCCTTCTGTAACTAACTCCTGCAATTTTATCATGAGTCATGACATTATATTTGGTGCTTTTCTTAAAGCCCCAGCTCCTCAAGTCATGTGATTATGTGAAAATTTCACCTTTCATTAAAAAAGCAAACGTTGCAGAGGAATGCCTGAAAACATTAATGCTGGCTATGACAAAAGTAGACAATTTTTAAAACAAATTTATTTTTAAAAATCTCATGAGTTTTTAGCCAATCTCATGATTTTACAGGAGGCTGACTTATGATTTTTTAACTATTGGGATTGGCTATACTGCTTCGTCACCCAGGAAGTCTGGCTGGTCCAATGTGCAGAGATTGGTGTACCTTGTTAACAGGTGGTGTAGCAGGTGCATGCCCACCGTACGGCATGGAGTTCTGGGAAGCACAGCAGGCTAATGTGCCAGGTACATACCCAGGCTCTGTGTTGGGCTGGTACTAGCCGTACTGAAACCCACAGTATGTTGTCTTTATGGCTATTGTTACCCACTCTAGCTGACTCCAAGCTAGCTAGAGTATGTCAGCCTGTGCACAGCTTTTGCTGTGTAGACATACCCAAAGTGATTATAAGTGTACATCCTAGATGCTAAAGGTGCTGTTAGAGCTTCACTTGGATTGTGTAAATTGGTGCCCGGCCTGGTTCTGGCAAGGAGATAAATAAATTATCATGAACTTTTATTTACTTAGAGTGACAGCTCAACTTGAGTGAAAACTAGGTAAAAGACAGGAAAGGAAGCTACCCATTTAAAAGTCACACTGTACATTTTGAAAGGGGATTTATTTATTTTAAAGCAGCTTATTAAATTCTGTGCAACAGTAATCCAGTAGTTACTAAGAGCATTCCAATGGAAGATATGGCTATGATAAATAATCAGTTGATATCAATGTCAACTCCCCACCAAAGACAGTCCAGATAAGAGACTGATATTAAAGAACAGTGACACGTCATAGAATTAGCCCCATTAAAAAAAAAAAAAAAAACATCAGAAGGCATATGGGCTCTGACAATAATATGATGAAGAAATGTATCAAATAATTTCCATATAAACCAAGATTGGAAAGGGTAGATATACAATATGTGATATCGAGCTTGATCCAGCAAACTTTCTGTGCATAGAGTTTCTATTGAATTCAATTAGAGTTTTGAAGATGGTAGGGTTGCAGGAGTGGGCTCTTGAATTCTGCGGTCAGCAAACAGCATCATAAACTTTAACTGTGGCACACGCTGGGTGACCAGAAACATTTATTTCCAGGAGGCAGCCCCCAACCTCCCACACCACTCATTTATAATCAAGGAATATAAATATTTTGATACTGATGTTTGTATATGTGTCTATTATAGTAGTATGTACAAGTTTTATTGGCATGACTTTGGGTTGTCTGCATTGCCCATGAGTAGCAAAGCCACATGTGACTGATTCAGGTCATGCCACAGAACTTCATCACGCTTTCTCCACATATCACACGTTCCAGAAAAACTATTTAATTTTTTTTTCAAATGCCTCCATTTGTAAAACAAGGTGATTTGGTTACTATGAGTGCTACTGCACAGAATAAGTTAAAATAGTTTTTGTTTACCTACAAATGCCATATCTTTAGGGTGGAGTATCTTGGGTGCTGGGTCCCATTGGAAAGCTGAAAATCGCTAGTTCAGCCAGGACAAATATTGCCACTGTCCAGTGTAGTTTTTTTGGGAAGGAAATCACATTTTGAGGAGCTGAATGAAACATTGTACCTGTGGATTTAAAAAAAAGGTGCGTGTTTGAAACCCGCTGAAGGTTTGTAATTTCAGAATAAGTCCCATGGGAGATATATTATGGCCCAACTCTGTCCTCCTTATTCAGTGAGAATACTCACTGAGTATGGTGCTACTTAATAGAGAATAAATGGCAAAATCCAGCTCTAAATGCATTTATCACATGGATATCAACTTCAAAT
This sequence comes from Chelonoidis abingdonii, assembly GCF_003597395.2. Taxonomy (NCBI): domain Eukaryota; kingdom Metazoa; phylum Chordata; order Testudines; family Testudinidae; genus Chelonoidis; species Chelonoidis abingdonii. Next base: position 13,202,311 of record NC_133787.1, on the reverse strand, counting down.
GAGCTTTTAAGTAGCTGTGTCTACACTGCAATAAAACACTTGCAGCTGATCCATGTCAGCTTATTCAGGCTTGTGAGCTGTAAAATTGCCGTGTAGACGTTCAGCCCAGGTTCTGGGACCCTGCAAGGTCCTAGAATTTTACAATTGCAGTTTTACAACCCTGCATGCCTCCCAAGCCTAAGTCAGCTGACATGGACTAGTCACGGGCATTTTATTTCAGTGTAATCATATCCTCTGTAGCCCCAGCCCTACAAACACTTATGCTTGTAAGTAGAGTCAGAGTTCAAATGCACAAAGCTGCATATATGAGTAAGTGTTTGCAGGATGAGAACCTACATTTGTATTCATACACAGACATATTAATTTCTATTTGATGAACTAAAATTGGTCGCCTTAGGCCTTTTATTCAAAACCACTCTCTGATTATGCACAGTTTTGTAAAAAATCATTAAACCCTTTACTATTCATTACTTAAATTACTATTGATTATTGGTAGAAGTAGTTTTCTTGTAAACCTCCCCCGCGCCCCCTGCCACAATGCTTTTTATACCATAGAAAGCCTTTGAACAATGAATATGTAAGAAACTTATCTGAGATTGATATTCATGTAACTGCACATTCTTGAGAATAAAACTGAAGATAACAGATTAATCAGATTGAAGAACCAGTATTTTAGAAATCAGTTTTGCAGAGAATAGTCAGTAAAGTGTGATCATTTATGTCAAACAGCTTCATCAAATAAGTGAATACAGCCCATGTAAACAACCTTTGATCAGCATCTTCCATAATATCATTACTAACTCTAGTTATAGCTGTAATTGTATAGCATGATGAGTGAAAGACAGACTGAAACCAATTTAAAACTGTGTTTTTTCAAGTGAAAATTAATTTGTTGACTTAATTTTAGAGATGATCAGACATAATAAAATAGAACTATATTTTTTTCAACTTACATATGGAGCCAGATTTCTACACAAAAGTCACTCACCTTCTTTCATCTCCCAGTAAAGTGACATATTAAACAAGCTGATAATTTTAAAAAGCTGCATATTTTAAAAACCTAGCATTTGGCTGATCAAAGAACTGAATATGAAGAGCAAAGACTGTGGACTCAGGATTAATATGCAGAAGGCCAAAGACATATTCACTGGAACATGATTTTAGAAGAAAATATGATAGTAAATGGAAAAATATTAAACATTACCACGGAATGTATCTGTCTGGGTCAGCTAATACTCACAATTCCAAATCAAGATGATTTGGAGTTCTTTAGTAAGTAGTGAGCTTTCGTGGGTGAATACCCACTTCGTCAGACGCAGGTATTCACCAACGAAAGCTCACGCTCCAAAACGTCTGTTAGTCTATAAGGTGCCACAGGATTCTCTGCTGCTTTTACAGATCCAGACTAACACAGCTACCCCTCTGATATTTAGTAAGTAGTACCACTGAACCTAATGGTACTGATCACATAAGTAAGGACTGCTCACTTGAGTAAGACTTTGCAGGATCTGGTCCTTTACAGAAAAGAAACAGAGCTGACCACTGATTTTGTAGAAGACAGTAACAACAAAACCTCAACCTCCTTCCCTCCTTAGAGCGCTGTTCAAACCAAACCCGACCTGGTACTTGCAGGAAGGGTATCCATGCTTAAATAGCTGTAATCCAGGTGCATCTCTAATGGAAGTTATGATGGAGAAAACTCCAAAAGCTGGACAGTAAGAAAAAATAACTATCCTTAGAATTTTGACAGGATTAGATTGTGACTTGGACTACATGTGACTTGGACTACATGTGACTTGGACTACATGTTCACGCAGGTAAATAGAGGACAGCATGAACCCCTCTGCACAGCCTACACCGACCTTGGGTTCTAGCATGCAGGAATGAACAGATACAGATACTTTATAGCTACTATTGCTCTGCTAGAGCAGCTGGGCAGGAAATAGTAAAGCTGTGGCTCTGCTCCCAGTGTGCCAACCCACACGGTTGACCTGCTGAACGTAGTGTAGAAATGTGTTGCTAGTGTAAGCCAGCAAGTACTACCCCCGTGGGGCAAGGGGGATGCAAGGAGGGCATTGTGACTCCGAGGAGTGAGGGTGCTTGAGGCACAATTCATGCCAGGGCTATTCCTGGGGTGATGTGGCTCACATATCACTTGGCTCAGAACGATGCATAAAGACAATCAAGTCCAAATTTTGGATCTGGATAAAAAATTTCTTCACGTTCAGGGTGGGGATGTTGGGATGGTGGCTATTAGCTAAGGAGTCTCTGTAGTCAAGGATAAATAATCAAACGGTCCATAAGATGTCTAAACAGTGTGACTAGCTCTCCAGGGAAATTTAATAAGAAAGTGAACATTAATAAAAGAATAATCAAATAAAGATCTGTCCAATAGGAAGTAATTTATGCACAGTTAAGTAACAGTGTTTGGTAGCCTCTAATACCCTCAGACCTGGGATAGACTAAGGGAAATAGCAGAACCCCTTTCATTTGGGACATTTAAAACTAGACAGGACAAAATACTAGAAAATGTAGCGTAGCAAACAATCCTGCTCTGGCATGGCAAGGAGATGGATTAGGTGGATGAATAGGATTCTTCCAAGTCTAATTTTTATTAGACAGTACATTGTAACAGTATTCTTAGAATATTACACAAGAGGACTATCCTTATAAAACACCAAAATGTTTAGCTGTTAGAGTGTTCAGTTAGTAGCACTCTCAATCACTTTCAAATTAGTCATTAGTGTCCTTATCAGTGTAGAAACTCCAGTCTACCATAGCTGTTTGCCTATGTTTATCCAAAATTAACAATTGTGGGGGAAATCTTGGTCCCATTGAAGTCAATGGCAAAATTTCCATCCACTAACTGGTACCTGCTGGTACCACTAAAATGTCTTATCTCTACAGTAAGTAATTATTGTGGCTCAAAATTTCTGTCAAAACCTACATCCCTATAAACTGCCAGTATCTGTTTTACGTTTGGATTAGTGTTTTCTAACCTTGTGTCAATTTGTACGTTTTTATTCCATCTGGGGGGAGGGTCCCCCATGGGACAAAAAAGTTTACAATTTGTGTCCCAAATTTATTAATGATTTTTGTTTCCCTGTATATTGCCTTCACATTTCCTAGATGAACATCCTATTTTCAGTTCCTGTTCTCATTAGGTTTTAGTCCCATCCTCTATATTTAATCTGGTTATTAAAAACAAAACAACTCCCCCCTCCTCCCCTCCACACACACACACACAGTTTTTTTTCCTTTTTAGAAAATGCAAGTTAAATTTCTACAGTATTTAAGTCCAGTTTGATTATTTGTTCCCTGTTCTTTTCATTACACAGTATCTTAGTTCTGAAAAGTAGGAACGTGAACTGAGAAGACTGTATTTAAACTGAATACTTTAAAACATCATGAGATTTTCCTCCATCAAACAGAGCCTTCATCTTAATTATCCTTAATTCTTTCCGCTTTGCAAATAAAGGATCCCTTAGTGCCTTTGGAAGATGAAGATTAGAGCTAAGAGACTAGAGTGGAGATATTCGTGTTTCATTTTGCAGTACTTTAAACACCTTCTTCCAGATAGTAAATCCACTGTTAATTACTAGAGAGTGTCTAATATTAGATATCACTCTTCTGAAAAGACTGAGCAGAATGCTTCTTAAATTACACTGATGTCAGATTTCCTGTGCTATTTGATATGAGGATTTAGACTATTAGTAAACTAGATAGTTAAAAAAAATTGTATGTGGAATGTCCACTAATAAACTTAAAAGCTGCTGTCAACATGGAGTAACTTTTCAGATTTTTTTTAAAATGTGCTATCCTACTACATTCCTAATATTTATGTACAATTACCACAACTGTGTGTGAAAAACATTGTGGCTGAGATTTTCAAAGGTGCTAAAAGGATTTGGATGGAATGGAAAGACCCAATCCCATAGGCATCTTTTGAAAATTGCAGCTGATATTTGCATGGACAAGTAGCCATGCAGATGCATAAATGTCCATTTATTATGGCAACTGCACACAAAATTAAGTATGTGATTCTGAAAATCAAGTCTATAGTACTATGAGACCAACTCTTGGTATTTTATTAATTTACAATAAATTTAGGAGTTAAACTACACCAGAGTTTAACATACCAATCCCATTCAGAACGTTTAAAGAAAAAAGATCACCTCCTTGATCCAAAAGCTAGTAGGATCCTCTTGGGGAGCAGAGGCAAATGTTCTACAAACCTCAGTCCTTGTGCTGGTATTCGCTCCAGCAGAATATGGTACAGCAGTTTTGGACAGAACTCAGCACACACATCTCATTGATTCAAAGCTGAACACAGCCACCTGAATCATTAGTGACTGCCTTAGCCACACATTATCATCTAATTTACATATTAGCTTATCTAGCTCCTCCAAATCTTCAATGAGATGCTATCAAGCTTAAAACTGCAGAGAGGGCTATGATGAATGAAAACCACTGGCAGCACACAAAGCCAAAAACTATTCCCAGCAAGTGCAAATGAGCAACACACACTTCCCTCAAGAAGATCTGCCCACCTCCAAAAGAAAACATCTACACCTGCAGTTCCTGCTGACTTGCCACATCTGACTTCCTGACATTCTTTTGTGGCAGCCATTCATGCACTCTGTCCAGTGCTGCCAGCCAAGTGCCAATCTTGCATGAACAATTGCGTATCAGGAATGACAGGTACGTCCTTACAGAGTGGTAGCAACTCTGGGTCAGAGAGGCAGGCAACTTGACAAACTTTAAAAGTCCTAATTTACATCCACTTCTTTGCAACCTGGGACACAGATCCTGGACTAGATTTAACAGGCTGTTGACTGGAATGGCTAGATGGCTGTCACGTTGCAGAAATTTGGCCTAGCCCAATTTTCACAATGTGACTGTGCGGCAGAAATGACATACAGTCAAACACACAGTGAAGGAGTACACAGTTAGAAGACTGGAGGGTGCACTGTGATGCTTTGCTACTTACTCTAAGTGATATAGCAGTCAGATGGCTGAACTGTGTAGATATTGACTTGTGACACATAAGAGAGACAGAGAATAAATGTTTGTAAATACTACTAACTTTCTAAAATAATTTGACTGAAATCAAGATAGCAGTACATATAAGAATTTAGGAAGCACATTCATTTTAAGAATATTACAGAATCCTGTCATTGTCAGAGGTAGATTAAAGAGAACACTTAAGTAGGAACAACAGGTAAGTTAAACTGAAGGTGATATTGTCTAGGTTTATATTATGATCTGATATGTAGTTATGTTTTAATTTTAGGGGCAAATTTTGTAAAGTGGCCTCTAAATTTTCTGGGACAAATGTGTACACCAACTTTTGGACTTGTGATTTTGGAAACAGAACTTTTTTTTTTTTTTTTTTAACATCAACACTTGTATGGTGATCTAAAATTGCAAATGGTAATTTACATGCTAAACATCTAGGGCTACCTCCTTAGCTGTTGTAATCAGCACAGTTCCATTGAAGTTAATGGTGTTACACTGATACACACTGGTGACAGATGTGGCCTAGAAACCACCCAATTCTCACACAAGAATTTGAGATTTTTGATGTGCAACATCATGGGCTGCAGAGTTAGAAGCTGCTTTGAAAAAGTTGAGCACTTTAAGTCTATGCATAAAATACATTCTATTATGAACTTGGCACCTTAGATTTTGGGAAAAGGTGGTTTGTTTTTTAATTTTTATAGTTGAAATGTGAGTGATTATTTAAAGTGCTATTATGTTTCAAAGTCCACATACTTGTTCTTTACTTAGGGGAGCAAACAAACTAAATTTAATTATCCTGGTATCAAAACAGGTATCAGTTTCAGAGCAGTATAATCTGGTTTACTACAATGGCTCTCACAAAAATGCAGGTGACTCTTATCAATCATACAGAAAAGAGGATGTTTGCTGAACCTTCAGGTGAACCTAATAATTTCTGCCCAGAATACTACATCAGTAATTGTCAGGTGAGGAGAAAGTTTTACCATTAATCCCTGTTGTTTTGACTTACCCCAACTGGTCAATATGCATAGAAATTAGATAAAATATTTTATATACCCTACACTAACAAAGTTCAAGTCTCAAAACACACAAACACTTCATAATCTTGTCAAGCCCCAGAATTCATTTTCAGATGTTTGTGAATCACAGTGTCAGTTTACTGCATGATAGAAGTAAATACTTTTTATTAGGTGTACAAATAATTAATCATCATCATTTACTTTGCAAGTTCTTTTTTTTTGTTTCTCTCTGAGCTGTCATCAAGGTTATTGTATAGGAATATAATGGAAATATCAGATCATATTCCATATGAAAAGGAGAGCAGAAGCCAACATAAAATTAATAGAAGTATAATTGCTGCAGTTCTATGTGAGAAATTCACTAAACGTCCAATAGTTAACATTTCCTTCCAAATTATCATTACATCTCATGAAGCCAAATCAGCCACCGTTACAAAATAAGTGCATTTAAAATTAAGATCATTTTAATACTGGAGAGTAGAGGTTCAGCAGCAACCACAAGGAGAAGGAAATGAACTTACAAAACATTTTTTCCCTGAGTATTTCTCTTTGTGGTTATTTCTTGAGACATGGGCTTTGTTTCAAAACATACCTTAAGGCTCAGTGCACAAATAGGTTCATGCACTGGGCTGATCCTGCTTAAAACCTGAGTTCAAATATGATGTTTACCAGCAGGAAATTATGTGATCCTACCCGACTCGCACTGACTAAAATTGTGCAGGATCAGACCTAAAATGAGCTAAGTACTGTAATTCCCTACTCTATAAAAGAATACTTAATAAAATTCTATACAATTGGTAGTATAGATCTTTTTCCGTCTATTCATAAAATAGTTCCTTATCACAGTATGATAATACATCAGGTAACTAGTTATTTATATGGCACTTTGCATCCTGGAGAACACAGCTATTTGGTGAGCTTTCATATCCATGTAGAAAGAGAAGGACTGGGATTGCTAAAGTCTCATCTAAAACACCTAAATATGAAATAAAATACCCATTCTCACTCCTTTCCACACTTATTAAACTCTAACCTTCTATAGAGGTGAAATTGTCAGATGGAAATTTGTACACATCCATTTACCTATCCAGTACTCTCTCTTGAAATGTGATATTACCATATGCAATGAACACATAAGGAATTTTGCCTGAGGAAGGCATGCAGTGTTACATGAATAATGGTTGCTGTTATAATCCTAGTTTGACATAGCACTCTACAGGCAGGTCTGTGAAAGACTTTGTCAAAGGATACAGTGTAGCTGTAGATGTATCAGTTCCCGGATATTAGACCTCACTCACTTCTTCTCTCTTGTCAATGGATGACACTGGCCCTTTAAGAGGGAGCAGGGCCGTGCATCTGTGCCAATTAAGAGGGCTTTAAAGAGGGCACCTGGAGCTACAGTAGAGAGAAAAGAGAAACCCAGAGAGCTGGGAGAAACTAGGTGAATCGGAACTGCTTGAGTGGGAGTCCGGGGTACGTGCGAGCTGCTGGAAACAGCATGTTTGGGACCTGGGAGAAAGCTGAAAGCAGGAAAACAGCAAGAGGCTGGCTGATGTTCCTGTGACCCAAGGACCTCTTGATGCCAACTGCCAGATGGCACAGGGGTACAAGAATACCTTAGTCTGATATCTACATACTAGTCTGCCAAAGACTGTAATGAAAGCCTGTGCCCACTGGTCATCATATTTATTGTGAGATGTGTGTATGGAAAATATGTGAAATGTGTATATATACTAAAAAAATGTTTTTTAGGTATGTGAGTTAGGGTAGATCACCAAAAGGTGATACTCATGTCCCTGTGAGATGGTGAGAAAATACGCTTATCTCACTCTGGCTGGTCATGTGAAACTAAGTACAGTATGGTTCACAAAGGATGCCTGTTTACAGTGGCAGCAAAATGCACATCAATAGATTGCACAGGTGACAGGGAAAAGCAAAAACAGCAGGCATTATCCTGTTTAGGAGTAAGACAATGAACTTATGAAATGATATCTGGGATGTAAATGAATCCCCAAGTTATTCCTTCAAACTGTGAGGACCCAGACAAACCATGAGAATACCAAGGGGTGTGAGTGATGCTCCCCTGGTAAAGATGATCTCCCAGCAGAGAGACTGTGGTGGTTCCTGCTGGGAAGAATGGGGTTACACTCCAGTTTTAAGGGCTGGAGGGGATGTCCTGGTACATGGACAGGGGAGGACTGCCAGAGTCAAAGATGCCTATGTGGAGTGTCGTGGGATGAGCCACCGGTAATCTTAATTACTATTTGCACTGGGTGAGAAATAAACTGTAATTTCTGGGACATATGTTTAGGACCATTTGCACCCTGTTTTATAATAATCTAGCCCCAAGGAGGGTATTAGTGTATCAAGAGCTTGCATGGAGTTACTGGGGACTCAAAGAAGAAACTGAGGCAGGTGTGCCTATCATGCTGCAGTCTGCCTCAATAGGGCACTCCAGGAAGGTGTCATCCTCGGACAGACCTGATAAACAAAAATGTTTTACTAAGCTGCTGGGGCTTGCCTGGCAGTTTGGGTAATGGCAGGCAAAGATCCAGGGATCAGGCACCAGTCCAAGGGTGAAGCCGGAGTCAGAATCGGAGGGCCAAGCCCCAGAGTCAGAAGCCAAAGACTAAGCCAAAATAGTCAGAGACATAGTCAGGGGATAAGCACTGGGAGTAGGAAGTCAAATCTAAGCCAAAGGGTAAGCTAGAGCTGTAGTCAGAGATGTAGCCAAGAGTTGGAACCAGGAGTAAGAAACCATAACAGAGGCAGGAGACAGAGCAGTGTAAGCACAGCTGCAGGTATGGTCGGCATGCCTGCAGCTGAAAGGCTCAATTAACCAATTGCTGGCTCCCCTACCTAGTCAGGAAGTGCAACCATTTGGAGGGGCTCACTAGGCCCAGCTGAGCTAGCTGAGTTGCCTAGTGATTAAGCCCAGAGCCAGCTATGCCCCTGACACATAGCGTACTTGATGCACAGAAGCTCACACCCATACTGAACTGGTGAATAATCAGGACAAGGTAATAATACAGAGTGATCTTGATTGCTTGATAAGCTGGATCCATTCAACAAAATGTTTTAATATAGCCAAATGCAAAGTTAAACATCTAGGAACAAGGAATACCAGGCCATGTCTACAGAACTAGAGGCCATATTTTGGAAAGTAATGATACTGAAAAAGGGTCATAATGGGCATGCAACTCAGCATAAGCTCCCAGTGTGATGCTATGTCAAAAATAAATAAATAAAAATAATACAATCCTTAGATGTATGAACAGGGTATAGTGAGTAGGAAGGGGATTTTACCTCTGTACTGGCATTGGTGAGACAAATTCTGTAATGCTGCATGCAGGTTTGGTGTTTGAAAAATTGGAGAAGGTACAGCAGAGTCTCCAAAATGATCTGAGGACCGAAGAAAAATGCTTAAGAGTGAGAGACTTGAACAGATCAGGGGAGTAGGGGTAGGAATAGGAATAGCTTAGTGGTTTGCACATTGGCCTGCTAAACCCAGGATTGTGAGCTCAATCCTTGAGGGGGCCACTTAGGGATCTGGGGCAAAATCAGTACTTGGTCCTGCTAGTGAAGGCAGAGGGCTGGACTGAATGACCTTTCAGGGTCCCTTCCAGCTCTATGAGATAGGTATATCTCCATTAATAGTAATAGGGTTATCAAAAAAAACACTGAGAGGTGACTTGATTAGCATATAAGTACCTTCCTAGGGAGAAAATATTGGGTAATAAAGGGCTCTTTAATCTCATGGGGAAAGGCATAATGAGAACCAGGGCTGGAAGCTCATGGCAGCCAAATTCAAATTAGAAATAAGGCACTCGTTTTCAACAGTGAAGATGATGAACCCTTAGAACAAACTATCAAAGGAAGTGGTGGTTCCTCTATCTCTGGATGTCTTCAAATCAATAACCCAGTGCCTCACTGGATGATATGCTTTAGTCACACAAGTTTTTGGGCTCAATTTAGAGGTAACTGAATGAAAGTTAATGGGCAAAAGTCAGACTACATCAAATTCTCACTTTTGGCCTTAAACTTTCTGACTGTATGAACCCAACTTCTATTTAAAACTGGATTTTCTAAAATTCAGGCAAATAAAACTGTTTCCACACTACATACAACAGTAAACCAATGTATCTTCAGCGCTCTGAACACTAAAAGGCTAAGTTTACAAAACCAAACAGAAAACATGCTCCCCTGGTCTTCAAGATCTACATCCAGACCATGGTGATTTAAAATTATTTAAACTGTTACTTCTTAGTTTGTCTGACATCTCACCATAGTTTCTACTGAGCACAATGCCAAGGTCAGAACAATCTGTGAGGAACTAAACGTCTCTGCACAGAGTATTCAACCTGGATGCCCACCATAGGCAGTTAAGGAGTGTCTTCTTACCTTCTTTAATACAAGTTATTAATACTCACAGCCTGGAAGTCATTTCAAAATATTGAAATTTTGGGCACCCAGCCCCTCCTCTACCCCAAGATGGAATCCTGAATACTGTCCCATGGCAATTATTAATACATTAACTGTGCATTAGGAGAGCTCTGCCTTGTGTGAATGACTTTCCTATCTCCTCTTCCATCTTTGATGATAGAAGAATTTGTTAGAAAAAGGAGTACAAAACATTCATTGATTTATAACAGTAAGTTGGGCTTAGTTCTGTGATCCATCATTTCTAGAAATCGATGTCTTGGTTTTGCACCCTAAGGGCTGCTCTTGCGCATAGATGCCCCCATTTTCTTCTCTACCTGAATCACAATGTCCAGCCAATACAAAGAAGATTATGAAGTACTAAGACCGCACACACTTGCACGCCACAGAACAATAACAACAGATCATACTTTGATTTCTTGGGGAAAAACGATTGTGGCTATACTTCCTGTCAGTCCATTCCTTTGAACATAGTCTCTTTATAATTTGGATTTTGAATCTAGTTTAAATGGCAGTTAAAAATTGTATGTGGCCGTTCACAATGAAATTTAGCGTGACAAGTTGGACATCAAAACTAAAAATAAATGACTTCACATCCAAATAATAAGTAATAACAATGTTAGCCTGCATAAGAATAGCAGGACCAGATTCAAATACAATATTAATTTTAGGGATATGAGTGACTAGGGAGAGACAGAGGCAAAGAAACAAATCCTTCATATAGCAATAGTCTCTTCTTATCCCCCAGGCAACTGGCTGCCTTTCACCTCAGCGGCAGAGCAATTATGTGGCATAATGACTGCAGTGCAAATAAGCACAGAGATTTTATTAAACCAAATGAGCAAATCATCTGCGTATTATTGTGATTTGATTGACAGTGACAAGTGTCGAGCAGGCACGGATGTGAATATGATAAAGAAGCTTGCAGGAAAGCTCTTGATAATGTTACTCTTGATAAAGTTGCTCGGCAAACCACTCTAAGTAAATAAAAGGGAAAGAATATGATGCATATTAATTCACACAGTTTGCAACCTGCCACAGGACTAGAGGAAAAGTTGCAATAGGTTCAGCACATGGCATTTTATATGAATTCCAAGATCGCATTTATGATTCACATAGACTTTACAATAACATATTAATATTAAAAGTAAAGGTCATTCTACATAACAGTTAAGCTGCCTGAGCTTCAACCTTTATATCAATAACAGACTTCTGGGGAGGAGGGAAGAAACAAGTGGTAATGATCTGAAAAATGTAAAAATGTTACTTTGAAGGATTGCTGCCTTTAGTTGGGGTGTCCATTAACACACTCCCACTTTCAGGGAATAGTAACATTTCTGACAGGTCAGAAGGATTAAACTTGATCAGAAAAATTCACTTGATACCTTTCACACAATTGTATAGGGGAAGGTGATTGACATGGGGCTTCAGGCTCCAATGTAACATAATTTACTGTTACTCCAGTGACTCCCTTATGACATCATAGTGGCACAGATTCTGAAGCTCCACATTGTTGCAGTCAGTGTGGAATTCTGCATAGTTACTTTTGGCATCCAGAATGAATTAAGCCAGGTGATTGGGAGGCTCTGAAAGCAATGCCCATGTAGAAGACTTACAGGGACAAACTCACTCCAGTGTAATGCCATTGACTTCATGAATTAATTTGACCTAGCAAGTTTAAGTACACTTTGGGAGTTATGTGAGCCGTAATTCCCCTCAAAACAAATGTTGGAAAATATAAATGAGCAATATATCTATGCCATGCTTTTGCCAATACATGTTTAATATATGACAAATGTTAGCAGATCAGATACTTTCACTGGCTGAATAATGAGTAAATTTGAGGAGAAAAAAAATATGTTCTTGAAATACAAAGTGTTGTAAAAACATTTTACACATTTTTGTAATTTATATAAAATATAATTTAAATATATCCTATAGCTATTCAAAGAGTGCTCGATCCTGCAAGGTGCTGAGCACTCTGACCCCAATCCAGGAAAGCTTTAAAAATGCAAGAAATGCTATTTGACTTCAGTGGCGCTACTCACATGCTTGAAGTTAAGCATATGCTTAAATGCTCAGCACTTTATAGGCTCAAGCCCAGATTACTTGGACCTTGGCTGAATCACCCCCCTCTCCCCTCAATTTAATTATTTAAGAATATAGCAAGAATACATTTCACGCATTATGAGCCCTTCACTTACTAAATTCTTACTGAACTCCATGAGGGAATGAGCATATAAAGGAAAATAAATAAAATAACACATATTCAGTAGGAGAATTCATTTGTTAAAGCCAGCTATTGTAACAGTATTTCTCTCTCTCTCTTTATAGATAGTTAGATAGATTTGCTCCATGTGTGTACTCATGGTCCTGCCTGCTCACTTACTCACAAAGCAACAAATATATATATATAGAGAGAGAGAGAGAGAGAGAGAAACATAAACATATAGTTTCCATAAAAGAGGAACTCATTTTATGGAAACTATTAGCAGACTCGTTAGCATAAGAGTCTTGAAGTTGGAAATTAATAATTCACAAACCAGAATAAAATCCAGCTCACTTTTCATATAGCTGCTGTGCTGAAAGGAGTAAAAAGTAGCTAAAATGTATTTGTTGCTTTGTCAGTAAGTAAGCAGGCAGGACCATGAGTACACACATAGAGCAAATCTTCTGAGTAAGAAGTTACCACACATTAGAATGTGTTTTTGAAAGTTTGAAGACAATTCTTAAAAGTCATGATGCTTAAAAATGACACTTTTTTCCTGAAAATTTATTTAAGTATCTAATACTCTGCAAAGTATACCTAACCTTTAAGTTCTCTAATTATTACATACAATGCTATACACTGGTGTCACTTAAATTGCAAATTGTGTTCATACATGTAATACCTTGAATACTGATAATGAGGTTTTCTAACTAGTTATCTAAGGCAACTGGCAAATTAAGGGCCAAAATAGATTAGCTCAATTTAATCAATATTTAAGTGTATGAAGAGTCAAAAGTTTTACAGTCAAGCTGGTTTTTGGCTACAGGGCGCATAAATGTTAGATGCTTTTAAATTTCAGAAATATGTCTTTTTAATTTGAAAACTAGTTATATGAACTGTCTTCAGCTTTTAAAAGGAAACCCTTGCGTGCCCTGAAAATAAAAATGAGAACACATTTCCTTTGCAAAGATGTAAGGGGAGTGAATAAAGGGCTTATAATTGAATCCTAGTTGCAACTCTAACTACTGATTAGCTTGATATCTGAGTAATTTTTAATGAATTGTTACTCCAAAACAGCTTGACTGATATTGTACCTTCTTTGTAGAAAGAAACAGTTAGACCTGTTTGATTTTGGACCCAAACTATACTTACCTACAATGCCTCCAGCTTTCATCCAGACCACATCACACAATCCATTGTCTACAGCCAAGCCCTAAGATACAACCGCATTTGCTCCAATCCCTCAGACAGAGGCAAACACCTACAGGATCTCTATCAAGCATACTTAAAACTACAATATCCACCTGAGAAGTGAAGAAACAGACTGACAGAGCCAGAAGTACCCAAAAGTCACCTACTACAGGACAGGCCCAACAAAGAAAGTAACAGAACGCCACTAGCCATCACCTACAGCCCCCAACTAAAACCTCTCCAGCACATCATCAAAGATCTACGACTTATCCTGGAGGACAATCCCTCACTCTCACAGACCTTGGGAGACAGGCCAGTCCTTGCTCACAGACAGCCCCCCAACCTGAAGCAAATACTCACCAACAACTACATACCAGACAACTGAAACACTAACCCAGGAACCAGCCCCTGCAACAAACCCCATAGCCAACTCTTGTCCGCATATCTATTCAAGGGACACCATCATAGGACCTAACCACATCAGCCACACCATCAGGGGCTCGTTCATCTGCACATCTACCAATGTGATATATGCCATCAGATGCCATCAATGCCCTTCTGCCATTTACATTGACCAAATCAGACAATCTCTATGCAAAAGAATAAATGGACACACATCAGACATCAAGAATTGTAACATTCAAAAACCAGTAGGAGAACACTTCAATCTCCCTGGTCACTTGATTACAGACTTAAAAGAGGCCATTCCTCAAAAAAAAAAAAAAAGTCAAAAACAGACTTCAGCAAGAAACTACAGAACTGGAATTACTTTGCAAACTTGACATCATCAAATTAGGCCTGAATAAAGACTGGGAGTGGCTGGGTCACTAAAAATGGAATTTTCCCTCTGTTGATACTCACCCCTTCTCGTCAACTGTTGGGAATGGGCCACATCCACCCTGATTGAATTGGCCTCATTAGCACTGATCCCCCCCGCCCCACTTGCGAAGGCAACTCCCATCTTTTTTATACCTGCTTACTGTATTTTTCACTCCATGCATCTGATGCAGTGGCTTATAGCCCAAGAAAGCTTATGCCCAAATATATTTGTTTGTCTCTCAGGTGCCACAAGGAATCCTCGTTGTTTTTACTTTAAATGAGTGATGTTACTCCTGTTAAAATATATATAAAATTATAGTGTTGTGCTGGGCTGGTGACAGGCCTGAACAAAGAAGTAAAGGTGTGGCTGCAATACACAACACAGCCTCATTTTGCTGAGTCTGAGACTATTAGGTTCTCCTTTGACAGGACCAATCTCACTGAAGCTCAGATGGAAAATCTCCAAGATTGCTCTAGACCTGAGTTTCTCATATCCGAGCATAGTGCAGCTAGGCTGCCTGAATGCATTTTTTAAAAGACAGATGGACACAGAGATTTTTGGATCCCTAATTGAGAGAGGGGGCATCAAGTGCTTTGGAAATAAAGAGCATGGTAAGTAGGTCCTGGTGACTGACACTGCACGTGACAGCTGTTTAAAATGGTAGTATTTTCATATTTTATTGTTCTAATTCCATATTAATAGGGAAGGAAAGTTTAGATAATTGTCTGGCACCTGGAAAAGAAAAGTTTCCATAGGTGAGTTATGCATAAGAAAAATATTGAAATTTATCTTCTAAAATATTACTTTTTAATTGCTTTCACTGATCTTCTTGACAGAGATATTCAGAGCCCTGAGATTTCTTTAAAGAAATGCTTCAAGCAATAGTTGTAACCTATGCAATGTTTAAAACAATCATGCCAAGATTAACTAACTTTTTATTAAATGTTAAACAAGAATTTTAAGCAATTCCATTTATTTGTTTATTTAATGAAAAAATAAAACTTTAGCATAATTCCTTGAGTGGCTCCTTACAGCCCTGAGTTAGGAAAACATTAAAACAGGTGTTAACTTTTACATGTGAGAAAACCCATCCTTATCATAAAATACTTAAGCACATACTTAAGATTAAGCAGGTTATGCCAAATCAGGACCACTCGTCTGAGAATCTAGAACAAGCAAACAATTGTTGGCTAAAACAAAATGTGATATGGTCTGTATATTTGTTTGTGTAAAAGAATTAATAAGGAGATGGAAGTCTCATTATATATTTTCTCATAGCCCACTGACGGGTGCAGCACAAAGGAATCATAACTCACCAAAGGATCTGGCCTTTGAATATCAATCTCTTACTAAGGTACAGAGCTTCATCATTCCACAGTTCCTACAAATCTTATCCAAAGTGTTATCAATCCATGTCCAAAACAGCACACTTGGTTTTATTTAAAAAAATAAAAAATCGGGGGACAACTATGTGGGAATTGGTTATGCTCTTATCCCTCTCTTCTCATCTAGCCTGTTTCTTCAAAAGCAAATGAATATAGTGATGATAAAGACACACTGCATACTGAAAACAAGAAGTGTTGTGAAGCCAAAAATTTTACTGGAGAAGAAATATTTTCTCTTACTGATTATAATAAGATAGAAACACTAATTTATCAGCACTAATACAGAACACAAGTTAAAAGGAGATTGAGATGAAAAAATCTGTAAAATATTGGTGGTATAAATGTATCCTTGAAGAGCACTATGCCTCTGAGCTACACAATAGCTCTTTTTTACCTTGAGCTTGAAGAAACTGTTATATTACATAGCCCATTACTTCATCACAACAAACCAAGTGTTGGTTTGGTTTTTTGTATCTGTGTCACTTCTAAACACAGTATGTCAGTTAATCTGCACAGGTTGCATGATGCCTACTCCCTAGCTCCTACTTCCACTTCCAACTTCTGAAAGGAAATACAGTGAGAGAGAAGGAATTTGACTTCCTTCAGGCACACTATTGTCTCTTGAAAAACTCCTCATTCTGGTACAGCTTGTGAATGATCAACAGGACTGTTTCAGATTCTCTGTCGTGGCAATATCAACAACAATGAAAAGATTTCAGCGATATACAGCAACCAGAGAAGAATTTCCTACCAGAAGAAAGGCATGCAACTTTTCATGGGCCATTTCCTCACTAGAAAATTATTTTTGGAGTCTTATGTGGGACTTACTCATTACTGTGCAGTCTGAGGCTGCTCTGACTTATGGATTGGAAACCAGTTGTACAGAGGAGTCCAAGGACTGGGAGAATGTAAAGATGAGATTTACATCACCTTTGCACTCTACCTTGCCAATTTGTGTTGCAAGCTCATCAGCGTGTAGCCTGCTGTGCATAAGCTCAAACTTGCTCATTGCAGTCTGCATTCTCTGTAACTGGAGCAATGAAATTATAGGATAATAATAAATTGTTCAGCTTTCCTTTTTCTTTTAATTATATAGCATCTTTCAACTAAAAAGCCTCCTAATGTTCTTTAGAAACCATTTACAAACTACACATGTAGGACTCTCTGATATTCATTCACCTTTGGGGGTCATGCAGCAGCTATTTAACTAAATAACAGTTCAGAATGAGATTAAAATTACAGAGGAAATTTTAGAAAGGAAGAATTCAACTGTTCAATATGGAATTCAGCTACCCTGTACCTCACAAAAAGTTCCATGACCTTTTTAATTATCAGGAGTGATCAGGAGCTTAGTTCTGTCTTATATGAAAGACAGCGAATCTAAAAGCAAAGTGCTAGGTCAGTGGTTTATTGGCAACTCAGAGAGTAGAGTGACACCTCCTTAGAAGGAGACAGCACTCATATAACTGAACTGGGATGACCCTGCTAGCTTATGAATTTTGACAAGATCCCAGCCCGAGGTATGATGGTATGGCTGCAGGCCATAATGAAATCTGTGAACAGTACAGGCACATTCCATCTAGGCTGCAAAAATTCTGAGTGAGCTTCATAGCATAATCTTTCTGTAACAGCTAACTCATGGGAAGTCACAGAAAACTGGAAACTCAATCAAGCCCTAAAAAACCCTGGAACAACACTGGGCAGTTTATGAAAACAAAGCACAAGCACAAAAGAGACAGGTAATGCTCTGACCTCCATTTTTTTAGGATATTAGGCACTTTCATTTTAGCACTGAGACCTATGAAAGATCACAAGAGAATCTTTTTTAAAACTATGCAAGTTTAAAGGAATTTTATCAAAACCTTGACCAAAACTAAATAGATCAGGTAGTTCTCTGGAATTGACCAACCATTTGGGTTACCTTTGTTTTATCTTCTGAGTGTGTTTTTTAATAAATTTTATATAGATAATACATCTGTTTTTCACACTGGAGGAGAAGCTAGAGGGTCACAAAATGGAGCTGGAATTACTGACACACACCTAAGGAACCACATTCCATAGCATATGGAAAGAGGCATCCTCAAAACGGACATCAGAATGGGAACATGTTTAGCATAATAAGGAGGGCAACAAAGAAAGATGGGGAAAATGTGGCAGGAAGAGCAGCAGAGAAACACATATGGAGCCATAAGAAAGTGGACAACTAGAATAGGTAGTGTATTCCTAACACAATTAGGAGGAAGATCAGACTGAGAAGAGGTCAAAGTGGATAATAGTCTGACCAGTGACTGAACTGCATGCATCAGAAGAGTCTACACTAAGCATACCTACAAGAATACCCTCAAATTCTATTGAACTCATAGAGAGTTGAGGGTACTCAGCACCTTACATAATCAGGCCTAGACTGAACCACGAGAAAGGGAAAGATGGCTAATAAACCTTATTGGTAACCTGAAAGCTAAATTTTCAACCCAACCCTCCTTTTGAAGCCTGCAAGTTTAAGGGTGTAATTTCAACCATTTTGTCACACAAGTTGGAATTTTCAAAAAACCACAGGCGCACAAGTCCCATTATCTGTAAAACAAGAAAAAATATTCACAGATAAAAGAATGGAATAGAATGCAGAGTGAAAGAAGAATGCACTGTATGTAGAAAACAGTTTGCCCCACATAATCTTGTATCTTAAGTTATAGAAGAATAAAGTATTATTGTTATCCTAAAACCAAAAATCTTGATGATGTTCAGAGTCAACAGGAAGATCATTGCAATATCTGCTATTAGTTTAAGCTGTGAATAGCAGCTGACACCATACACTGATTACTTTAAATTTGCCAATCTCAGAATGACTGCAGTAGGAGGTTGACATAATAGCAGAAGGGAGGGGGAAATCAAAACACAAGAGGAGAGAACATGTCTCTAAGCTAATAAACATGCATTTCTACTAATCCCAGTGTACACTTGGGTCAGTGAATCTATTTTTTCTGACTCTGTTACTCAGGGTGGTGCCAGAAGTTGCATATTATATTTTTTGTTATACTTTCTTGGTCATTTATTTCTTCAATAATAATGTTTAGCTGACTAAAAGAATGTTTTAGGTTTTAAGTCTAAGAGGTTTCCCTCTCAAACACCCAGAATGACTGATTTCAGCCCTTTAGAAAAATCAGCCTACTTATGCAACATTAGTGGCATTATTGCCTCCTTTAATATTCGTGACAATCTCCAGCAAATGTATCACAAGTTGGCATTTATTAGTGCTAGGCACAAATAAGGGGCATGTTATTTGATTTGAATAACAGCTCGGAGCTACAGTTTGAGTCCAGAAATATATTAGTCAGAAACAATCTCATTTAATAACACAGAAACTAATAAAAGAAAAGTATTCCAACTGATTCAAAATTGAATTTATGAATATTGCTTAGCAGGATTAATGATCAAAAACTGAACCTGTTTGTCATATTACAACAGACTTTTCTATTTAAATGCAAAACTAGATGTCAATGAGTCCAATGGATTGTATATTGCTTTGAAGAAAACCAAGTCATTTTACATATAAGCTTTGAAATTGGCAATAAACTTTAATTGCAAGGTCAGATAATCAAATTATAATCAAATAGCCTCACATAAAAATCTATGTTTGAAATTAATGAGATACAATTCTACCAGTCTGTAATATTGTACTTCAAAAACCTACTAAGTGACATTTCATTTAAAAGTCACCTTAAGGACTTTTTCCTCAAGTTCTTCTATGTAGCTCAATTTGATTTGGAAATGTGTCATTTTTAGACCCACAGTTTTTAAAAGTTTCTGTATCCTTAAAAATAATTTACCATGTAGACTTGTTTTGTTTTGTAACTGACAGTAGGATTTCTAAAGCTGCACTATTACAGATCTTTCAGATAAAAGTATATTTATGTGACAGTGTTCTTTGATAGAGAAATCTATAGCTCAGGTAATAAAACTGAATTTCATTACAGTTACTTACTGCTTTCAGATGCACACAACAATGAAAAAAAAATTGGTTTGAACTGAAGTTTACCAGGCTTGGTCTCAACCCCAAAATGTGTGCATAAATAGCTTTCACGTAAGGCTATGTCCACTCGACCACTTGGGGATGTAATTCCCTGCTTGAGCAGATATACCACTGCTAGCTCTACCTGAGCTAGCTAAAAATAGCGTGTAGCTGTGGTGACACAAGTAGCAGGAAGGGTTAGCCACCCCTAAGCACATATGTAGCATTTCAGATGGCTATATGAACAGGGCAGCTAAACCATCCCACTGCTCCTGCAGCTGCAGCAAGGAAAGTATTAATGGCAATTTCTGTTTATTCTTCTGGTCAGAAAAATAGCAAAAAGTGATAGCATCCCTAGTTAATTACATTGTACATTTGGAAACAAACATACAAAAAGTGACACATGCAATAGTCCAAAGTGACTAATCTCCCTGAATAGTCAGTGTCACACTGAAATATACATTCTTTCAAAAATGTGCAACATTGAGGTAGGTAAAGAAATTAAAGATAGAAAATGACCCCTTAAGTCACCGGTTCCACCCTCCAGCCAGTGTAGGACCGCATGCTTTGTCTAGTCAAATTTTAAATTCCCTAAGCAAAGGGGATTCCATAATTTCACTTGGGAGATTATTCCACAGCCTAATTCATCTCATTGTTAGGAAGTTTTTTTGATACTCAGTAAAACACTTCCCTTTATTAATGTAATCTAGTTTCTCCCAGTTCTATCCTTTTATCCCAGCCTAAAAACACAGTCTTTAGAGTTTACACCCTTCAAATACTAGCTCCCCACCCAAACACATGAAAGAGACAAGCACAGAGAGTTGTGTAGCTCAAAAGATTGATAAAAGATAATACCTCACCCACTTTGTTTCTCTAAAAAAAAACATCAGGCATAGCTAAAAATGTGATTTAAAAAAAATGTTTCCTGCTCTATGAACTTGTAAGTTTTCACATTATGGAGGCCTTTGCCTGCTGGGGACTCCAGTTTCTCATGGTAACAATTTTAGCTATGTAAGAATCTTCTGCTTTTTCCAAATGATATTGCCTTGTCATATTGTCCCATAAATATATTTAATTTAAAAGAGTGATTCTATGGAAAATAAACTTTTGTCTGGAACACAAAATATTAAATTTTAATTGAAAACACAATAATGAGTATACATATCATAGAATTTTGTTTCTAATTTAGCTTTAATATAAATTAGAAGAAAATAAATGTAAAAAAATGCCCAAGCACACAATAATTCTGATTTATTTCCATATTTTGTGTTTTATCTCTGTGTCTTGTACTGTTTTAAAGCAACTTCTCATCTATTCCTCTGCATTCTCTTCAGTGTTTACTTAATGTTTTATTTCTTTGTTGGACGCAGAAGTCAATGAGGGCAGACATAATTTGTCTAGAAAATAGCCAAAAAATTGCAACCAATTTTAACTGGAACATAATGTGAAATCACTTTTAAGGCCACAGATCCCTGAAGCAGTTGAACAAGGAGAGAAGGAGCCACTCTACACCCTTTAGTGTTATTCTTTATTTTTTGTATTGCAGTAACGTGCTAGATGTTTTGCAGAAGACAAGATCCGGTCATCGAAGAGCTTACATACTGAAGCCCTGATTGTCCCCACATAGCATCTGTTTTCATTGTGCTGGTGGCACAAATTTGGCATTAAAATCACACCCAGGGGACATTAGCACCCAGGGGACGTTCACTCCAGGCTAGGGCAGAGTAAGTATGGAACTCTCCACACCACCTCTGGGACCCACAGCTACAGTACGGGCAGAGACTAAGGATAAAGGGCATGACTTTTGTGTACCCCAGTGATCAGCTGCAATAGCAGACTTTTGGGATGATTGGCAGTCAATGTAAGTTAGAGCAGCCTGAAGGTTACTAGCAACTTGCTGACTTTGCACTGTATTTCTCTCTCTTTTTTATTTTATTTTTGCTTCAAGTTTTTAAACTTATTTTATTAAAAACTAACAATAACCAGAAATAATGTTAGCAAAGAAATAAAGGTTCGGGGCCATGAGAGCAAGATCAGGCCTTTAATATTCAACATACGGTAGCTTAAAATTTAAACCATCCATACCAAAGAGTGCTAATATAAAAGAAACCGTGAATATAATCTTAATAGCTGCCTTTCTGGAAGTAATTAAATATTAGCTAGTTCAATTGTGGCTACAAATCTGCTGGAAATATAGTGACACATAAAAGGAGTGATTTTATTAACATTAAGTATAGTAAGTCAGTGTAGCTCCAGAAACAAAGATTGCAACTGTAAAG
This sequence comes from Chelonoidis abingdonii, assembly GCF_003597395.2. Taxonomy (NCBI): domain Eukaryota; kingdom Metazoa; phylum Chordata; order Testudines; family Testudinidae; genus Chelonoidis; species Chelonoidis abingdonii. The sequence goes on along the minus strand of NC_133787.1, from coordinate 13,179,937 downwards.
CTATCAATTGTAGATTGTTTTCTTCTCAGCTGTAGATGGAGCCGTAACACAAGTAAATACTTCCTTTTCAATATCATTTTGGAACTTTGTATTTTACCAGGAATATGTTTACTAGGTATTCTGCATTTGTATATTACCATGGCTTTATAGTACGCTATGAACTATTTGAAATACCAGTTTTCTTTATTTTCTCAATATGCTCATTTGTTTTGGTTAGCCTCAACAAAACTACAGGAGCAAAGAAAAACACTTGGTGGTATTCAATTTTCATTCTGTCCAGCAATTACCAATACTAATCTAACCTTCTTCTCTAACAGTTTCTCTGCTTAAGGGCATCTCCAGGGTTGTCAGTTGAGCACTGGACAACAAATACATTTAGAAAATTAAATCCAAATCTAACTACATTTATTTATCTCCTATACCCATTATCCGTTCTTAATATTATGCTAAAGGTAAGCAGGGGTGGCCCTAGACTAGCTGCCAGCAACTGGCGCCCTAGGTGAACCATGCAATTGGCACTCCCACCCCCAAACCCCAAAGGCAGATCTAGGCTGAGGTTTTTGGTAAACTGGGAAACATTTTGCCCCTTTGTTCCTTTTAATGTTTTTTAAGTGTTGTTGTTTTTTTTTAAACAGTCTTAATTATTTGGTTTGTCTGTCCATCCATCTATCCAACCAATGTTTCTGAGATCAGAAAATAGGGATACAAAATTTTCAGAATAGACAGCTAGATGATATTTCAGTCTGATTTCAAATAAAAATGCATTAAAAATGTTAATTATAATTTTTATTACAAATCCAAAATCATCCATTACACCAGGGATCGGCAACCTACGGCACCTGTGCCAACGGTGGCACACGAGCCGATTTTTGATGGCACGCAGAAGCGGTCAGCCTGCCGCCGCTCTGGGGTTTCCACTGCCAGCTCCTGCCAGCCAGGGTCCCACCGCCAGTCCCACTCAGCGCCCACTGCTGGCCTGGATGAAGGAACTCCAGGTTGGCAGCAGGCTGAGACCCCAGCTGGCAGGAGACGGTGGACAAAACCCCAGAGCGACAGTGGGCTGGAGGCAGAAGCTTGGTCCTGCCGGCAGCCAAGCTCCCACCTCCCCTACTTCTTCCCCCAGCGTGCTGCTTTCCTGCCCTTTCTCCTCTTCTTCCCTGAACCTTGTGAGGGGGAGGGGGAGAAGTGGAGCCACAGCTTGCTCGCTGCTCCTTGGAGGAGGCAGAGAAGAGGTGGGGATGGGGCTTTGGGGAAAGGGATGGGGACAGGGTATATCCACTCCAACCCTGCAGGGCTAGGAGCACCCCCACAAGCCGAGCACCCCAGCCCTCTGTCCTGACCCCTGAACCCCCGTCCCACACCCAGCCCTCTGTCCTGACTCCTGGACCTCCACACACATATCCAGCCCTTGGCCCTGACCCTCACACTCCCAAGTTCATAGTGAAGAGGCTTCAAAGCATCAATGCAATTCTCCCATCTTGTGTGACTAAGCGGTTTCACAGATAGTGAATTCACATAGCGAGTCAGAATCTCCCAACAGCATGTTGAGCCTGAGAAAAACCACATAAACATGTTGCACCAGGTCAAAGAAACTGCTTGCCTCCAAACAGCATCTAGCAGCATCATTGACAAACAAATTCAGAGAATGCGCACTGCAAGGAACGAAAAAGGCCCTAGGATTGATTTCCACCATTCTTCTTTGCACCCACTGTTGTTACCTTTCATATTACTCCCATTATCATAGCCTTGGCCGCGTAAGTTTTCAAAAGATAATGACATCGTGTCAAGCTCTTGTAGAATAGTTTCAGTCATAAATAGGTTCAGTCATAAATGCTCCAGTCGTCTCTTTCAGTGGTACGAAACCCAAAAAAATGTTCCTTTATGAGCACTTCGAGATTATCTTTATCTGCAGACTTTTCCATATCCACAAAACGAATGATCATCGTCATTTGTTCAACATGACTCATATCTGGTGTACAATCCAGTATTATTGGAAAGGTAACAACAATTTTTTTAATTAAAAGGTTTGGCCTTACTATGCTAGAAACATACTGCGCACACCAATAAGCTCTAAAAGCAAAAATATAAAAAGTTATCCCACTCCTCAGATGGCACATGGAATCCTTCTGGCTACCCCAGACCTCGAGCCAGTGGGCTTGGGAGGGAGGGAAGCTATTGGACACCAAAGGTTGTACCAAGTGAACTCCTCAAAAGTGAGTATGCTTGGCCTTGCCTGTTGCTCCAAAGCCCTGTGGTAAAAACATTTCACTAAAATTCTGTATAAAATAAATTAAATAATAAAACCAAAGTACTGTATAATAAGCAATATGTATATGTTAATTAATACAAAAAAGTTTAAAAAAATAAAAGTGTTAGCAACCCACTAATAAACAAATGTAAACATAATGTACATACTGTGTTTACCAATAGTCACGTTTACTATTCCCCACAAGCAAAAAAGTCTCAGCTTTGCCCAGTTAAGAAAGGACCTATATAAAATCCGCAAAGCCATAAAAGTCGCTTTAAATTAAAAAAAGCCAAGCATAAAAAAATCATCATTAAAAACATCTAAAAATAGCAAATTAAAAACAAGGTAACGTTGCAGAAGCTGGGGAAGGTGGACCACACTCTGGACACCAAGTGGTTGGGTCCGTACTCCATTGTGAATCGCATCTCCCCGGTAGTGTATCAGCTTCAGCTACCAAGCAAACTAAAATGAGCGCATGCCAATCAGCTCAAAACATATGTTTCTCCCTAGGTTTCTGGTCGTGGGCCTCGGTTGTGGACCTGCCATCTGCCTGGACTAGGGTTTCCATCTGTTCATGGAATTATCTAAATAATTATAATTATATATAAAAAAAATACCTCCAAAGGCTTTCCCTGGTTCAAGCTGCTAATGGGGCCTGAGCCACAGTGTGGCGCAAGGCTGGAGGGAAGGTGCCTTGGAGGCAGTATATAGTCCAAATAGACACAATAGGGCCACAGCAAAATATCTGGTGGGTGGCCCTGGACCTCCCCTGGGCCCCAGAGGGACAAACTCTGTTCCTCATCTGATGGCCTGGAGAGGAATAAAAGGCCCTTTGGCAAGCAATAGTAATTTCTAATTCCTAAATGCAATATTGTTGTTGTGACCTCGTAAACCAGGCAAACAACATCCATGACAGAAGCAAAAAAGAGCTATAACAAAACAACAGATAACTTAAATAGTTTTCATACGTGCCTCAATTTGTTCTTTTTCTTTCCCTTTTGCTCTGTTAACAAAATAGGTAGTAATAGCAAGAGCCCAGGGAACCCCGAACAGAAGCGGTGGGACCGCTCTTGCTGCTTCAGGCCTGCAGAATCCTTCATTGTAATACAATGTATGTATGAAGGCATATTTTTATGGGAATCCTTGGCTTTCCGATGCTTTTGTCCTCCTTTGTTAATTTAACCACAATCCAAAACTGGCCATAGGAAAAAAAAAAGAAGATTTGTTATCCATTGGTAGGGGGGCAATTGTGGCACATTATCCTGAGAATGCGGCACCACGTATTACCTGGGCATTTTTCCAGGGGTGGCCCCCTGCCGAGAGCCCCAGGTCCCCTAGCCCTACGTATCCCTCCCCAATTAAATCCCAAACAGGGTTAACCCATAAGAACTCCATAACCCGCAAGGCAGCACCGCACGGGACAACGTTACATCCCATCTCCATCTAAACCCCCCTCCCAAAGAGTTTGTTTCCACCTGGGAACAACGACCCCTACCTTTGAAGGAAAAAGATCTCTATTTATATTGCCAGCACTTGTGGTTCCACTGGGAACAAAAAACCTGGGAGCAATGGCTCAAGGGGACAACCCATGGAAAGGTACATGGGGAGGTTTTCAATATCACAGAAAAATTCAACATGCCAGCTAAGTCAGTGCTCCACATCAATAGCTGGCATCAGAACGTGGTTGGATATTGGTACCCAAATGGTGTAGGGTTCAACCCAGTCCCCGTTGTTCCAAATGTTGGTATATTGCTTATATCACCCACTCATCCACACACACGTCCTGACGGTGTGGGGAGGTAAATCTTACATGTCCCGAACAATTTCCAGCATCCCTTTTAAATTGCAGCCTTCTTCGCTTAGCCCCTAGTCTTCAGGGAATGGTCCTAGGAAAGCACCTCCACGTCTCCCCCCAACCAGCTGTTGTGGCAAATTTTACCAGCCACCAAATGAGAGGCAGCCACTCAACGCTGGATCTTCCTCAATGCCACCTTGGGAGCTTTAGACATTAACTTGTTTCTGAAGCGCTTTTAAGTCCCAGCCTTCCTTCCCAATTGTACCAGGGGAGCCACCCTCCAATTTGCCCTCCTTATGCAAGCATTGTCCCCCCAGTAAAAGTGAACATTGGTGAGCTCCTTGTGGGATGGGGCCCAGGGCCGCCCAGAAGGAGGGGCAAGTGGGGCAATTTGCTCCAGGTCCAGAGCCCCACAGGGGTCCCATGAGCCGCTCCGGGTTTTCGACAGCACTTCGGCAGTGGGCCCTTCACTCGCTCCAAGGCTTCAGCGGTGGGTCCTTCAGTTCAGCCGAAGACTCGGAGCGAGTGAAGGACCCACTACTGAAGGGCTGCTGCCCGGTGAGTAAAAGCGCCGCAAGTGGCGGGGAAAAAGAAAAGCTGCGATCGGCGGCACTTAGGCTGCTTTACCGCCGCCACTTCATTCTTCAGCAGCAATTTGGCGGCGGGTTCTTCCCTCCGAGAGGGACCCGCCGCTGAATTGCCACTGAAGACCCGGCCCTGACCCCGGCCCCCTGAATCCTCTGGGCGGCCTTGATGGGGCCAATTCAGCAGGTAGCATTTGGAATATTCAGGATAAAAAACAAGTGGTTAAAACTGTTCAAAAAGGCCCTGGGGCTGGTAACAAGTGCGGATCTCACCCACAGTAACCACCTCCACCCTCAAACATACTGCTGAATTGGCTCTCCACACGCGAGACACCTTGTGGGGAATAATTAAGGCCATAATTAAGGCCAGGGACCAACTAGCTTGGGATTCTGTACGCTCCCAGCTCCAACAATATTTAACCCAGCAAGTCTGCAGCATCCAGGAGGATGTGCTCCATAAACCCTGGCCCGGGGAAATCCATGTCCACTCAGGGATTCCCTGGGAGCAATGGCCTTTTCACTATTTCTGAAAGCTCAGAAACTGGAAATGCACAGGCATAGCCTGCTCCTTCATGGCCTTTAGCCCCATAAATAAAATATGGGACCCTGCTATAAAAATCCAACCAGGCCTTTGGGAAGACTGCCTCTGGGACTGGGTGGTCCATCGCAATGTATGGGAAATGGCTCCCCCAGTGATGCGGCTACACGGTATATGCTGACTGCACCCCATGACTATCAGCACATATGAATTGCAGAGGGCAACACCTGGCAGTCATGGTCTATAAAGCTCCCTCAAATAATGAATAAAAAAGGGCAATGCCAGGCTGCTTTTATAACATGGGTCAACACATGCTGGAAAGGGGAAGCATCGGGATACGCCCCCACTCAAGCATATTTGTTTACCAATACCTCTGCGTGTGTCTGGAGGACCACCTACCCCAGGGTGCCCCGTTATTCGCTGTTACAATCTCAAGCGCAAAATTTTTCAGTGCATTTATTCAGTGCTGTTATTCAAAGTATTGCTGTTTAGGTAAAAAGCCAACAGTAACACTAGCCACAGTATCAAAAAAAAGGGTAAAAACTGAAGTGGTAATCCCTTACAATGGGGTGTTAATTCCAGGTCAAAGGGGAGAATGTCACAATAAAAACCGCCCCCCCCATGGGGTCCCCTGGGTAAGCACCAGCATTGTATATTGTTAACGCTTTTATATGCATTGGAAAGGATTTTGGGAAGGGTTGAAGGCGTAAGCGTGGAATGAAAGATTCCTTTCCAGGTTGCAAGAGGCTGGAGAGGGAGGAAGGGAGAAAGGAATGGATTAACTCGATGATCCAGCTACGTCCGAAGATAAGGAACTAACTGCAGCCCAAGGCCAGCGCACACAAACAGGCTCTCTACTGTCAAACCACTGGAAGCCTGGATCTCAACCCTGGCCAGCCATGAGAAAGGAGAACTGAGCCAGACAGAACTGAAGGGGTTGCAAAACTAGTAAAATGGCAAAGGTCAGCGAGTTGGAACACAACAGTCTTGCAACCTTGAAACCGGTGTGTTTTGGAGAAGCTAAGGGAGCCACGAAAGGCCAGTTCGGACTGGTACAGAGAGCACAGGGGATGGGGGTGCTTGGAAGAATCCGGGGCTTAAAACCCTCCCAAGAGCTGAAGCAAGTTGGAGATTTACAGCAGACCCTAGACAACCTGTGCACAGGGCAGAACTCTCGTCTACCCTTCCCCCTCTTCTTCTTACATTACACCCAGGCTAGACCAGCCTTGGGTTGTGTGTGTGTAAGTATGAAAGTGGGTTAGGGCTTGGGCACTAACGCTTTCTTCCTCCCTCTGAGTGACATGGGGTGCACCCAGCACTCACCATTGTTATTTGGTTAATAAAACTTTAAACTTAGTCATTTAGTGTGCTCCTTCATCACCTCCCCTAAAAATCCTGTGGCCTCAGCCTGATCACCTGAAGCCCCAGGCAAATTGGTAAAACAAATCTGTCACAGAAGGACATTAATTTTGTCTCTTAAAATGTTGAAAAGTGTTTGAAAAGATGTTGATACTAATACAAATTTTTTCAAACATCTGTGTGCTTTAATTAAGCTAAAATGAAAACTTTTTGGCAGAGAAACTACCAAAATCTAATAACTTGAATGTCTTAATTTTAAAATTCTAACCTGCCCAAAGGATGTGCCAACAAATTCAAGTGTGTGCGACTACGTGATCTGCCTCTTACTTGTTTTAAATTGCATTCCTGTACGTGATCATTCTGCTCCTCCCCCAGTACAGATAGGGTACAACGAGAATTATTTCCCAGACCAAGTGTTGGGAAAAGTCTTGTTATTTATAAATAGTTAGCTTGTAATTTTGAACATGTAAAAGAATATAGCTGTGCAATTAGGGCACAGACCAAGTGTGTGAGCTGGGCAAGTCTGTGGAAAGGAATGGTCGCCACCAGACCACAGAGGGGTAACACAGCACAACTCTGAATTCTCTGGCAGGCACTGAAACCTCATAGCTACAATAACCACCTCTGCCTCCCAGTTTCCTGAGAAAATTAGGTTAGCGGCTCCACAGCCCTTGGTTGGCCTGCTGTACCCAGGCCCCTCCTTCATGCTAGGTACCGGAGTTACTATTGTCTCTGCCTGAAGAACTGATGATCACATATATAACAAATGTATTTACTTTTTTTTAAAATTATAAATATATGAAGTACAAGTCAGCCACTGATTTTGTAGCCAATCTGACCTTCCATCCACATGGAGAAGGGTTGGCTGGATTTGCCTCACTGAGTTTCATAAAATAAATTTTATGAAAAGAATCATTTTATTTGCTAAGGAAGCTTCAACTTTGTGGGCATCTTTAAAAACAACAACAAGATGGGCCAGGATTTAATTAACGTTTTTAAAAAGCACAACAAAACCCAGGTGGGGCCTGATCCTGCCTTCCTTGCTGAGGTCACTTAAGAGTTTTGTGTCTGACTTCAGTGACAGCAGAAACAGTACCCTTAGAGCAGTAATAACACATTTCAGAAAGTTCCCCTTACATTTCACACCTCACATTGCACCTGAGGATTAAGGTTAGCTGGTATTTCTGGGCAGCCAGCTTGTCATGATATTTTGCCTACCACAGATCATATCACAGCTTGGTCACTTAAAATGTGAAAGCACTTTTAAACCCTTGGACAAAGACATTCAATAATTTGTTAATAAAATCATCTCCTGCTCTAACAGAATCCCATTGCTGTTAGTCAAAAGGATTTTTGAACTGATACAGTGACAGCAATTAATCTCACATTTTACAAAGGTCAACAGTTTATCTTATTTTGTTCTGTGATAGGCTATTCAGTGCTAAGTTTTTGTGCTTTTATTTTGTTTTGTTTTTTGAAAATATATAACAGTAAATTTTGTTTTCTGGTGTTCTGGTTTACATTAGATGATCATTTTAGTTTTTTATGCAAGACACATGGAAAAATTCATCATTGATTTACTGCACATTTCCTTACGCAATCAAACTAATGTCTGATCACTACTGAAGGCGAAAAGCCTACTTGGCAGTGAATGCATAAGCAAATTTACAAACATGTGGACGTGTGCAGCCTTGGGCGATAAACTAAGTGATAGTCAAAATATAAAACAATATGTTGTTCCATCTAACAGTGAAATGTAATGGGAAATTTCAATTGTGAATTTTTCTATTTTAGATATCATTGTAACTTGAACAGGTAAACAGAAATATATCACTACATCTCTCCAGTAGTTAGAATTATCATGCATTTTCCTTTTTTAATTTTGCTTCTGTTATAAGGAAATTGTGCACATTTATTTTACTGTAGGTGCAGAAGAGGATACTTTTGTTTTGTATAGTAATAATAAAAATGAATCCTCTGCTGATTGGCCTGGCCAAATATGTTTTTGATTCAGATCATTCTTTTGGGTGAGATATAAAATCCCATTCCTGAGCACTTGTGTCCATTAAATATCTCATCCCACGATATTTAAGAGTAGAGATTATTTATGTTGTCTTTTCTACCTTCCTTAATTTCTCCCCCCATTTTCATTCACATACAGTATGTCTTTAACTTTCTGTTCTAAACAGTTTTGTGCTAATCAGACAGCTCTCTATGGGCTAACTCAGAGGTTTACCAGTGTGATGGTAGGTAAAATGATCCCTCTATATTCTTATCTAAATCAGAGGATTGTGAAGTTTAATAAATTAAATGTTTGTAAAGTGCTTTAAGATCCTACACTAAGTGATGTACAGAAAAGTTGCAGTTTATTTTATTTGTTCAGATTCACTCATGTAACTGTATTTTAATGTTTGAAACAAGGCTATCAAATAATTTTAATAAAACTATAACACATTAGCTCATCATAGATCTGTCCTATGTTTAAGGGTTTAATTGTACAAATTCTGTCCCTAAAAGCTTCTGGGGTTCTTATCAATGACTGCTAATCCTGATTTGGGAGGTGTTTAGCCACGGAGTGTGGTCTGCAGATTGACCTGCGTCCACAATGGCTATACGGAGAAGATGGTTAACTGTGATTATAAGAAAATTCTAATAAGCATGAGCAGGGAGTCCTCCCACATCCAGAAGAAAAGGGGGCTTTCTGAGGTTCAGTGGCAGCAAGGGACTGTCTCCTTTAAAACATTAATAAGAGAGAACCATTGCTCAAGAGCATATGTTTGCCTTAATCAAAAAGAGGTCTCCAATGGAAGAAAATAGACTATTTAAATAACAAACTGAATTCTTTTGCTAGATCCTCTGCATGTGTGCAGAGTAGTTAATCCGTCTTTTAGCAAGATTAGATGTCAGGTTATCCATGTGAGTCACAGTTAATATGGTTAAGGCTGAACAGAGGATGTGCTTGGAGAACACTCATGTGTACCCACATGGAGGAGGCTGACTTACAACACCACAGTGGAACGCAAACCCTGCTTTTCTGCTAATGCTGGCCAGAGCTCTGCAAACAGCCATTTGCAGACTCTCTGTCATACTGAGTTGATACAAGCCTTGATGTGGATTTGGACATGAATATGCATGCTTTGCTTATGCCACACACAGCCTTGTATTTAACTCATTCTTAACTCAGTGGGATATCTGCAATTACTGATCTGGACAATAAATACTAAGATACAGAATAAAGTATTTACATCCCTACCAAATTATTTTAAAATACAGTATTGGTATTCCTGCATATGTGTACACTGTTCTGCTGAGCAGCAAACTTTCAGCTAGAAGCCACAATAAAAAAGCAGACTTGTGTCTTTATTCCATCTCACAGTGGTGTGTTGTGCTTTGTTTGTAATCAATCAAGAAGGTACGGAAGCAAGTTTTTACATGCAGCTGATGGCTGTTAACACACTATATAGATCCCACTGTCACAATCCGGGGTCAATATGTACTGCCATTATGTCTTCCAGACATCATAGGTAGAAGGAAATTAGCTCTATCTCCAAATTAGCAGTGGTGGTTCATCTATAACAGTAGCCACCTTCTAGAGCTATAATCTGGGGTAACTCTGTATCATGTTGCACAACTGGGCCAGGAAATAAAGACCAGTTTCTTATCAACATCCTGTGTGTCATACTTTTCTTATACCCTCTGTTCTCATTACATCTGTTGCTCCATTTTTCATTTTCTCATAGGCCGAGGAAGCCTCTCTTTTGCATGGCTTATATACCTATACCTCTTCTGTAATCTTCTATCAAAAGTTACCAAGCTAAGTAAAGGTCATATCCTGCTCTGAAATAAAAAACTCTAGTCAAGTATGGATAGGGCACATCAGCTTTCAAGAGTGAATCTGGTAGCTTTAAACATACAGGTCAGAGATCCCTTTAACAGTCAATATGCCTGAGTTATACACCAAGAAACCTTAGATACCTAAAGCAAAACTTAAGAGACTTTCAGGAGATTATAGGACAGACCTCTTTAGTTATATTAAACACACAATAGTCAATATATACAGTTTCTTTAGAAAAGAGAACGCTCAGAGTGTTATTGGATATAAAAGCCTTCCTTGGAGAACTCATGTGTATTCTGAAGCCAGATCTCTGTGAGGAACCTTCTGATGACTGAAGGGAACAACCTGTGTCACACCCAAGCCTTGAAACTCCCATGTTCATACTGCAGGTAGAACTCTTACTGATCACTGTAAAGATATTTTTGAGTTTGTTATTTATTTATTTAATAAATAGTCAGGAAGAATTACATGTGAACACAAGCTCCTTTATTGCAATAAAAGTTCTCTGGGCATGTAACCCACCTGGATTTGGGTAATTCTTTTGACCAGGGTATTGATGAAGCACTCCACCAACACCGCTCAATAAGGCATACGTTTTTAATGGCGAGACTAACTATGGAACTTGACCACTGCAACAATTTACCATGGTTAGTGGTGGATTTCCCCATCACTGACCATTTTTAAATCAGGATTGGATGTTTTTCTAAAAGATCTGCTCTAGGACTTATTTTGAGGAAGTGCTATGGCCTGTGTTATACAGGAAGTCAGACTAGATTATCACAATGGTCCCTTGTGACCTTGGAATCTATGTTCCCAAGGAATGGACAAGGCAAGGAAGCCTTCTTTTGAGAACTTCTTGCCAGATAATGAAAGCAGTACTACCCTAAATCATGTCCAGGCACTGAAAGCAACTCAGGGAGGCACTAACTGAAAGACTGGGTGACCTTGGTACATAGCATTTCAAGAGTTGGGGTTTGCAGGATGGATGAATGGTGTCTGGAGGAACTGGGGCTCTGGTGCGTAGCCACTATTATTAGTTGTGTATAAAGAACAGCTAAAATTAAAACAGAATGTTAGAAAGCCTTTCCACTGTCTCTGCTTTTGGCTGCCTGTATTTGCATTCAGCCATGAACCGTCTAAGGATTTTTGGCTTGCATCTCAAATATATGGGCCAGCTGGATTCTACAGGCTGCATAGCATGTGCGTCAAAGCAGGACCCAAATATTTGGCAGCCACAAGTTTCATGACCTGCCTGTAAGCATATATCATCTAGATTTCCTCAGTAGTTCTTTTTCCAGTATATACGCTATGTTTATAGTCTTCTCAAGGACACTCAATTACTATTTGGGTATAGTTCACAGCCACTAGCATGTTAGGAAATCCACTGAAGTCAACAAATTTTGCTCTGACAAATTATCTTCAGCTGTATTGGGGAAGTGAATTGTGTCCCTAAAACTAAGATACAAGACATGAAACAGATGGCTGGCTTTATGAAGCTTTTTGTAAAAGATCCTAGGATAGGGAATTAGAAGGCCTGGAATAGGTAAACAAGCAACCAGGATTGCATAACCTCCTTCCCCCTTTGTTGCCAGTTGAGGCCCTAATAGATTTTTTTAAAATTATGCTTTTGTACTATGAATATCAAAGTAGGGACTGATGGTAGAAGAGCATCTTGGAGCGGAGGCCATTCTGGGAAGATAAACCCATTTGTTGATGACTGGTCCCCTCTTGCCTTTAAAGCAAAATACAACATGAACACACTGAGAAAAGTTTGCATGAAAAATGGAGGCAAACTTGTGATAGTGTGAGGTTTAAGTTTCAGTGAGTAAAATCTTCAAGAAGAGCCCTGAGACTGTCCTTGGTTAACACAATGAACTTGCTGTCCTTTTGTGCAGTATGCAGTAGCAAAATATTATGTAAAATGCACGTCGGGCAATTTACACATGCACTTTAGTGTGTTTCCAAATGCCATATATCCACCTGAAGGACACACTTATTGAAATCTCTAATTTTAAACCATGTAAGATAACATATAAGGTAACTGAGTCTGCCATGGTTTCAGAGAACTGATGATGAAGGATTTTTAAAATGCTGATTAAAGCAGACTGTGTATCCTAAAATATCCTTCTTCCCTAATACCTGTATTTAAATAATAGAATGCAGTAAAAACTTCATAAATAGGTTTTTACAACCATATATTATTAGTCCATATTTAGGCACTATTTTAAAAACGAAATCTGATGTACAGATTGAATAGGAAAAATGGCCCCTATGCAAGTTTTATAGAATGTATATTCTGCCTTCTAGGTATTAGGTCCCATTTATTGTATATTTCTGTGTTAATGGTTATAATGAGAGTATAATTTTTTGTGTGTGATGCCAAGGGGGCCTATTTGCTCAAAGCAGAGAAGGCACACAACTCTTAGACACCATTTCAGGTTCTCAGCTATACTCCTGGCCATGTCCAAACAGCTTAACAAACCCTTTAACTTAACATTTAAAAATCTCCCATTTGCAACCTCACTCTCCACTTCTTTTAGAGCAGAAATTTAACAACTTTGCCCCTTCCAGCAGCATTATGCCAGGGTTCACTGAGTACACCTGCCACTCCAGGGCATCTGGCAAGCACACATACAGATCTTGAACTACAGCTCACCTTAACTCTGTCCCTGGGAGTGGAGCAGACTTGCCACTCTGTGGGTATCTGGCACACCACTAGAACACCATCATTGCCATTTAGGCCACCCACCAACCCATGTCCCTCCCCAATCAAAGCCATAACTGGAAGAAATAAACAAAGGAAATGCCAACCCGTGACTAGAGAGATTAGACACCTACCACCAATTCAGTACAATCAGCAAACAGCTGCATCACAGGGGTCCACAAGAGACAAACGCTGGGAACTCAGCTGCCGTCATTTTATCATTAATAAGTTGTTCAACCTGGTCTGCTTTAAAGAAACAAACTAGTTGACACAGAAAGCTCAGCTCTCCCTCCTTCCCCCATATGCTCTGTTCTTCTCCACGGATCTGGTTTTGTAGTGAAAGCAAAGAGAAGGTCCAAAAAGACAACACCCCCTTTCCACAGCCCATTTACACAAGTAGTAGTCAGGGAAACATTGACAGCAATGAAGGTCACACCTGTGACTATAGCCCCTGTATCTCCTGGATGCTAAAACATTTAGAAAATAAGGCGGCATTATCACTTCATATGAAAATTAAGTTGGGATACAGTTAAGCCCTGTAATTTACAGCAATATATTCTATTGATCAATAGCTATGACATAGGACCTATTTCCCCACAGAAACAAATTCTCCTTGATTATTCTTTCTGTATTTATATCTATTTTAAAGTGTACATTTTACTTAACTAATACCATAAATAAATAAGAGCAACTGGATTATTTCATGCTGATGCATGAGGGCATTTCCTGGCCTGTACTAGATCTGCAAAGCACCATTGCAGATCCAGTAATATTTATATATAATATACATACTTGACGAGAATGAGGAATCCATTTATCCAGCACAGATGATAGCCAAATACTGGACTAATACAGGTGATGTGGTAAGGGACGAGGTGTTTTAAGTTTTATTTTGATCCAATAAAAATTTTCTTTAAATTCTTTCCTCTTCACTTTACATTGCAAAACTACATTGAAGGGAAGGCAATACAATAAGAACTAAAGGAAGAAAGTACATTAAATCAATCTCTAGCCTCTCACTACATAGGCTTCAGGCTATGTTGTACTTTTTCTTTTAAATATCTCCATGTAAAATCAGATGTTAACTCTCTGAGTGAACCCATGTGCAGTCTTTTTTCATCAGATTAATGGCTGGGCAGCAACAGGCAGTTGAAAATGTTTCCACTTACATAAGGTATTCATGACTTTTCTAAAAACTTCACTTTACTGCAACTATTTTTCAGTCAAATACTTTACATCTACTGAAGGGGGAAAATTAGCAACAAGCTTTAATGGAAAACTACCATAGAAATGTATTGATACACGTAGAAATTTGTTTCTTGAAACAGGACCTTTCTATTAATTTGACAGATGGGTTTTTGCCTTGCTATACATTTTAAAAAGCAGCCTTCACCCTGGGATATGTCAGCATTGCCTACAATAATAACTTCATTTATCTTTGCTTTCATTAATATTCTCTCATTTTCTTTGTTGCCTTTCATAAACTTCAAATTCAAGGCACGATTATGTGAGCCCTCCGTGCACGGAACTACTCAATGAAGACCTCTGTTCAGGGTGCAACAGTGGAAAAAGAAATCCAACATTTTAGGATTTATAAAGAAAATAGATTTATAAAGTATTATGAAAAATAATACAGAAAACATTATAATGCCATCATTTATTTATATGTACACACAAAGTGATATGTGGTACAAATACATACCACACATCCTCAGTGACACAAAATATGTATAAACTCAGTGGTATATCTTCACTTCTGGTCACCTAATTTCAAAAGGGACATACCAGAAATAGATGAGGTTAAGAGATGAGCAATGCATATTAAGACAAATTGAAAACAAAGGGATTGTCTACCTTACAAAGGAGATACATAAGAAAGGATATGATAAAAGCAGACAAAATAATGAATGGCTTAGAAAAGGTAGGACAGAAATTTCCATACATCTTGTCTTATACAACAAGGGAACATTCAATGAAAATCAAAGGTAGTAAATTAAAAAGTAATAGAAGGAAATACTTTTAGAAACAATGCACAATTTGACTGTGAAACTCATTGACACAAGGTATGGTAGAGGCCTAGAGCTCAGCAGGATTAGAAAAAATTAGACATTTACATAGATAGCAAGAATCTTCAGTTAAACAATAATTAAAAAATAAAACAAATAAGAACTTTGGAAGGGATATAAGCCTCAGGCTTCAGGGTTTTAGCCAACCTCTAACTATTAGAGGGTTAGGAGGAAATTTCCCCTCGGAACTGATAATCCTGTAACTGCCTACTGCATTATTTTTGTCCCCTGGTATTAGCCGTTGTTCAAGATAGGACACTGGACCAGAGCGAATCCTGGTTTGATCCAGTCTTGGAATTCATACATGGACTCTTTTTTATTTAATGCAAATATGTATATTCTATGTTTATAATCTTCCCAAGGAGACTTCATTTGCATTGAGTACAGTTCACAGCCACTACCATGTTAAGAAATCTATGGAAAAGAACCTAAGTGTGCAGCTGACACATAATGGGCCCCAGCTTTCTTAATAACATTTATTATTACCTTTTGGTCTCTTCTGTCTTTAGCAGTGTGCTCCCTCTCAATTAAGCCAGAAACCAGGGATCCTGTCTGTTCTGTATATTTTAATACCACTGCTGGTATCTAAGAATTCCATGACACTTTTTGTTGTCGTTTATCATATAAGAAATGTTACACTTGTTTTCTTGGCCAAATTCCACACTGATTAATTACAAGGACTGTGTGAACCCTTTAGGGTTTGATTTGTGAATTGAACTCCTCAGGTTAGCTCATGGGGTTGAAAGAAAAACAACTCCATCGGTTTGAATTTAGGCTCAGTTTCAATCAACTTGAACCTTCAAGAGAAACCATTCATGGTTGACTTCTCCCAATGCCAATCCCCACCAAGGCCCCGGAATCCTCACAAAGATATTTAAGGAAAGAAAACAGAGCTTCCTGTGGGATGGGCAAGTTTAGGTAGGTTGCAGTGATGGCTGTCTGTGGAGAAATGAGGTGCACTGGCTCCCCAGGTATGTGAACAACCTGAGACCATGTTTGCTGAACTTTTGTGAGCTTGGACTGAGTCGCATAAACAGACTGAATCTGACACTACGCTAAGTACCTTTGTAGTTGCAACTGATTTTTTTGTATAGCTCTAGCTATTACTATCTACCCACATTTCCCCTGCAGTTTCCATTTGGATGAGCATTTTTTATCGCTCTGTCCAACACTCCATGTTGTGTAGTGTTGCAGTGCCATATCTCATCTCAGAAGTTGCTTCAGTGCCCTTGTGTGTGACATGATTACTATGAATATAGGCACAAAATGGGAATTGTGTATTCAACTGCATTGACCTTTTATGGGAGTTTTGGCCTACCTAACACTTGCTCCTTTCAAAATCTCCCTGTTTGCTGCATAGTTTATTGAAGGCTTTAGGGTGCTATTATAAATGCACAATTAGATTATTATTGATTATTATTTGTGAATATTGTTATTTTATAAAAAATACCTAACAGAAACAACAGTATTTTAAAGTTGGTAAAAACAATAATTTGGTATCAATTATCATTTGTGGGGAATGTTGTGCATGGCATGATTACTGAATAATTCAAGATCCCTACATGCAAATTGCTCCCATAGACATATAACTTGAAAACATAAACATTGGCAATTGTTTCGTTATCACTGTAGCTATTTCAAGTACAATTTGTGTGTACAAATAAGAACATATACTAACATTCTGACTCATGACAACGCTTTGCAAACTTCTTAGAAGTTTGTCTCATCAGCCTTTAAGGTTCGTATTCATTTAATGGTTTGCACGCATGCAGCTTTTTTGTGATAATGACATTTCTCATGAAGTATCCAAAGGTAATTAAGATGAAGTATCTCTTACTGATTTACAGAACAAAAAGTCAACTTTAAGGTAATATGGAAACATTTTTTTTAAATTGAGTTGTGTCCTTTTTTTTATTTCTTTATGCTGTAATAAAGAAGGCCAGAAATATTTTCTTAAAAACATCCTACATACAATTAGGAATTTCAAGTCTGGTCCTTTTTGGAGGTCTTAGGGATCTCCAAAACATGTATTATGAGCTCTCATACTTCAACTGAAGGGATGACAAAATTTATAACAAAGATACCCTTTCTCCCAGGTGTTCATTAGACACTGCAATTAAATAAGTGTTAAAAAAAATCAAAGCTCTTTAAGGGGCCATAATAACCACCACCAGAGTTCATGGATATTGATTCTCTGCCAAGTGACGGAGTATTAAATTTTTGTAATCCTAATACGAGACTAGGCCAAGAAACAAGGATCACTCTCCCACAAGTGTTTCTGTGCATCACATCCTTATTGCACGGCCTATCTAAAATTCACTTTCCTTTTCAATCAGTCTTCCCTCTCTTGTCTTATGTGATGTCAGAATTTCACAAGTTCTCTAGTCAGAGAGTCATTCAGATTGACAAACCTGGAATTTCTGTCATAATAAATAAGCCGAAAAATAATTATTATTAATTAAAGCCTTGTCAGAATTGATATTTTGAGCATTGCTGTAGCTCCATGTGTACAAACACCCAGAGTAGACATAATGTGTTGTACTGTACTGGTATTACCATTATTTACACTCGTGCAGCTTACCTCAGCCCCACAGCCTATGCAGGGTAAACTGCACACATGTAAATCACAATACACACCAGCAATTCTACTATAGGGGGTTGCATCAGTGTAGCTACAGCGTGCCTAAAAACCCAGTGTAATTAAACAATAAATACTGACCATATTAAAGTGCAGTTCTGTACTGAAAAGTGACTATAAAAATAACATTGTGAGTTTAAATTTATTGCCCCTCAATGATTCCATTTCAGCTTTGTTCCCTGTGCTAATTAAAAGATGTTTTTACTAAATGTCATCCCTGCAAACTCAAGTGCAAGTCTAGATGAGCCAAACTGATAGCTATTATCCTACGTACATCACTTGAGAACTAATCATTGGCCTTAACATGTTCTCTGGGCCTAGGGAAACTAGTTATGGTTTACACCAGTTCAGCACATCTACATTAGGGGTTTGTATTGATGCAGCCACTCCATGGTTAAAAATTCCATTGATGACAAGATTTCTGAAGAGATTCAAGCCTATTTTCCTGTTCTGAATTGAATGCTTTTCTTCCCCAAATATCCCTACTATACATATGCTGCATATATCTGAGACTTTGCAAAGTACATTATTTCTAAAATATGGATCTAACGTTAATCAAAATGATCTCAAGTTTTGAAATAAAATATTCTGTATGTACATGTCATACAAGGACAGTAGGGGGCAACTTTCCCCCACAAGTCATATTTTATGCACTGATATAGAATATAACAATAAATAATGAAATGAAGTAATTTACAGTATTTACCAAGCTCATTGTGTGGTCTATGACGACAAGGTAAATGTAAGGTTTCATTTTTAAACTCATGTTTTGTTATCCAGGCATGTGCTGAGGGAATAAGTGGTTTAAATAAAAGAAAAAAGTAACCCAAGACAAACAAAGAAACTGGAATCTAAAACCCTTTTAGAAATGAAGGAGAAGGAAATTTATATCCCTGCACTTCACTGTTACAGGATTTGCTTGGAACTGGTTTCACTAAAAAAAAACAAAACGGTTCCACATTTACATTTTGATAAGCAATTCCCCCTGGAGGAGCGAGTTCTAACATTTGCAGTTTAAGACTCTACAAAAACAGAACAGGAAAAGATCCCTCAGAGTTAATATACCTGGTAATGTTTTCTCCTTCATTAATATGAGATTACCATGCAAAATCAGAATGACTATAGTTACCAATAATAGGATGTAAGGTCTGTATGATACTGTGCACTTTGAGCTAGATCCTACATCACCGAAGAAAAGAAAAGTTTTGCCATGAACTTCAATGGGTACAGGATCAGGACATGAAATAATATATTTTCCAAACAGTTTTAGTGCTGCCCCTTGGTGTATACTTATATTTTCAAGATTATATGATTTTATAGCACTACCTTTAAATTTACAGTTCACTGGTAAAATGGCAACATCTTTTTTGGGGGTGAGGAAGGAGACGAGTGGGTGACCAGGGGGTTATAATTGCAGCTATTTTCACTCTAAAGACTGCCAATTAGAACAGTGCAAAATGTTTGTAATTAAATCACAAACCAGGTAATTATGAACCCCAAAGTAGAGTCAGGTTTGCTGAAACATTCACAGAGGGTGATGACTATCCCTAGGATTAACAAATCTGGGCCAAATCATGGTTTCAAATGAAAGCCATGTACATCTCAGTGACTTTGAGCCAAAACCAAGTAAAACTTGGCACTTTCAGCTTAATTTTGGGATACCCTTGAATGCAAAACTCAGATTGAAGCAGAAAAATGGGTTGCACAGATGCACTCAATAGTGTCACAAGACTCTCCTTTCCACTAGTTCAACCAGAAGTTATAGGCTTAAAGCAGGAACCAGTGGGTAAAATTCTATGGCCTGTATTACACAGAAGGTCATTCTAGAAGATTGTAATGGTCCTTTCTGGCTTAAATATCTATGAGTGAACTATGAACTCCCAATCCCACACCTCCTTGACCCAAGAGAGACCATTCTGATTATATTTACAGACCAGTTTCTAGCACAACAGCTTTAAGATGTTTATCTGAAACATCCCTGAAACTTTTGAAGTGCAACAAATACAAATCTGTATATCTACTACCGTAGTTACAATAAAGGGGCAGTGAACATTTCAACAGAATCTCCCTGCAGACTCCCCCTGCCTTTAGCTTTTAAATTCAACCATAACTATATGCTGCTGGAGGAATGCACAAGCCTGACTTCTTGCTAGCCATATTTAATTCAAATAATTTACATCATTTCTCTGCTGCAATTTATTTGCCTATTCAATAAAAATCACCAAAACAAACCAATAAAAAAACCTTAACTATGGCTCTCCCTATGTCCTAAAATATAGGGTCAGGTTACGCTTTAAATTACACCCATAAAACCTAAAACTCCTGTTGCAGTTAGCACAGTCCCAACTGTAATTTTTCTTCACAACTACAGAATTTAACATAAAAAGGATTAGTGGACGTTGAATACCCTGTAGCAGTTCTTGAATTGTGACCTATATTTACATGTAAATATTCAATGAGTACAAGCGTGATAGATATTGACAGAATAATTTAAAAACAAAACCATCAGAATCATCACAATGAAAAGAAAATAAATTCAATTTTTAAGTAGTATCTGAATGTGACTAGATGGAATTTTAGCAAATATTAACAACAACTGGGTCAAAACTAGAAAAAGATATAACTACCTTATACCATCATTTGTGTAGTCAATGATTTTTTTCTCTGGAGAGGTGTAGTGCTGCTCTGTCATGAAATTGAAAGTCCAGTT
Organism: Chelonoidis abingdonii; assembly: GCF_003597395.2. Classification (NCBI taxonomy): domain Eukaryota; kingdom Metazoa; phylum Chordata; order Testudines; family Testudinidae; genus Chelonoidis; species Chelonoidis abingdonii. The sequence goes on along the minus strand of NC_133787.1, from coordinate 13,159,460 downwards.
TAGCCCTGTAAGTGAAAAAATTGTTAGTTGATTATTTTCTTTCAGGGACTGACCATTTGCCCACTCTGAGATATTAGGGCTGAACATCATTTCCTTCAAACCTTAGAAGCAAGTCAGATTTATCCAAGAGCTCTGGGGCTTGGTCTTGACCTTTCTCTGCCCTGGAGCCAGACAAGTACTTCCAAAGTTGTATAGAAACTCTACATTCCCATTAGTTGGTTAAATATGAATTTCTTAACAGTAACACACCTTATTAAGTATATGCATTGACTCAAAGGCCACCATGGAAATACCTAAAGAAACTCTATCGGGTGGGGATGATTGGGGAAAAGATCAGTTCTAGACAGAGAATCGTTCAGGGAACAAATTTCCCATTGTGCAGCCTGGTTATTCTTCATATCTGAGACTTTTGGTACCTAACAAACAATAAGGAAAAGTCAGGAGGAAGGGAAGATGATCCAGTCATTAGGATACTAGCCTAGGAATCAGGAAACCTAGATTCAGTTCCTTGCTCTGCCACAGGCTTACTTGGGCAAGTCACTTAGTCTCTTTATGCCTTGGAGATGTTAGTACTTCCCTATTTCACAGGAGTACTGTGAGGTTAAATACATTAAAGACTATAAGATGGTCAGATATTACAGTAACGTGGGCCACACAATTACATACAAGAGATGAACAGAGAGGAGGAGATAAGGTTGGACTGAAAGGAGAATGTTCTCCCATCACTAAAATGAAAAAGTAGCACAGACCCATTATAGGGCAGTTCCAAAGCATGATCTGCAAAGATATGACTATCAAACTGGAAAAACATCATGAAGGTGATAATGGATGACAAAGGGGCAGATGATTGGACGTTTCATACCAGTGTGAAACACAATGTGTGGGCTCTGATCTCTTCTGAAATAGCTTTATCTATGGCTGAATAAACGCTGGTAATATAGCCTTTGATCCATCTGGCTATGCAGGATTTCAATACATGAAGGCTCATTATTTTATCATGAAAGGAAACAATTGTAGATGTTTTCTGGAAATGGTCAGTTCTATTAACGTAAATTTTCACTGTTCTCTCTTTTAGAACGTACATTACCTGTCCCTTTCTCTTTTGAGCAAAACAAAAGAAAAATTATTGACAGAGAACATAAAGAGCACATAAGAATGCCCATACTGGGTCAGATCAATGGTTCATCCAGTCCAGTATCCTGTCTTTCAACAGTAATCAACGCCGATGCTTCAGAGGGAATGAACAGGACAGAGAAATTATCAAATGATCCATCCCCTATCGTCCAATCCCTGCTTCTGGCTGTTAGAGGCTTAGGACACCCAGAGCATGAGGTTGCATCCTGGACCATTTTGGCTAATAGCCATTGATGGACCTATCCTCCATTAACTTATCTAGTTCTTTTTTTAAACCCAGTTATAGTATTGGCCTTCACAATGTCCCTTGGCAAAAAGTTCCACAGGTTGACTGGGGGTTGTGTGAAGTAGTGCTTCCTTTTGTTTGTTTTAAACCTGCTGCCTATTAATTTCATTGGGCATTATGTGGTTCTTGTGTTATGTGAAGGGGTAAAAAACCCCAAACTAACATATTACCTTTCTCTACATCATTTTCGATTATCACTTCAAAAGTTTTTTTTCTCCTGCTGATGATAGCTCATCTCAATTGATTGGCTTCTTACAGTTGGTATGGCTACTTCCACCTTTTCATGTTCTCTGTATGTATAAATATTTTCTTGCTGTATGTTCTCGTCTATGCATCCGATGAAGTGGGCTGTAGCCCACGAAAGCTTATGCTCAAATAAATTTGTTAGTCTCTAAGGTGCCACAAGTACTCCTGTTCTTTTTGTGAAAACACTGAGATAACGTTTAGTGAATATCGAAGGGAATTGACAAGCTTTTAAGCATGACCTACGTACAAAATTATTTGGTTTCTTAGGTTTCAGTCAAATTAAATAAAGGAACAAATTAATCTGATTTAATTAAGTGAAAAATGAGCCAAATTCACAACAATTATGGGTGCAACATCACACACTTCTACCAGCTTACGCCTATGATGAATTTAACCTACTGTACTTCTAGCATTTTAGAGAAGGCCACACATGCTTGGCTAACACAAGGCTGTTCAGTAAAGGTAAAATCCTGGCCATGCTAAGTCAATGGGAGTTTTGCCATTGACTTCAATGGCATCAAGATGTCTTCCCCTATGTCTAACTTGGCTGATACCAGGAAGTAATGGAAATGTCACTGACAGTCAGGGTGCCTGAAAATCATTATTAAAAAAAAAAAAAATCAAGCACAATTTTTATTTATTTATTTATCTGGCATAACAAAAGATAGTTTGACATACTGTCAGCTTTTTATTTTCTTAAATGGCAAAAGTGGCTGTTTGTACTTGTTTCTTGAATTAGCTTCCTAATTGTTAGTAGAATTTGAGATTTTACATAGGGATGTTTTTCTACTGAGAACTTTCACACTTAAAATGCTCATCTATGCTAAAAAAAACAAAAACAAAAATGCAAGTCTAGTACATTTAAAAAAATGTACTTTCTTATAAAGTACAATGTACTTTCTTATTCTTGTATTCCTCACGACTGCATGACAGAAATGGGCGGGGGGGGCTCTGCCATGGTAGCTGCGGAGGGTTGGGAGAGAAGTGAAGCAATGGGTGCGGTTCTTGTGGGAGAACCCCCTGTTAATACAGCCACGGAGTAGCTGCGCTCTTCTAATACACTTGACTCTTCTTTCAGAGGGGTAGCTGTGTTAGTCTGGAACTGTACTAGACTTGCATTTTTGTTTTTTTTGTACTAGTCTGCAACTGTAAAAAGCTAGTATTTAAAAAATATTAGCAATTGTTGCTAGAAACACTTATGCACATACTTCACCTTAATCACAGGTACACCTTCTGAAGTCAGTATGACTATTCAAATGAGTAAAGTTAGGTACCTGCTTAAGTGTTCGCAGAATCAGGGCCTTAATTTTCAATATTTTGTTTTTTGCCTATAATAGTTTACAAAATTGATAAGATATTCTATCAGTAGTATCTAAATTTTCAATAGCATAAACTTTCAGATCAGTTTTACAATGTCTTGGCTAGATTTAAAATCAATGGTAGAAAAACAAGTGACTTAAATAATTGTTTAAATTGCTTTGAATTAAACTGCTCCACCCTGTGGAAAGTGAGAGTACTGGGAGAATTCTAATCCAATGTAGAGGCCAAACAGGTTAATTTATACTTATCTGAACTTCTAAACCTTATGAATTTTAGTGGGCTCTGATACTTTATGTAGACATGAAAAACATGTTCAGAGCCTCCCATCATCCAAGTGTAGAATCGTTAATAATTTCATCAAGAATTTCATCATTAAGAATCTTGCTGATAATTAACTGGAATTCTACATTAGCAAAGCCATCAGATGGCAGGCTTGTTTCTGTTAGAATACCAATAAACATGCACAAAACCACAGTGGCACAAAAATGTTGTTAAAAATATTCAAAAAAACAGACTAAAATAGCACGAAAAAAAACATAACAACAAAGCAACATATTCCTTTCTCCATATGTAGCAACACTGGGGCTTCCCTTCCATTCACAGCCAGGAGTGTAGTGCCAACTGTCACCTCTGTCAGCACGGCTCTCCAGCCCACCCTCGGCCTAAAGAACTATGCTTCCTGCTGCCTAGTGTTATTTAACAGCAAGCACACGATGTTTGAGTTTCGGCATCTAACTCTCTATAGAGCAGTGCAGATTAATTTGCCATCCACCTTGCTTTTCCTTAGCTCACTCTTCACTCAACTCTTCCATTCCTTCCACTATTGCCTCTCTCTTTTCTCTCTCATTAACTTTTTTTCTCTGTCTCTTGTACTCTCTACCTTCTTCGTCCCTTTCCTATCGCTCTATCCCCAATCTCTTCCTACCTTTCTTTCTCTATTTCTCCTCATCCCAGGATCTTTCTTCTACCACCTCTCATTCCACCTCTGTCTAGGGTTGCCAACTTGCTACTTGCACAAAATGAAGCACCTTTGCCCCATCCCTACTCTGTTGGGTTGGGGTGGGGTGGGGGTGAGGGCTCTGGTGTGGGGTTGGGAATGAGGGATTTGGGGTACTGAAGGGGGTCTGGGCTGGGACTGAGCAGTTCGGAGTGTGGGAGGGGACTCTGGGCTGGGACAAGGAGTTGGGGTGCGGGAGGGTGAGGGCTCTAGCTGGAGATGAAGATGAAGGGTTGGGTGATGCTTACCTCAAGCAGCTACTGGAAGCAGCTTGATGACCCCCCTCCAGCTCCTACGCTGGTGCTGCAGCCAATGGGAGCTGTAGAGGCGGTGCTTGGGGCGGGGGCAGCATGTGGAGCCCCCTGACTGCTTCTACGCATATGAGCCTTGCTTATGCTGCTGTTTCCAAGAGCCATACAGAGCCACAGTAGTCAGGGAGCCCGCCTTAGCCCCACTGCACTGCCGACCAGACTTTTAGCGGCCTGGTCAGGGGTGCTGACCAGAGCCGCCAGGGTCCCTTTTTGACTGAATGGTTCCAGTAGAAAACCAGACAGCTGGCCACCCTACCTCTGTCCTGCCTCCCCTCCCTGGGCTCTTAAGGAATATGTCTACATGGCACTCTAAGCCGAGGCCTGATTCAGGTTTGAGACTAAGTACCCTTTCCATTCGCACACAGATCAGTCTGACTCAGGACTTGGGGTCTAGGACCCTGCTGGGGGGTGAGCCAGAGCCCAAGTCCCGCTGAGACCTGGGCTCGAGCCCTGTGGTTTTGCAGTGTGGATGCAGACTGGAGTCAGGGGTGTGCGCAGCACAGAACAGGCATGTCGGCACCCAGGTCCAGCATCCATCAGCCCTTGCTTACAACACAGCGTGGCTGCTTAAGCATGGGCTAGGGAGCACCGAGTCCTGCATGCCTGGGTCCCACGGACCTGGGCGTAGTCATATGCAGCGCAGGGCTGGTGCAACCATTTAGGTGACCTAGATGATCATCTAGGGTACTAGGATTTGGGGGGCGTCATTTTCTTCGGCAGCCACCGTGGCGGCTGGATCTTCGGCCACCCCCATCGCCGCCAGTATTTAGGTGGAGGGAGCTGGGGCAGGGGAGCGTGGGGAGGGCCACCTGCAGCAAGCAAGTGGGGGGGGCGACACGCAAGGGAACTCCCCGCCCCAGCTCACCCCTGCCCCGCCTCCTCCCCAAGCACGCCGTGGCTTCTTCACTTCTCCCGCCTCCCAGGCTTGCAGCACCTAAGCTGATTGGCACCGCAAGCCTGGGAGATGGGAGAAGTGAAGCAGCGACGGTGTGCTCAGGGAGGAGGCGGGGCAGAGGTGAGCTAGGGCAGGGTGGGAACCTCAGGGCGGAGAGCTGCCATGGGGGGGGGCGCCTCAGGGTGGGGGGGACTCCTTAGGGGGAGTGCTTTGGGGGGGGGGGAGCTGATCTACATGTGCGCCGTGGGCGCAGCACGCAAGAGGATCTTAAGGGCGGGGGGAGCGCACGGGGGGGCTCAGGGCGAGGCGCGGGAGGGGACGGGCCCAGGTGGCAGTTTTGCTAGGGCACGAAAATCCGCACCCGGCCCTGTGCAGCGTCGACTACCCTTAGTGTCTTCCCCATGCCCACTCCGGTAAGTCCCGCTATACGCCCAGGTTCTGCCGGAAAGCCCCAGCGCTCCGTCCCCCCAGGCCACTCGACCCCTCTCCTGCCTCCAGCCGTTTCTGCCTCCACAACCCCGCCCCAGGAGCCAGGCCTCACGGAGCTCTGACAGGGGGAAGCGCAGGAACGGCTTGCCCTTTGGCACCCAGCGCAGAGGAAAAGAAAGAAAAGTACAACGAAGCATTCTCTGCTGGCTGCCATAGGGGCCGCCCCCTGGGAGGCAGATGGGAACGTTGCGAGCGTTTTCCAGAAAGAAGGAAGGGGAAAAGCCCTGCTCAGTGCTAGGAACTGAAACCTAGGGAGTTCAAGGGCGCTTGGGGAGGCAGGCATTCCCCTTCCATCTCTCCCAACATCTGGCCACTAGTGGTGTATTATGTTGGCTTTTAACACCACGTAATGTGACATATCCATCTTTCCCCTTCCTCATTAACATCGACCTTGTTCCTAAACCTAAAATGTGAAGCGCATAAGTGTGCTCCTACAATGACCATCTAGTTCATCTTTCATTATTTCCACAGAAGCCTCAGAGTTCAGATACCCCAAGGATGTATAGCGTGGGTCCAGATCAGCCTTTACTTAGCAGAAGGATACAAGGAACATGTGCCATTTAATCCCTGGAATTAAACTCCCTTGGATCACATGGTCCTCATGCCAGGTAACTATCACAAAGTGCTGAATTAAAAGTATTGAGACATTTGAAGATGGCATCAAGGACATGTCTTCAGCAAGGTAGCAAAAACAGGCCATTCGTACACTCCTGAACAGGTTAATTTTTAAATGTGCTCATATCATCCTCAGAATCAACAGCCATCCAATATCCAGAGAAAACAAAATCAGGTTATGGTGTGATGGGATAGGATTTTGTCAGCTAAAGTGTGGGCACAATTGGGGCTTTTATGAGTTCACGAGCTAGGTAATCATGTGTGTCTGATATGTTTCAAATCAGAAATGGGTATGCAGGAACAAGTTGTAAGTGCTGCATGAAAGGTGAATTGCTCGGTAGAAGCTCGTATCGGTTAAGGGATTGTCCAAAGGGACTATCTAAGATGGAGAGCTCATAGGGATCTCCTGCCTTGTACAACTGCAGATAGGAGTCTCTGTGTAGGCTGAACAGGCCAGGTGCATAAAGGAGGAAGGAATGGGAAGGGAATGGGATTCTAAGTATGCAGAACATCGGCGGAGAATCTATTTGTAGGCAGCTGACAGTGGCCATACATGGGTCTGTGGTTGCAAGACCCTTAATTACTACAGGTGCATAGGATGTGTAAATTTCATTCCTTCACGACTCTATGTAAATTTTCTGTACAGTGCTTCTATTTTAGCCTTTGAGTAGATCTGAGTTGGAATTTTCACTGTAAAATACATAGTTACTATTATTTACACATCTGATTTGGTTTAAATGAATAAGGTGGGATGCAATATATTAAAAGATGTTTTTGCTCAGTTATTTGTATTAGCATTAATTTGCTGGAACTTATGTATTTAAAATAAGAAATCGCAGGCAACTGGGCTAGACATGATTCAACCACAGTAAAATAAGTTCCAAATTGGGCTACTTTTGGGTATGCATGTAATTGACATGTACTTAGAAAATATAAAAATTGTTTTAAAATGTAGAAAACTGTAGAGTGCCTGCGATTTATTATTTTATTTGATTTTTTCGTTGGTAGTGTTCTTACTGTGGAGTTTATCAATGTTTTTGATTGCATTGGGCAAATTGCTTTGTATGATGAAAATCTGTTTATAGTTATTTCTCTGTCATTGGAGCATGATCAGCCTTCAGAGCTACGGATGCCTTAATTATTTTAGGAACTGAAAACAGACAATCATTGACTGGACTGCGAATAACATAGAATTTTTATTTTTTTTTTTTTTAAGATAGACCACATTTTTCCTGTAGTCTTTCACAGACACAATTCACTTTCTGTTGCATTAATGCATAAGAAAATTATTTTGCATTAACCAAAGATGCCAGTTTGACTAAATAAAATATATACTTTTCAAATCCACAAAAATGTTAATCAGATTGTTAGAACATGTGCAAGCCTGTGTTGTGTTGTTACAGCTATTGCTGTTGGATTACTCAACAATTTGCATTTTGTTATGAGGACATCGGTGTGTGCAGAGGTTCCAAGCTCACAGCTCACAATTCCAAGTATTCCTGCATTAAGAATAATGAATGAAGGACATGAAGAGCATTAATCAACTAAAAAAAAGCCCAAGTGAAAATTTACCTGGTTCCTCTCTTGCTCTTAACCCCCTCCATCCCCCCAAACCAAATATGTAAGTAAAGCAGTAGTAAACTGGAAAATGTGTTATTACTCAAAGTGAAAAAAAAAACAAAAAACCCCCCAAACCTGAATAAACCACATTGCTTACCATAAAACACTGTAGCTAATTTTTGTCAATTGCTTCACAAGAGTGGATGGAAATTTGACACCATTACTACAGTGAGCAGTAAAACACGTAAATCAACACTAAAATGCCTCCAATCATTTATATTTCTGTACAAAATGTTAAGTGGCTGAATCAATGTTAAATTAACTGTTAACTGTACATTAACACAGTATTATGCCATAACATGGTAGAGCTACTTCAATTAAGAGCCTGTAAGCATTTCCATTATCCCAGTTTTCAGAGTTCTTAAGCCACCTCTTTACCTCCTCAGACAAAATGTTCCAAACTGGGTGCTAATAATTTAGAAATAGATGTTTTGTAACTAAAACCCATTGACAGTATGTTACTACTTCATCCTACTAGATGCTGAGCACTTTGATGCTGATTTAGGAAAGACTGTTGGGTTAAATTCTTATTCCATTTCAGTCAGTGGCAAATTTCTTATCGATTCCAAAGAGTCAAATATTTGTCCTCAAGCATTTAGTTAACTAAATATGTGAGTAGTCCCATTGACTTTATCTGAATCACTTATATGGGTAACATTCCTCAGCCTCTCGCAGGATCATGGTCTCAATGAATTACACTAATTTCTAATTAATAAAGTTCACTTATTTGTTAAAAGAGACATGTCATTTTCAGTTCATTCTTTATTGTCTCTCTTTTAAGAGTATCTTTAATTTACTACTATTTTCTCAACCTATAAATAGGTAAAATTACTCAGTATTAAAGGATACAACATAGAAGGCCAAATTCTTCCTTTGAGTAATAACTCGGTTGAAGTCAAACATTTATTTTACCTGCTTTCAAAAATCCATGTATAATTATTTCATGAGTTAATATGCAATATCAAAAATAAATGAAAAGCAGTGCAATACCTTTAGCATACCTTGTCAAAAGTAAACTTAGAAAAAAATACAAGTCTTTGAACTGACTGTGGTTCCTATTCTGCAGTAATGATACAGAGACATCTGCAGAGATTAAGTGAGATTCTGCTCAGGTAATGCAGTCCATCCATGCACAGTTGCAGGATTGGGGCTTAATTCTAATTATTAATGCCTAAAGTTTGAATGACCAATTCATAAAGTAAAACTAATTGTAAATATTTGTCCCTTTGTGGAATACACAAAAAACTGCTTTGAAATGTCATACTCCTGCATACAAATCTGAATACCCAACTATATACAAAAAATGAAGTTTTTCTTGCCTTCAAACATATTAATATATGTGGCACAATTATAGGAGGATTTGAATTGATTTTGAATGATCAGTTCTAATACAAACTGAGAAAACTGAATGCAACAGCTGTTATTTGGCCTAGTTATCCTTTGTGTTTTTGTGGTATTATGCAAATGTACTGTTGTACACTGAAAACAAAATCATGTTTTATAATCAAAAATATTTATACTAATAATATTGTCTTTGGTTGTAAAAGTGCTATTGAAGTCAAGTTTAGGAAACCTCAAACTCTTCTCAACACAGATATAATTTCATGAGTCATATATAATAGTAAACACATTAAAATAAGTGGTGATTCTTCATATAGCATAATTGACTAACTGAATTAACATGATTACTGTCTAGATGCATGGGGTATTTTGTCCCTAAGTGTTCTATTCCTGAGTTACCTGACAATTTATATGAGAGGGAATGGTAGAGAAAAATTGGAACACTATGGGCCTAACTTTGGCTTACCTGTGCATACTGACACAAACACCAGAAAGCCTGCAGGAACAGCAGCACAGTTGTTGTAGTGCACAGCAAAGGAAACCTTCTGCAATCCTGGTTTCACTGTAGTTACAAGGAGCTTGCCATGCAGGCCATAACAAGTAAAGCACAGGGGTATAATGTGGCACAGCAAAAGAGGTACACGAGTATGGTTTGACTGTACATGCCCAAGCCAACTTATCCATGACCTCTCTTTACACATCCCTAAACAATTTACTCCTTTTCTAAGGCCTTGTCTAGACTAGGAAAAGTATGTGTATGTGTTTTTTTAAATATATTAGCTAATATGTTTAAATTAACTACTGTTAAAAATATGTTAGCACCTAGTAGAGAGTTTAACATGTTTTTTAAAGCAGCACTTACTTAAAATGTGTTTGCCAGTACATTAAAAAACACAGTTTTGTTTTAGTCTAGACAAAAGTAGTTGCAATAGATGGAACCGTTTGCAGAAGGGGACTTTTTTCAGGCTGCTCACAGCTAGAGTCTATGCACATATTAATGATACCACTGCAGTTTCTATACGTACCTCTTTGCGTTACTTTTCCTGCACTAGTTACAATTTGGACCCAGGATTAAGAGCAGGTTGGAAATACAAACTACTTATTGCAAGGAAAAAAAAATTACACGAGATGTAATATGGTCCAGATCATTTGCTGGGAAAATTCACACTAAATAACATGTCTTACTAGTAACAATATGAAAAGAAATTGCAATAATTTTTTTTTTAAAAAATCAGAAACTAGAAAATAGTCAACTTTACAATGAAATATGGTTAAGAACCTGAAACATATTATACGTTAATGTCGGAGTCACTGAGAATAGTTACCATGATGTAACCAAATATCAACCAGAATATACTGCAGTAATTTATCATAGAGATCGACGTGTAATGAATTTGGTAGCTTAGCCTCAGTTTCCAACTTCAGATGGTGAAGATTAAATGTTAAGAGTGTTACTGTAAATGTAACACAAACATGGTTGATGAACATGTAAGATGAATATGGCTGATTTTCTAATTTTACCACATGGTTTACTTCAGAGGAAAATAAGCATTAGTAATAGTTCTGTAACTCAGTAAACAGTCACAAAAATCAATACAACTCACTTCTTTGTTTATGTGGAAGATATTTAGTATGGGTTGCAAGTATCAGAATAATAATATGAACCTCCTGGTAGAATACCACAACTACATTTCTGAAAAGCCACTTGGTTAATCTCAGTGTTGAATCTAGCTGTTTTAAATTACCAAAATACTAACAACAGTCTTAATGACAATACAGATACACAGTGCCAAAGAAAACTAGAAATAGTGTCCAAAATAATGAGCTAAGAGCCAGCTCAAGTGACAAACATACATATGGCTGTTTACAAGGAAGGGAGGAGTTTAGGAATGCAAATGCCTGAGGTCTCCAGAATGTTCCAGAGGATTGAATTATGAGGATTTACAAAGTCTGGATGAGAGCAATACTGCTCCTGTAGATGGTAGGCCCTAAAATGGAGGCATCCATCAGTTCATGTAGAATTTAGAGATATCTGAGGTCAAAATATATTCCATTGGCCTCATAATGTACATCAACAAATTAACATTGTATGGATGTCATTTCAAAGTCTCCTAAAGACGAAGAGGCATTATTAACACGATTAGAGCACAGATGGTTCAAACTGTATGCAGATATTCAAACTTGCTTTTTTGCATTATAGCTGCTTTTTTTTTTTTTTGCTGTTGAACTGTAATGAATTGTCTCATAATCTATTCCATCTTCTTGCCATTAGCAGGCTTTGAATGTTCACAAATAGGAGCAAAGAACTCATTTTCCAGAGGTTTAATCACACAAAGAGCGAATGCCTAATTCTCTAAATGAAATGGTCTGTGATCACTGAAGCAGAGATTTAATATATCACGGCAAATTAGGTAGATTTTAATAAATTACTTATCTCTCTGAATACTTTACATATGCTTATGAAGAAACATAGCCTGTTTGCAAACAGTGAAAACCCACAGCCTATAAAATCCTTTGAAGAAAATGACAAAGTAAATTAAAAAATGAAATGCATTATATCCTAGTTCTCCAGAGACAATCCTTTTGCTGCATTGATTCACAGCTCCATTAAAAATATCAATTAAATCTTTCACTGACATTGGTTAAAAGCTAGAAAATTAACTTTCCAAGCTCTTTTCTAGCCACTGGTTATCCAGATACAAGGATCATTGTATGTGTTTGATGTAAGTTTTAAAAGTGATCAAAAAAACACTTGCCTGTCCCTACAGCTCAAACTAAGCGGAACAAAATCTGATTGATTCTTTTATATTTTCTTTCTGTGCTTTGATAGCTGTTGGTTGAAACTGTAAATCTCTTTTACTGTATATGAAAATTGAGTCCACCCTCCCCCTCCTTCAAATCATGGTAATCATAAACAACTACTTATAATGTTAGTAGAAGGGCAAAAGTTATTTTTAAAAAGCTTGCAGTAATTTAATAAGTCTTTGCGACTAGGCTTATTCTTTATACTTAATTGATAGAAACTGCACGCATCAAAGAAAACGCATACTGAGATTTAATGTGCATAAAATGGATATTAGCATTTTAAAGAGACAGATTAACACATTAATCCAAGTAATTTTCATATATTGCTTCTAATAAAATCTTCACAGTATAAAATTCTTAATGAGGCTAATCACAGGCATTGCATTTAGTGGGGTGATTAGGGATAACATAAAAGTATTTTTAATCAGTTTTCTAAGGCTTAAGCTTTTTTATTAAAAATTAAAAATTCAACTTGCATTTTTATTTACTGTTTTATATAAGAAAAAATGTTGAAAATGCAAATAAAGCACATCATTCAATCATGTAGGTATTAATTATTTACAAGACGTTGTCCATTGTGGAGGGAGTCTTAGCCTTAGAGGGAAATATAAAAACAAACAGACTGAAAAGTATACAAAACTTTACAACTATAAATCAAGCATCCTTTTCATATAAATTATACATTAAATATACTGTAGTAATTACAAAAATCTCATCTTCGAAGAGCTATCAAGCATGTATTTACACTGGGAGAAGCAGCATCTGTAGGCACGCTTTTCCTTCATGCCTCCTAGTCATCTTTGTGTTCCTCATAGACTGAGCGCAGAGCATGGAGGGCCTCCACTGTTACTTTGAGCTTTCCAATTACTGCACTATCATCTTGTGAATCGAAAACTAGAAAGAAAACATCAGACAACAATATTATCAATTTAATTTAGTTTTTGTGTTACAATAATTTCACTTTAGCATTTGGGAAGACTAAAAGGCACTCATACAAGGTTAAAAAAATAGCTGTCAGTTCTAGTGCTCAATCTTGCAAGATGCTGAGTACTATCCACCCAACTGAAGGGGGAGGAGATGGTATTCGGCACGTTACAGGATTGAGTCCTTCCAAAACTAGGATGGAGAAATACTTTAAATTCTACCTCAGTAATGATTGGTGCAAGGTTCAATTTTCAAGCTAAGAAAGCAGAATTTATTATATACCTTCCCAAACTGTTTGTTCATTTTTCATAGTAAATAAATATCACACAAGGACATGTATACATTTAGGGTTTGATCCTGCTCTTGCTGAAGTCAATGAGTGTGTTGCCATCAACTTCAGTAGCAGTACAATCAGACCTTTGTTATCTATGCATTAGTACACAAGCAGATGAAGTGTGGATTGTCTATGTTATAGACAGCTGTGTGCATTATTGGGCCTTGAATCATGCAGCTCAGATATTAATATACAGATGACAAGTTGATGTTCTGGGTGAAGCACAATATGATTTTGACTCCAGGCTTCTTGCATGCTGTAGACAAATGTAGACAAAGACATTATTCTCCCTTAGGGTGAACCACGACCAGATAAAACATTTTTAAAACATTGACATCTTTGTCTACATTGGGTGCTTAAATGATGTTTAAAAACTTGACATTTAGCATTTAGCCAACACATTTTAAAATAGGGGCATAGGACCATCAGGAAAATGTTCTGACCCGTGTGGTAGGTGGAGACGACCTTCAGGAGGAACAAAGGACATGGGTGAAGCTGGACCTTATCCTTATGGAACACCAAGTATGGGGGCCCCGAGGTCAGGGCTCTGAGTTCTGAGACCTGTCTAGTCAACGTGATCACTACCAGGAAGGCTACCTTCCACAAAAGGTGAGACCAAGAGCACGTAGGTAGCGGCTCAAACGGGGGGGAGGGATGTGGGGGACGGGTGCCATCAGTTCAGGTCCCACTTAAGGAATTGGCCAGTCCTGGCATGGGAGAATACCATGTGCCTCTGCACCTCTGCGTGGAAGGCCAATATGGCCACCAAGTGCACCCTGATGGACGAGGGCGCCAGGCCCTGTGCTCTAAGGTGAAGGAGGAACTGAGGGGAGGGGAAGCACATGGCACCCCTTATACCGCGCCATGGAGGTGCCACTCCAGGAGTCGCTGGGGTGCTCCCCTACGGGTACTGCTAGGGGAAAAACTTCCGACACCGGTGCACGTGGCAAGCACGCACACCTATTGTGGAACAGACATGAGCAATCACTCAAAGAATCACCAAAATCTGGCCTTTTGACACCACAGAAATGCTATAATGGCCTACAATGGATAGATAGGTATTTGTAGTAGGATATTATTGACAAAAATGTTGAATATAAAATTAATAAGTTCAGAGGTTTTACTAGCATTTAAAGAAATACTCTGCTTGTACAAAAGATAAAAATATACTAGTGAGTAACTAGGCCTAACCGCCTAAGGTTTTGTAAACTGATTAATCTAATAATACTTCACTAGTAATACTGTTCAGATTTTTTCCAAACCAGGGACTGTGTAACTCTTAGTTAGAAGATAATACTAATTATGTTAAATTCTTTAAGTTTTAGACAATACTATTTATTTTCAGGAATAAGTTGCAGGTGCAGATGAATTGTGACAATTTATTAAAGTGATACTTATGGTTCAATATTATAACAATAATTAAATAATTAAGTATGAAACCTCTCAGAGCAGAGAAGAAAAACTCTAGTAAAATTTTGAAATGAATGGATGTCAAAAGTTAAAACTAAGAACTCTGCTAAACTTACCATCAATATCTTGCTCAATTATGTCTTTTTCTTTCTGAAATATCTCCGTTAGACTGACGTAAGCAAAGCCAATGTCTTCACACTCAAGATCTTGTTCATCTTCTGGAGGGTCGCTAACCACTGTAAATCGTATGCTGAGAAACAAACAAAAATTCTCACTCTTGAAATGATCCATAACACCCAATCACTTGGGGACTAAATCCAGACAATAAAACAAACAAATATAAAGACAGAGCATATCTAGAAATTCCCAATTTAGCATATAAAACAACTTTTGATCAGTGGTTCTCAACCAGGGGTACACGTACTCCAGGGGGTATGCAGAGGTATTCCAAGGGTACATCAACTCATCTAAATATTTTGCCTAGTTTTACAACAGGTTACATAAATAGCATTAGCAAACTCAGTACAAACTAAAATTTCATACAACTTGGTTATATTGCTCTATATATTATAGACTGAAATGGAAGTATAATATTTATTTCCAATTTATTTATTTTATAAGCATATGGTAAAAATGAGAAAGTAAGCAATTTTTCAGTAATAGTGTGCTTTTGTATTTTTATGTCTCATTTTGTAAGCAAGTAGTTTTTAAGTGAGGTGAAACTTGGGATATCCAAGATAAAGCAGACTCCTGAAAGGGGTACAGTAGTCTGGAAAGGTTGAAAGCTACTGCTTTTGATTAGTGCTTCTCAACACTTTCCATAGCAGAACTCAATTTTTCATAGCACATCATTCAGGTACACCTCCACTGCCTTCCCAGCTGGCTGAGATATGCCTCTCCTGCTCCAATTAGCAATATGGGAAGGACTGGTCATTTGTGACCCCAAGTTGAGATCCCGTTTTCATAAGGTGACACCCAATTGCTGTTCACATGGTAATATATTCAGAGAGGCAGAATTGTCTACAGGACTGAACATAGCTCTCAGAGCCAGGAACTTCTACATTCTTAGCTCATATTGTTCAATCACTTCACCACTTTATAAATTAGGAAACTGAGATACAGAAGTGATTATTCCCATATAACTCTCAGAGCTTTTTATGAGCACTCATGTATGTATAATGCTTTGAAAACGTAAAGAACTATTGTGCTTTTTACTGTGATGACCTTTATTTGCAATTTGTTTGAAATGGCAAATAAATTTTATCTTCAGGTGGAGGGGGAACCTGGAATAATCAATTTCCATGTTATGTTTTTAACCTTAGCTGGAATATGTATTCTTCAGGCTGAAAATGATTCATTAAATATCATCAGAATTTTGCTGGTTAAATCTTTCTTTTACTACAGAAAGCCATCAAGCAGACGATCTGCTGCTTTATTTCAGTGTTACACCACATCATAAACTTTAGCCACACAACAAAATGCAAAGGTCACATTCTCTTGGCATTATACTGAATCATGATAAATAGATGGTAGAGATATAGGGGCTGGGTAAACCAAATAATAAATCGGCCAGATAGCAGAAATCCTAGCCATATTCAGTGAAGCAGTAAATCAACTACAAAATATTCAGCTGTAAGATATTTGGGAATTTCATCTGTAATAGTTACTAGAAGAGAATATTCTAGCTGAGGGCTTCGCTACACTCAAAACTTCAAAGCAATGTGTGTGTGGTAGCAGCGCCAGTGCTGGGAGAGAGCTCTCCCAGCGCTGCACGTACTCCACCTCCTCATGGGGATTGGCTTGCAGCGCTGGGAGCCATGCTGTGCACTGTTTACAATGGCGCTTTACAGCACTGTATCTTGCAGCACTCAGGAGGGTGTTTTTTTCACACCCCTGAGCGGGAAAGTTGCACCGCTGTAAAGCGCCAGTGTAGCCAAGGCCTAAGAAAAACACCACTATTTCTTGTTCCAAAACAAGAACAAAAGTTAGAATCCAAAGCCTGCTGCCCCAGAATAACATCTCTGTAATGGAGTGTTATGTATTTGGTGTTCAAAGCTGAGTAATAACTAAATCCAGCAGTCATGTATAAATACACAGCAAGTGCATCTCCATATGGATTTCCGGCATTCATTAATCTGAGTCCTTTGTTAGTTACCATGGTCAGTAAAGAGTGATTCTTGTCTTAATCAATAATGCTATGATAATTTCATAAGGGTACATAGACACTTATTACAATTTAAATAGAAAAAAAAATCAGTTCTGATCTTCTCTTTACCTGTCCTCACGCTGTTGCAGCTGCATGCACTGAATGCCTGATACATACCTGCCAAACTTTTTGCCTATTCTGTTTCCTTTTGCTGTGCCCTACCCAGGGCTGGCTCTAAGTTGTTTGCTGCCCCAAGCAAAAAAAAAAAAAAAAAAAACCCTCTGAGAGCACAACTGCCAAAGGAGAAAAAAAAAGGGGGTGGAGGTGGCCAGAGTACCATCCCTGGAATAGTTCCGCCCCAAGCACGTGCCTAGAGCCGGTCCTGGCCCTACCTACCCATCCCTGTCTTTTTGCCATGTCCCATTATCAACATCCATAAAAGAAAAAAATCTTAATTTCCTTTCTTTTCCCTCTGCTCTCATGCTGCTGCCCTCATCCCCCTGCCAAATATAGCTAATATTTTATCCCCATTACTGTATGTAATCATACCCACTGTATGTTTTAAAAAAATATCTAAATATAGTGTATTTGGTAAGACACAATTATTATCCAATCCAAATAAGGGAATACTTGCTCATCCCAAATGTCTAAGCCCAGCAGCTATACAAAATATTTGCATATCTTCTACAAACTTAAATTTCAGTCACTGCATCCAAGTATTGCTTTCCTTCTAAACATATAATTGTAGTGTTCTGTTGGAGCTGACTTCAATTAGTGGCTTGTGCAGCAGCCAAAAACACTGGGACTGACCAAATGACAGGAATTCAGAGCTAACTACTCTTTTGATATATCTTGGCAACGTTGTTTAAACCATGAATCCTTGTAAACTTTACCATGTAAAATTTTGTTCAATAACCATGATCCAAAATGAAAAAATCAACTTACACGAAATCCAGGCGCACAAGAGATGATACCTTAAACAAAAAATAAACAAATCCTCCTAAAAGCCCTTAACAGTATTAGCAACCACTGCAACATGCTTTTATAGTGTTGTATTTTTGCTGCTATAACTAATAAATATTTAGTTCATTTACTTAAACACCTGTTTTTAGCTAATAACAATCATAAGAAAATAAGAAAAAAAGGGGGGACAAAAAAGAAAAATACTTCAGAAACTACATTAAGAAGGCAGAAGATCTTGCAGATTATGATGGATACAACTCTAAACTCTTTGGCATAGCACTAAGCAACAGAAGCAAATAAATAAAAAAACAAAAAGCAAAAATGGAAATAATTCTTGGATACAAAAGAGAATGTATCAAATGAATGTCAAAGAAAACTATTTAAACTCTCTAAAAGACAAAGGTGTATTTGGAATACTGTGCACTTATTCTTAAAAGCACAGAATGCAGCTGAAGTGATTCAGCAACTACGGTTACTCAAAAACTTTGAGAAATCAGTTATGTGATTGGGATGGTGAAGATAGAGGAGGGAATTGTGAACCAGCACAGTCGTTACCTCACTGTGGCACAGAATACACAGTGGCCAAACTCAATCTTTGTAGGGTTCTTTTTTTTGGCAGTTAAAATAGCAAAAACACAATATAGCGTTAAGATTTCTTATCCATGTGAAGGTGTTCCTAGTGTTTTCCTCTAGGTGAGGGGTTCACAAACAGGAGTTCGCGAGGTTACTAAATGGGAGTCGTGAGCTGCCAGTCTCCAACCCAAACCCTGCTTTGCCTCCAGCATTTATAATGGTGTTAAATATATAAAAAAGTGATTTTAATTTATAAGGGGGGGGGGTGGTCACACTCAGAGGCTTGCTAAGTGAAAGGGGTCACTAGTACAAAAGTTTGAGAACCACTGCTCTAGGTTCTCTCTCACAGAATCTAGTTCCCTCTGCTCAGAGAACCACTCCCTACATTTCCTTTCTGTGGTTTAGTAGGCTAATCTGCAGTACTACCAATGAGTAAGCAGCAACCAGTCGGCATTTCCAGGCAGAGTCCACTACCTCCTAACAGGGTAGGCAAAGACTTTGCCACCTTATCAAAGGTACCACTGAGAAATATTTTATAAAAATTCCAAGGGAATAGAGGGATAAAGGAATTTTAAATAGAATTTCTTTAAACAGGGAGTACTCCATATACAGGATTACTATTGGCAGCAAGAGGAAATTAATACATTATTATTATTAATTATTGTTCCAAGACCCAACTCCACAGTGCTAAGCATTATACACACCTATGAGAAAAAGATAGTTCTTGCCCCAAAGAGCTTACATTCTGCATACAAGACAAGAGACAACAGGTAGAGACAACTTATGGACAAAGGTTTTTGGGGCATGGGGGTAGTGGGAAGAGAAAAAGGTAACAATATGACAATTATTGTAATTGTAATGGTCTGTGATCAATAGGTGTCAGCTACTTAATCACTGTTGAGTGATTTGAAGACTTCATGGCAGAGATGGATTTCAATTACAACACAGAATACAAAGTGTACAGTGCTCATTTTGTATTATTTTTTATTACAAACAATTGCACTGTAAAAATGATAAACAAAAGAAATAGTATTTTTCAATTCACCTTAGGCAAGTGCTGTAAGTGCAATCTCTTTATCATAAAAGTGCAACTTACAAATGTAGTTTACTGGTTACATAACTGCACTCAAAAACTGCACTCAAAAACTTTAGAGCCTACAAGTCCACTCAGTCCTACTTCTGTTCAGCCAATCGCTAAGACAAACAAGTTTGTTTACATTTAAGGGAGATAATGCCGCACACTTCTTAATTACAATGTCACCAGAAAGTGAGAACAGGTATTCACATGGCACTGTTGCAGCGGGTGTCACAAGATATTTACATGCCAGATACTAAAGAATGTAAAGATGCTAAAGATTGTAAAGATGCTAAAGATTCATACGCCTCTTCATGATTTGGCCAGCATTTCAGAGGACATGCTTCCATGCTGATGACGCTTGTTAAAAAAGTAATGCATTAATTAAATTTATGACTGAACTCCTTGGGGGAGAATAGTGTGTCTCCTACTGTTTTACCCACATTCTGCCATATATTTCATGTTATAGTAGTCTCGGATGATGACCCACCACATGTTGTTTGTTTTAAGAACACTTTCACTGCAAATTTGACAAAACACAAAGAAGATACCAATGTGAAATTTCTAAAGATAGCTATAGCACTGGATCCAAGAAGTAAGAATCTGAAGTGCCTTCCAAAACCTGAGAGGGAAGAGGTGCAGAGTATACTTTCAGAAGTCTTAAAAGAGCAACACTTTGATGTGGAAACTACAGAACCTGAACCACCAAAAAAGAACATCAACCTTCTGTTGGTGGCATCTGAGTAAGACAATGAAAATGAAATGCGTCGGTCGGCTCTGAATTGTTATCGATCAGAACACATCTGCCAATCTGCCCTGGAGGAAAATTCCTTCCCGACCCCATATATGGCCATCAGTTAAACCCTGAGCATGTGCGCAAGACTCCCCAGCCAGCACCCAGGAAAGAATTCTCTGTAGTAATTCAGATCCCACCCCATCTAACTTCCCATCACAGACCACTGGGCATATTTACCTGCTAATAATCAAAGATGAATTAATTGCCAAAATTAGGTTATCCTATCAGACCATCCCCTCCATAAACTTATCAAGCTTAGTCTTGAAGCCAGATATGTCTTTTGCCCCCACTACTCTCCTTGGAAGGCTGTTCCAGAACTTCACCCCTCTAATGGCTAGAAACCTTCATCTAATTTCAAGTCTAAACTTCCTACTGTCCAGTTTATAGCCATTTGTTCTTGTGTCCACATTGGTACTAAGCTTAAATAATTCCTATCCCTCCCTGATATTTATCCCTCTGATATATTTATAAAGAGCAATCATCTCTCCCCTCAGCCTTCTTTTGGTTAGGCTAAACAAGCCAAGCTCTTTGAGTCTCCTTTCATAAGACAGGTTTTTCATTCCTCAGATCATTCTAGTAGCCCTTCTCTGTACCTGCTTCAAGTTTTAATTCATCCTTCTTAAAGATGGGAGACCAGAACTGCACACAATATTCCAGATGAGGTCTCACCAGTGCTTTGTATAACGGTATTAACACCTCCTTATCTTTACTGGAAATACCTTGCCTGATGCATCCCAAGACGCATTAGCTTTTTTACAACCATATCACATGGCGGCTCAAAGTCATCCTGTGATCAACCAATACTCCAAGGTCCTTCTCCCTCTGTTACTTTCAAACTGTTGTGTCCTCAATTTATAACCAAAATTCTTGTTATTAATCCCTAAATCCATGACCTGTACTTTTCACTATTAAATTTCATCCTATTACTATTACTGCAGTTTACAAGGTCATCCAGATCTTCCTGTATGATATCCTGGTTCTTCTCTGTATTAGCAATACCTCCCAGCTATATGTCATCTGCAAACTTTTATTAGCACATTCCCACTTTTTGTGCCAAGGTCAGTAATAAAAAGATTAAATAAGATTGGTCCAAAACGATCCCTGAGGAACTCCACTAGTACCCTCCTTCCAGCCTGACAGTTCACCTTCAGTATGACATTGTTGTAGTACCCCCTTTAACTCGTTTCTTATCCACCTTTCAATTTTCTTATTGATCCCATCCTTTCCAATTTAGCTAATAAATTCCCCTGCGGAACCGTATCAAATGCCTTACTGAAATCGAGGTAAATTAGATCCACTGTGTTTCCTTTGCCTAAAAAATCTGTTGCCTTCTCAAAAGAAGAGATCAGGTTGTTGGCATGATCTACCTTTTGTAAAACCATGTTGCATTTGTCCCAATTACCATGATCTCAATGTCCTTAACTTACTTTCTCCTTTCAAATATTTTCCAAGACCTGAATATACCGATGTCAAACTAAACAGGCCTTATAGTTACTCGGATCACATTTTTTTTCCCTTCCTTAAAATAGGAACTATGTTAACAATTCTCCAGTGTACGGTACAACCTTGAGTTTAGTGATTCATTAAAATCTTGCTAATGGGCTTGCAATTTCATGTACCAGTTCCTTTAATATTCTGGATGAAAATTATCTGGGCCCCAGTTTACTCCCATTAAGCTGTTCGAGTTTGGCTTTCTACTCAGTGTGGTAACACCTATCTCCATATCCTCATTCCCATTTGTCATCCTACCATTATCCTTAAGCTCCTCATTAGCCTCATTAAAGACTGAGGCAAAGTATTTGTTTAGATATGGGCCATGTCTAGATTATCCTTAACCTCCACTCCATCCTCAGTGTTAGCGGTCCCACTTCTTCTTCTTTGTTTTCTTATTTATATGGCTATAGAATCTTTTACTATTAGTTTTAATTCCCTTTGCAAGGTCCAACTCTACATGGCTTTTGGCCTTTCTCACTTTATCCTACATGTTCTGACCTCAATAAGGTAGCTTCCTTGCTGATCCCTCCCATCTTCCACTCCTTGTAGGCTTTCTGCTTTTCTTAATCACCTCCTCTGAGATGCTTGCTCATCCTGCTTGGTTACAATTCCTGCCGTATGAATTTTTTCCCCTTTCTTGGATGCAGGCTTTGATAGTTTCTGCAACTTTGACTTGAAGTAATTCCAGGCCTCTTCTGCCTTTAGATCCGTAAGTTCTTCAGTCCAATCCACTTCCCTAACTAATTTCCTTAATTCTTTAAAGTTAGCCCTTATGAAATCAAAAAACCTAGTCCCAGATCTATTTTTGTTTATCCTTCTATCTAGTTTGAACTAAATTAGCTCGAACCAAGGTTGTCCCTTATAACCATTTCTTCTATGAGATCCTCACTACTCACTAAAACTAAATCTAAAATGGCATCCCTCTCTTGTTGGTTCTTCAACTACTTTGTGAAGGAATCCATCAGCTATCACATCCAGGAAAATCTGAGCCCTATTATTATTACTAGCACTTGTCCTCCAGTCTATATCTGGGAAGTTCAAGTCTCCCATGATCACACAATTCCCATTAGTGTTTAATTCATTAAAAACATTAAAGAGGTCTCTATCCATATCCAAATCGGATCCTGGCGGTCTGTAGCACACCCCAATCACTATCTCAGGCAAGGCTCTAGTAGCTTTCTTTTCCAATGTGATTTTTGCCCATACTGACTCTGTCTTATCCATTCCATCACTTCTTATTTCTTTACAATCTACCTCATCATTGATATACAATGCTTCTCCAGCACCTTTGCCTTTATTTTTGTCTTTCCTAAACAGCACATTACCTTCAATATTTGTACTCTAGTCATGACTACTATTCCACCGTGTTTCTGATATCCCTATAATATCTGGTTTCACTTCCTGCATCAGTAGCTCTAGTTCCTCCATTTTGTTACCTAGGCTCCTTGCATTAGTGTACAAACATCTTTTATTTTTGCCATTTGGCTTCACTGACATTCTTTACCTGTGACTTTAGGCACAGACATTCTACCACCAGTATCACCTATTAGACTGGTATCTACACTACCCTTCTCCTTATGTCCATTCTCATACCCACGGCTGTATCCTTTCTTACTTTGTTTTCCTCCCTCTCAATGTTAAATTCCGGTGTGGAGATTACCTGGACATTTCTCAACCATCTCCCCCACATTCCTAGTTTAAAGCTCTCTTAATCAGTTGTGCTCGCCTCCACCCTAGAAATCTATTTCCCTACTAAGGTGAAGTCCATCCTGAGAGAACAGTCCTCTATCCATGAATGCTTCCCAGTGGCCATACATCCCAAAGCCCTCCTTATAGCACCACTGCCTGGGCGATCAAGAGATCGCCATAATCTTGTCACACCTTTGCTGTCCTTCTCTAGAAACAGGCAGAATCCCACTGAAGATCACCTGAGCTTCAATTGCCTTAAGCATCTTCCCCAGCCTGGCACAGTCTCCCTTGATACATTCCAGTGAGAATCTAGCTGTATCATTTGTTCCCACATGAAGGACAATCAGTGGATTCTTTCCCGCTCCCATTAGGATCCTTTTCAGCCTCAGGTCCACATCCTGTATCTTAGCACCCGACAGACAGCACACTCGTCTGTTCTCTGGATCAGCTCTAGTTACAGGCCTGTCTATTCTTCTCAGTAAGGAGTCTCCAAACACGTAGACCTGTCTTTCCCTGGTGATGGTCCAATTCTCCGGTCTATCCCCTGTTCTCTCTGGCTGCAAGTCCTTTCTATTTCTAATGTCCCTTGCAATCCTCCGCAACCCATCCCGTATCCTCCTGGGGCTCCCCTCTTCCTGTAGGACTAGCTGCTCTTCTCTTCTTCCTTGCCCTCTCACCTGCTGTGCCTCTTCTTCATTTTCCAACTCTCCAAACCTGTTCCTGAGCTCTATTTCTCCTTCACTAGTCGGTCTTTTCCTCAGCCTGGTTCTCTTAGTCACATGCTTCCACTGTCCACTTTCCTCACCCAGCAGTCTCCCCTTAGAATTCTTTGGTCCTGCTTCCATCTGCAAGTCTGAGCTTTCCCCTTCAGCCTCCTCATGTCTTTGCTCCATTATCTGCTCGAACCCCCTTCTAAACTCAGCCAGAGTTTCCACCTGAATCTCCAATCCCAGATCTTTTCTTCCATCAGCTCTATCAGGCGGCACTTCATGCAGACAAAACTCTTATCAGGTACCCCCTCCAGAATCATGTACATGCCACCGCTTCCACATCCAGTCATCTTCACTGTGTCTTCCACCGCTGCCTCTGTATCGGTCATAGCCTTCCCACAAACAAATTACCACCACTCACAGCAAAACAAACCCCAATGGGCACCAGAACACCGACAGACCACCACCACAGATCCCTTCACTAGCTTGTCTATTCCTCTGCCTAGCTCTCTTAGTCTCCCCCGCAAACTCCCCTTGCAAATTTCCACTGAAACTCCCCTGTTCACAGTTCTGTTTGCTGGCTCCTATGCCGCTGCCTGACTGGCTAGCTACCTTTGGAGGAAATGGGGAAAATGAGGAGACTTGAGTCTTCTGACTGAGTTATATGGTGTAATGACAAAGTCTTTTCCTGATAAAAAATGAAGAGTTTTCTGAAGAGAGTTAGAGGGGCCTCATAAGAAGGAGAATTGTGTGGTACTCCACAATTGCTAACCTAAATACGATTCCAGGAATGGCCCCATGTCCTCAGATTACCTATTGCTCATATATTAAATATAGTAAAGCATTCTATTTAGCTGCATATTTTCTTATTGGTTGATACGTATAAACTGGCATACACAATGTCAAACATCACTACAGTTTCTGACAATAAAGCCATTTATTTAAGTATAGAACCAAAATAAACCTCAAGAACGAAGTTTTCAACATGAAGAAGTGGAACAGTAGGAAAAATGGAGAACACTTGAGTTAATTTGAAAACATTATTTTCTAACGAACAACCAGAAAAATGCACTTTTGAATATATGAACTGCCATGTTAAATTGCATTTGTTTACCTGTAAATATAGACCAGCAAAGGAACATGGAGATACAATGTGAAATTTATTATTTTCAGTAGCACTGTAATCATTGCCATGATTATAAGATTTGGTCACATCACAAAAGTTTGGCTTTGCAGCTTATTACCAAATATGTTATATTAAAAATCTATGAAAATATCAATGTTAATGGGATTTAATCCCTGTATTTATATCGTAGATGTGGCTTGAGAGAGTACTTTAACTTTTAAAGTGATCCAGAAGATCAAACATCAATGGCAACAGCATTTGTCTTCCAATACCATAGAACCTGAGTTACGAACACCAGAGTTACAAACTGACCGGTCAACCACATACTTGGAACCAGAAGTACACAATCAGGCAGCAGCAGAGACTAAACAAACAAACAAACAAAAAAACACAGTACAGTACTGTGTTAAATCTGAACTACTAAAATAATAAAGGGAAAGTTTTAAAAGAAAGACACACTGTTCTTTAAGAAAATGATAATGGATGAGAGTGGAAATATACTATTTATCAGACTAATTTAACATGTAAGCATATCTTTACCAGAATGTCTGTGCACCTTCTCATGAAGACGTAAGGATTTCTGAATTTCTTTCTGTCTCTCAAAGAGCTTTCGTTACAGTGATTTTCCTCCCAGAAGAACAAAACTGGATGTGTCTACCACCTTGGCCATATATTTATGGAGGTTCTAATATAGCACTCCATCAGCGTAGTATTTAAGTGTCCTTACAATGTCACTTTATCAACGTTGCATGTGATAGGGTAAGGTTTGAAAAGCTGCACAAGGTGATCTCTCCCCACCAAAACCTGAATCTGTACTCCCGTCACAGAACTGGATTTATAACAATATCAAAATGTTTGCCCTGACCAAGTTGTGCAGCCAATTTTGACTAATATTTATATCCATAATCATTTGATTTCCTAAACTTTAAAGCATTAGTTGAGTTCCTGTTTCAGCTAAAAAAGCCCAGATGTTATTACATAAGGCCTTGTGATAGCAAACATGTTGAGGAAGCAGCTAAGCCACTTTTAAAATGAGCAAGGTCCAAAACCAATGGCGTTTGGGGAGGATCATGCCATGGGTTTCCTCTCCTAGCGGTCACATTGTTGGAACTGGACAGGAGACTGGACTAGTAGCAAGCCTCTTGTCCTCATGTTGAGTCAGTGCAGAATTCATATATCTCCATAGTCCAGAGCTCCAAACTATGATAAATGTCCCACCAACACAAAATAAATGTAAGTGAAAGCGAGCACAAAGAGAAGGGTTTTTTGTTATGGTGAGAATGCCATTGCTATTTCTACTTCCTTTCGTTATTCATAGTGGCCATGAGCTGTTCTGCAAGATTGCTCAGATGCTGCTTGGCAAATGTCTGAAATGAACATAATTATTGTATTTGGCCTACATGAAATAGTTATTTGCCTCACTGAATGTACCCTTGGTAGAAAAAAAAATAAGACTGTTTTCAGCGTTGTAGGATTCTCTGGTATACTGTGTTCTCCAACTTGCTAATTTACATGATAAAACTGAAGTCTTCTGCTTATTTGTTGAAATGAAAAATTATTTGTATTTTGGAAGGTCAAAGTGCTTTTGATGTGATAGGTCCATGCTCTTATGGGATCTGCTTTCTGTCTGATTTAATTAAAAATTGTCTTCTGGCCAAGGGATGGAATTAAATTTTAAAGTTAAATGGAAGGAAGAGAGACCACTATCTTATTACTAAACTCTGCCCTTACATGTCACTGGGTATCTGTGAATGTGTAAATAATTAAATGACCCCAAATACAATTAGCAAGCATTCCACTATCCTGTAAATGGCACAGATCTTCACATCAATAGGTCCTCCACATTTGTGATGGCTGACTTCCGAAAGAAAACGGTATAAGTATCGTTGAGTTTTTTGGTTGTTTTTAGTAAAAACAAATAATATGTATGCTATCATCCAAAGAAGTTTGGACTTGAACAAACATAGTAAATTACAGTTAGAGCTGGTACAATTAATTTATGCTCAAACTTTGTCATTTAGGTAGCTAACAGCAGTCTGCTACATGAACTTTAGTCTAAAGCTTTAGACTAAATACAGGACTGAAGGACATCCTGTGGATTTCCTACACTCCCTAGAATACTTGGAGATCAGCAAGCAATGAATATATTATCTTAATTCATAAATGCACTTTTAAATCTGTCACAGATATAACATTGATAAAATAAATTTACTTAACTTTCCCAGAACATTGTGTGCTGAACAAAATGTGACACAATGGAAATTGTTTTTAGGAACAGTGAGAGAGGGTTGCATTGTTTCAAGGCACATGAAAAACCAACTCAGTGAGGGACAGGCATGTCACCACATCAAAGTTTAGGTGGCTGACAAGCCAGTGTGACACATGCAATTCATGTCACTGGAAGGCATATCACATACCATAAATGTAAAATACTATAGTAGAGCCCCAGCTCTGCTTTATATTGCAGTCAACTATAATATGCAGTTATAACATACTGCTGGGAAGTTAAATCAATCTTAAGCTATCCTGAGTTGGTGCTAAGTTCTAACAACTTCTCATAGATATTTCTTCAACAAGGAATTGTTACAAAGTATGCCATGTCACAGACTGTATGCATGTATTTATAAAGACTTTGTCTGGTGTGTTTCACCACCAATATTTACCTGCCAGTATTCAACTCTGATTCTTGAAGTATAGACTTTAGGAATTCTCTCCTTGCATGGTTATTCACCTTATCCACGTGAATCACTGGAAAGCAAACCAAAACCGCAAATGAATATGATAATTCATTATAAACTAAAATTAGAATAATCTTGTTTTTGGCATTTAGAGGAAAAAAGCTGAGAAGAAACAAGTTTCCTTCCTCAGTGCTTCCTAAGAAATGCAACAATGAAAGCTAGAATTAAATTTAAACACTCATGTGATCTAATGTCATGTCACTGCCATCTTTATGTGCACAATATCAGAAAAGATAGAAGTAGCATCTAAGTGTGTCACATGGCTGTCATTTTGTCTTAACAGCACTGGCAGTCATGACTGTAAAAGCCAGTGGTCTTTATTGCTTTGTATATGAGAGGATTTACTGCATTTTCTTTCACCCAAGAAGCTAGTGATAATGATAATGTATGGCAGAATGCTTGTCCCTTCTGATGGCTTCAGTAATTTAATTCTCTCCTGACACAACACGCAATAAGAGAGGCATCTAGACCAGTGGATTGAGGAAATCCACAGCCTGATGTTTATTTTAAAAAACGCTATATTTCCTCAGTTTAAAAACACACCCACCACTTAAATTTTTTGTACCACTAAAGTGACTGACAGTAAAATCCCACTAGATAAAACCATGATGAGAAAATTAGAAAAAGGGTTTTAGAAAACTCCATATGAAGGTTTCTGGCATGGACCTCCTTCATTGGAAAGGGGGCTCTTTCTTAGGACATAGTAACAGTCTACAAGAATTAGAAGGGTTTAAAAAGCAAGAGAGAGGAGAAATTATTTAGATTCACTGCATGCAGGTGAAAACAGGAGTAAAGGAATTAAATCAAGAAAGATTTTAAGTTGAGAAACTTCCTGAAAAGATATATTTAAGCGGAACAAGCTTCCAAAGGAAATGGTGTAAACCCCATCAGATAGGGACAATTAAAACCCAACAATTTCAAGCAGTGGAAATCATGTAGCAGGGAACACGCCTCCACTGACTTCCAGGGGTCAGGCTGGCTGGGAACTCCTAAATCTGTTCCATCTCTATGTATCTGACAGATATTGTGTCTATTACGTTTTTCCTTTTTTTCCCCATTCCATTCACATGAACAGTCCTAGTTCCCCGGCTGAACTCATGATTGCAGGACTCACCACTCCACTATTTCCCAATGCGGGGTGTTTTTGGAAGATCATGTGAAGGAGATGTGAACAGAGAAATGGATTCCTCCTTTTCCTATTTAAGGAACATCTTCCTTACTCTCCCTCCACCACTAAGAAATCCCCTTTTACCCTCTCTCTCATCACACCATATTAAATACACACAGGAATACTCCTTCCTCTCTCCATTTCACATTAAGGATTTCTCATCCCTCACCTCGTGCTAACAGGAGTCTACACTTTACACACTCTTGGGTGCCTGATTTCTACCCCTTCCACTCCTCATGGTATGAGTAACAAACATTTACTTCAATGGGAATTATGCATCCTACTGCGGAATAGAGAGAATTGGGATCCAGAAGTTCAAAAAGTTCTATGGAGGCTCAATCTAATTCCTCACAGATGGGCTTCTCAAATCTTTATGAAGAGAAGAATTGTTACAAAGAGCATGCTTTACAGAGTCCTGGGCTCTCCAGTGTTCCCAGTTAATTTGTATGAACATGGTCAGTGGAGCTGGGATTAATCTAAATCCATTTCCTGATCCCCACCTCTCTAGCAGGAGCAAAGAAACAAGCATCCTTATTAGTATGAGTTCCTTCCAGGTAACAGCCAACATCATTGAGATCTGTAATCTTCCTGCAATCACATCATTTTTGCATCCTCTGGTTAAATGAAAGCAAAAGATCAATAGTCTATAGGAGTCACCACAGTTTGTCAGACCCCTAAATCCTCTCAGTCCTCCATCTTCAGCATCTCTGCCTACTTATACTGGCAGTTAGCAAAATCAGTTATCACTGCCATCTGGTATTCCTCTGGTGTGTCGATGCCTTCCCACATGTGCTATTTGCACAGCTGAAAACTCCAGGGACCACTGAAGGAACTGATGGGGAGGCAGCAGGCAGGCAGGTGGACAACCAAACAACTTCAAAGCAGTCGCCAGATTACCAGTGACTTCCCGGCCTGGCTGAAGTTTCCTAAATCTACTAATTCTAAATCTGAAACTATTCTATAATAATGAAAATCTATATTCAAAGCTGAACAGTCTGAATTCATTTCTCACACACGGAGAATCTAGCATGTACAGGGTGTATCTTACGAAACCCAGGCAAGCCTGGGGGGAGGATGATTAACAATAGTGATGAGAAACTTTGGTTTTTAGATTCAGTGGTGAATAACTGTTTTCAAATGCTCAAAACTCAGGATTACAACACTGCTCCAAAGCGCACAGTATCTCATATTTGCGTCCAATAGTTGGAGGACTATCTAACACTAAGTAATGGCAGTTTGTATCCAGAATGATAATTTTCAATTTGTTCCAAAGTAACCCTAAAAACAAAGATTTTGAAACTCCTGTACCTCATTAAAGATTACTGGTATGGTGCATTCCAAGATAGCCACCATAATATCATTACAGAAGATTGTGTTTAAGTTCCTTAATACTTGCTGAGACTGCTCTAAGAAGAGGTATTTATTGTAAATGTTGAAACAGGGGTCCCATCACAATTATGAGGAATCAGTGCCTCATCTAGTGTTGGTGTGTAGTTCATCTCTTTGAACTATATAATCAAGAGTGCTTTCCAATATTAGGGCTGATATTGCCTTAACGTTGTTATAGAATTTTATCAAGGAACCCATCTTCCCTTAGAGTTCAGCCCCTTCATTAATTTATTTTGAAACCGAAATGTATCCCACCATTAACCAGGAAATCAGAAGTTCTGTATCCTCTTCATCTACTAATGTAACTCCATTTTGTCCACATAATCAACTCTTCACTCCTCAGAGACAAAGGCTTCTGATCTATATAAGTCTCATAAAAACTTTGGAAGATTTCATTAATCTTTTCCATTCTATTGTCAATTCCCTGGAAGGTTTATATAAAGCAAAGAAAACATTCTTCAGACCTGCTATCATTTATCTTATTTCCTTACCACTTTCTTGCCTTCTCAGCATTCTCATAGCAATATTTTCCATCCCTATGAAATATAAATGCTGTTTCCTTGTTATCAATGTTTGTCAACTAAACTTGATCTTTTGTATGGTCCTCAAAATAAATTTTAGGTGAAATTAAGATTCAAATCTCAATGTACCCACTTATTCCAGGTCGAACAAAATGTTCCCCATATTTTTCAGACTGTATGAAATAAAAGCTAGGTTCACTCTGAAATGTGTACTTTGACGTGGCATTCATATAGTTAGCAGACACTAATTTTATTCTAAATGTTTCACCTGTATTGAAAAATCTATGTGAATAAACGGCTTATTATGGCTCAGATCACCCCCTCGTGTGAAAGAAAAACTGTAGGAAGAAGCCTGAGATGAAGAAGAGGTGATTTAAATTTTCCTTACACTATTGCCTTATCTGGGATGGTTTTGGGGGGCTGCAGAGTTTGGAAGCACTCATGGATTTTTAGGAAAATTTTCTTGCAGAGCCTGTCCCAAAGGACAGCTAAACTCTATTACCTCCAACCAAGATTTCCATGCCAAAATCCAAGAGATTTGCTTCCCTCCCTGTCCTCTGAGTTCAGCAGAGCTCCATTTACGGGGAGCTTCAGAGAATTACTGATAGGGGCACTACCCTGCTTCTGCCTAGAAATGGGGAATTCATTTTGTGGATTGGATCTTCCATGCACTCATCACCTGACATTATCTAAGATATTATTCTTTTACAAGATTTGTTTTTACTAATTGTAAAGCTAGTCTGCAGCTATCTCATAATGAAATCACAAATGTTAAGGTGATGATGTAAGTGTTAAATAATTAAAATAACTGTTCCTTATTAACCAAAGATTTCAACAGATATTCTAAGTCAGCTAAGACATAACAACATTTAAAAAACAAAAACATAACACTGCTTAAGTTATAAATAAAATAACTCAATAAGGTTTTATTTACCAGAATTAATGATTTCTTAAATTACTTGTGGATTTGCTATGATTTTTTTCATACAAAATCTAGAAGACTATTAGCTTGCCTCTAAGCTCAAAGTACATTTCTGTCTCCGCGTGTAAATCTCATTTTTATTAAAGAAAATATTCAATTAACCCCAAATATTCTACATACTCAAATCTAATTAGGTATGACTAAGAGATGGACTAAAGCTATAGTAAACACACACACACACACAGAATTCATTACTATTAGATTATTGGCCTCCTCACTGACATTATCAAACAGCAAATTCATTAGGACTTTTCCCTTATATGCAAAGCCAGTATTAAGTAGAAATTACAGGACCAGTTATCGAAGTAAAACACTAGTGCGACTAAATCAACCATTTTGGAAAAGTGCTGCAAATTAGAACATTGTAGCCATTAAGACAAAAAGTATTTCTAAAGAATTATTTGCTAGGATATTCTAAGTTATGAAAACAGTTTTACATTACAACAGCAAAAGGAAAAACAGGGTTGTTAGATCCCAGGTTTTGATTAGCAAAGTTAAAAACAATTAAATGTATTACTGCAAACCCCAATCATTCAAAAATCACGAGTCACAACCAAAAGTCATGATACTGACTTAAAAACCAATGAGATTTTTAAAAATAATAAATTCTGGATTCTGATGTTTGGGCCTTTAGGGTTTAACAGTCATAAGCATTAGAAACTTTTTAAAAACTTTTTTTATTGTTTTTATATTGAGATATACCTATCTCATAGAACTGGAAGGGACCCTGAAAGGTCATTGAGTCCAACCCCCTGCCTTCACTAGCAGGACCAAGTACTGATTTTGCCCCAGATCCCTAATGGCCCCCTGAAGGACTGAACTCACAACCTTGGGTTTAGTAGGCCAATGCTCCAATCACTAAGCTATCCCTCCCCCTCACATAATCACATGACTCCAGACCTGAGGATTTAAGAAAAAACACCCAATATTGACATTCACCAAAAAATTATTAGAAACTGCAGTATTAATACAAATAGTTTAAGAACTGTCCCACTGCTAATCTTTTTACATATATCACCAAACCATTTCTGTTTTTTCCCGTCTCTAGACCACCATTGTGATTCAGTTCCTGGCCGCATTGAAGTCAAAAGAAGTTCTGCCATTGATGTCAATGAGGCCAGGATTTCACCCAGTATGTTTATTTCTTTATTCATTTGCTACCTGATGTTAGTCTAAGTCCAACTTTACTGAATCAGCACTTCTAAAAATAGTGTAGGCCTCCTATATTAAGGGCCCTATTAGTGTGCTTTAGGGATTATAGTACATAAGATCACTCATTCTTATACCTGTTAATAAAGGCCATTATATATTGGTTATATACGGATTATATATTTTGGTTTCCAAAAAGAGAGTTATCTAATTTTGATTTGAAGGTATCTCCCCAGTTTGCCAAAACTATCACATCAGTTGACCTGTTCCTATGTACTTTAATTACAGAAGACTTCAAGTACTCATATTTAAGACCACATCACATTTCTGAAGCTTGGATTGAGTAATAATATATTAATAGACTTTTGTAGTTAAATAGAAAAAAATACAGCAAGTACATCAAGTTTCAAGGCTGAGATAATGTGAAGTCACTGAGAATTCAAGACTCACAATCAAAATATTAGCAGCCTTTACTACAGCAGCAATAACTTCCTGTTTGGCAAAGACTATGCTTAAAACAATGCTGTGTGTTCCAAAGATATAGGCACATCTAATTATATAATTTCTCATTAAAGTTGTGTTTGGATGTTGGAATTCTATGTGATTCTATTGATTAATGACTTTCTGGGTGGTTTTGCCTCTTTTGTACTATGATGGTTAAACACTTTGTTTAAAATATGATAAATATAATTTAGTCTCTGGTATTCTATAGGTATTTCCATTTTCAATAAATTAAATTGTTTACATTTTATGAGACACATTCTCAGCTGATGTAAATTTTCATAACTTCATTGATTTCAAAGCAGCTCTGAGAATCTGTACCAGCAGAGATAAACCCCTATATCTATCTATCTTACATGGCATCTGTGCTATTTTCTAAAAGAATATTTAGAAATGGCAGATACAACTGGAATATCTACCAATTTTATTGTAATCAAGAGAGTTAAGGAATCAGAATTCATTAAACATTTTCTATAGGACTGAGTTTAATAGAAGATATGAGGGTGTTCACAAATATATCATACTTACCATTGCTATAATTGTAGTGAACCCACTGTCCACTTTTTGGTTTAGGAAGTGACACTGGTGTCTCTTCTGCAAGGAAACTGTAGAATCTGCATTCTACAAACAGTCGCTGTATTGTGACATCCATTGCAACTCGGGAATCCGTGAGACTTAGGGATATAATCTCAATCCGAATTTTTTCTATTGACTGTTTTAAAAACAAACAAACAATTAACACACCATATTTCTTGTAATGTCAACTTGAACAAACAAACATGTAAGTCACTGGGATGTTTTGTACAGTGGAACATGATTTATGATGACAGAGATATACTGAGGTTCTAATGCCCCTGTGTTTGCAGTTAACTGTTTTTGCAATAGACTCATTTGTATTTGAGGTTGAAAATACTTCCAACACAGTAGCAAAGCTGTTGTATATACGTTTATCATCATTTAGTAACCTACTCGAAAAAGTCTCAACAATATTATGGATCAAACTTTTCCATCTGGATGACTATCACTATATGCCTACTGAAGATTACATCGCTATTAAACTAGATCTGATATAAAACATATGATGTCAGATGAAGTAATACAGTACTTACGGGTCATGGAAATGTCACATATTAAACTAACCTAGTCTAGTTAAATTAAATAAATGTTTAAATTGATATTTTGACAGTACATTTAAGAACTCTAAAGTATCAGAGGGGTAGCCGTGTTAGTCTGGATCTGTAAAAGCAGCAGAGAATCCTGTGGCACCTTATAGACTAACAGACGTTTTGGAGCGTGAGCTTTCGTGGGTGAATACCCACTTCGTCAGACGCAACCTGCGTCTGACGAAGTGGGTATTCAGCCACGAAAGCTCACGCTCCAAAACGTCTGTTAGTCTATAAGGTGCCACAGGATTCTCTGCTGCTTTTAAAGAACTCTAAATTGGCCTTCAACATAATTTCTTTTTCCTTATATCTTTGTCTTAATTTTGACATTTTTATATTCTATATTTGAAACTGTTGCTTTGTACCCCTTTGCAATTTTTGTAATCTTGGCAGGTTTTTGTGTATGTTTGTTTTGTTTGTTAACTTTCTAATGTACTGTACCCTACTATGGAGAGTTCAGGTGTCAAACATAACAGAGAGGGCCACAAACATTTCCTTGAATAACTCTGTGATTTCAAAGAAAGAAAAAACATTGTGATTTCAAAATTAGACTACACAGATGAACATTCAAAGGATGCAATTCTGTTCTTCAAAGAGCAAATAGAACTCCTCACAGTTCATAACTGTCAAGTTTTTCTTAACTTTTTTTTTTTTAAGTTATTTGCATTAATGACTATTTCTACTACATGGTGTTTGAAGACTTCTGGTTCTAAATTCAAATCATCTGAAGCAAAAATTATAAAATTCAAAAAGACATGTTTAGAAGATCAGTTTTCTAGACTTCAGTGCAAGAACAGTAAATTCACCAACATCGTGGTGGTTGCTGATGCATTTCAAAGCATATTATATAATTAATCACACTGAAAAGCACAAGTATCCTATTGTAAAAATATCCTTCATAAAGAAAAATTTTCATTGCTGTCAAGCCCCTTCAATATTTGATGAAGAAATTTTACCCCCTTCTTCAAAAGACATTTTCTTTTATTATGTATCCTAAGACACTTTAACTAAAAACCCAAATCTGAATATTTCAATAAGGTTATTTTATTATTCAGTAGATTCATGGAAATTTTACTAGGATGACAGAGAAAATTCCACACCATTCTGTCTCCACTAATACAGGTACATGGCTTCAGCTGGCAATATTACTAGGATTAGCATAGTATGATGAAATATTTAAAGGAATTTTTTTTCTAAAACCTAATAAATCAAATGACTGCCAAATGTCATTAAAGTGATGGTCTTTGACTTGAATATGCTTTTCATATTCAAATTTGAAAAGAAAGAGATGAAAGCCAAGAAAGGTTACTCGGTTTCAACTAATAACCTCAAGCACTCTACATTCTCATGCATAAAAAATGAAATTGGCTCTATTGTCTAATTTTACTTCAGAAACAACTCTTTTCTTTCTGCATTGTACAGATATATTAGGAGATGCATTTAAAGTGATATTATGAGGGGTTCTCCCCCTGAAAAATTATTTAGCAGTTATGTCAAACTAGTTTGTACACATATAATAGTTTATAAGTGAAAATCAAATATACTGTATTACCAAGTCTTTTCATATAACTTAAAATTTTGTTTGACATACTTAGCATTTGTAATAGTATGCTACAGGAAAAAAACATTTATACTACTTTCCATTCTCAGACAGAGAAGAGGGGAAAATCCACCTATTGATGGCATACTGCTTTCTAACGTTTAAGGTGACAAATAATTGTAAGTTCCATTGTTACAAAATTAAAAGAAAAATAAATGAATTGCTCTAGACTTTAAAAAAGAATATTTAGAGTCATGGTTTTATTATTATGAAGCATGCAACATAGTGTATAATAAAGAGAACATAAGTTGATTTTTTTAAAAGATAATTTACATTTGCAAATCAAACTATGCAACTGCTAAAGACTAACAGCTAGTAGTGAAGTCATATTTCACTACTAGTATAAAACTCACACATTTACTATAAATAAAAGTAAATGTTACAACTAATATCTGCTATGAATGAAGTTTTAAACTACAGTTTTTGGGCCTAGGCTGCAAAAAAAACATATATTTATATTTTTCTGTTTCACTAAGTGTTAGATTTTTCTTTATTCTCCACAGCCCACCTACTAGGTTTAATTACAGTGAAAAATAACTAGTTTAGCATAACCAATTATTTCCCTTCAAATAATTCTGCTTTGATGGAAATTAAACATTCCGTTGTTGATGTAAAAATAAAACAAAATTTAAGAAATGTTTCAATGGATTATGAGTTGTTGCAGTAATGATAGAACAACTTGTGCTACTGATAGACTGTTATTAAACCAATGAAACGTCATCTAATATTTCAGGAATTTGGCTTCCATTCATTAGTGTATGGTATTAGTATTAGCATAGTTCAGTTACATGTTGCTTCTAAATGTATATAGGAGTGTTTTTATTATATTTAGATACCTAAGAATGAAACAATATTGTTATCAGTCTGTGATCTATCAAGTCAAGTTTAATGCCTCTCTGGAGAGATCTTTGTAATTTAAGCTGTGTGCTATGCATTGCTGAAAATCCTTCTCAGACTTCATTTCAACATACATATGGTGTTTGGATACTATTAGAGAATTTTATATTATAGTTCCATTGAATATTATTGGGAGACTGGGCCTTCATTTCTCTTATACTTCAAGGGAAAAAACAAACAAACCAAAAGACAGGCCAGATCCTCAGCCTTTGTAAATAAGCATAGCTTCACTGACTTCAGACAGAAATACACCAATTGACACCAGCTGAAGATCTGGCCATATGAGGCTGATGAACTTAGAAGAATCTTTGAATTCCCACAGTGTGCTTTAGGACTGTGTTAGATGCTACTTCTTCTTCAAGAAGGTTTAAGTAATGTGCTGAATACTCAGATATCAGAAGTTTAGAGTAATTGCAGTTATTTCTTCGCTTTTTCATTTACTTTTTTTTTTTTGTCTGAGCAAACAGCAAAGGCAAACCTGGTATATGCACTCTTGGATGGCATCTAAAGTAACTAGCACACTATATTCTACAACTTCTTTACAGACCCAGGGTGAAATCCTGACCCCAGTGAAATCAATGGGAAAACTCCAAAGGGCCAAGATTTCACCCTCAGAATCAATAGTTGTAGGCAGTAACATGCTTGGATGTTTCTGGCCATTACGGAGTCATTTCTCATTGTCTGTCCATGCCAATGGACATAACTTTATTCACTTATAACATCTGGAAGAAGCTGGCAACTGGGGGGGAGAGATAGCTCAGTGGTTTGAGCATTGACCTACTAAACCCAGGTTTGCAAGTTCAATCCTTGCAGGGGCCATTTTAGGGATCTGATGCAAAAATCTGTCTGGGGATTGGTCCTGCTTTGAGCAGGGGGTTGGACTAGATGACCTCTTGAGGTCCCTTCCAACCCTGATATTCTATGATATCTACCAATTGTACACTGCATGAAGGAGAGGAATTTGTTTTCCACTATACAGATGTAGAACTCAAAACCCTTTCCTCAACTTCCTTAAAGGGGACCAGAAAAAGCAGGGGCAGGAGCTCCCTGATGAGGGAACAGAGGAGCCCCAACCTCCACTTATTTGGCACTCTTACAGGATGCTTCCCTTCAAATCATTTTCCAATCCATTTTATTCAACAACTATATCCCTTCCGCACTGAGTACCTATCTTCCAGAAGTTTTATGTATGAAGTTGCAACACTATAACCTAACCCCCTGACTCTACTACAGACTAGCTATGGCAAAGGCAAAAAACCTAACCACCTCAGCCAATATGGCAGTGAGGGGAATAATTCCTTCTCAGCCCCTCAAGGGAAAGGGCAGAACATGTCCACAGCATGTCCTTTTGCCAAGTTCATGTCTGGGTGGGTGCTGCCAACCCGATCCTGGTAATGGAGTGCCTCTACAAGGCTGCATGGGATCTCCCCAGCGCGTCTAGTCAACAGGAAGAGCAATGCAGTAACCTTGTCCTAACCTGACCCCCAACTGTTTCCTGCCCAGTACATTTTCCATCTTCGTCCCACCTGCTCTAAGAGAGGCCTTACAGAGCAACACCGTTTTCTTTGGACCAAGACCCACTCGCATAAATGTTGCAGTAGGCACTTTTTTCTTTTTACCAACCAACTTGTATTAATTCTGGCTATTTTAATTTCCTTTTATTTTTCTCAGTTTCTTCACTTTCACCAACTAGTAGCAGATTTGTGAATTTAAATATGTCTGGGGAGTATATATCCAGGGAATATTGATTCAACCTTTCCTTTAAATCGATCATTTTGTGCATTGTTATGCAGTAATGCATTTACTACTGTTCACATTCACTGATGACAATGAGAAACCACCAGCTAGTAAATTCAATACCGAAAACTGAATCCTGAAAAACAAGCTAAGCTAGCCAGCTTTACATTGAACCATGATATCAGATGTCTTTCCCCTCCTTCCTGAAGTTTTAGATTCTAGCAAATCAAGCTTCCCAATAGTTCACAGCTCCATCCACAACCCTCTTTTCCACATGCAATGCCCCTTTTCCCCCTGTTAGCAACACCTCTTTCATCAATTACCTTTTTAAAAGGCAGAATATTCTAGAATTTTCTTATGGCTTCCTATCTGGCCTAACCTTGACGTTCTCATCACTCCTTTTTTAGTTTTTACATTTTAGAACACAGGCTGAAATGAATATTTACAATAATAAACTAGAGATTAAAGTTTCTAGTAACAAAACACTTTCAAATAGGTTATATGCATACAAGTACATGTGAGTGACACAAGATCAAGAATTCATGAAAAACACAATGATAGAACGCAATTAACACTGAAAAAAATAACTGGATTATTTTCTTTAAAAACCTGAGTTTTTCACAGCTCAAAATATAGCTAACACCTGAACAAGCAAAAATGATTGAAAAGTAAATAAAACAGTGGGTTTTTTTCACCTCCCTCTGACACTGTTGTCACAAGAATGCCAGTCTGATTGATTTTATTATTAGAGATGCATGACAATGTGAACCATGGTTCTGTTAACAAACCAACAGTCTGGATTCAGTAGATACTCACTCAACAGATGACAGCAATAATTCCTTTGACAACCCTGACCCAAATCATGGGATTGAGATAAAAGATAAAAATTCAGTTTCTTAATAGCACTCTCATCTGTCAGACCCTTAATTTAAGAAAGATCTCTTGGTTGGGATTTTGCAGAAACAATGGTCATAGAAATAAGAATTATCCTTTTTCAATCACTGCCATGGCACATTAATACAAGTTATGCTTAGAAGGAATCTTCTTCAAATACTGCTCTAGCTTTCTCCCCTTCTGCTTTAACTAGTCATTTGGAAATTATGGTAGCCTGTGGGACAAGGTGGTATCCATGTGCCCTTTCTTTATATTAGCTGTCTGCCAGATGAAGACTTGAACTATTACTGTGGAAAATCTATACCCTTCTTGTGCCTTGGTGGCAAAGTTCTTCACAAAAAGAATTTGACAGTAGGCTTGTAAGAATGGAGGCAGGAAACCTAAAGGAGCAAGGGTCAGAATCATATTTTTTTTCTTCAATTGAATTATTTAATTAAGATTTCATGTCTGTAAATTCATGTACAAATATAAATTTCTACCAAAGTATCAAACATCTACATTTGATAGCCAAAAAATGAAATCTGTGTAGACTCCTGAGGTAAAAGTGAATCATGCAGAGTTTGCAGCTCTCTTATCTGTCAGAGTGCCAGTATTAGATTCTTTGTCAAAATGATAAAGTAGTTATCTTCATCTTACATTGTATTTCTCAGCTCTGACTTTTTAAATACTAGAGGTGAGATATTACATAAGTTAGATATAAAATAAGACAGATGAGGCTATACTGAATATCTCAACAAAGAATGAAATTCCCTTGACTGCACTTTTTGGGTGTCCAGCTTATTTGACACTTTATTTTTTCCCCTAAACACAAAGGCTTAATGTATAAAATCTGGGGTGAAGGAAAAAAAGATTTGGGCATCCACCTCTCATATGAGCGAAGAAGTGGACTAGGACTAAGAAATTATTTCTGTAAATATGACCCATTATATGAGTTTCATTACGGGAGTACTGTTTTTCATTCTATAAAGAGAAAAATCAAATTGCAACTGGCCCTTGAATGTGTGCGGTAAGGAGCCTCCTCTATAATGGACTAATTCTGTTGTAGCACCTGAGTGCTCTTACATGGCAGGGACTGCTACCTGTAAATTGCCCTCCCTTGCTCCCCCCACCCCCAAAACAGAGAGGCTGAAGGCAGGAAGGAAACAGGACCACATCCCTGCTCCTCATCCAAATTAGCCAGGAGAGCTGGACTGTTGCAGAAGGGACTACACACTGTACCTATTTAATGAATTATGCAGGGAGCTCACTTCTCTTGCATGCTGAGGGGCTCTTTAGAGGCAGTGAGATTCTGCACTATTCTCTACACAGGGGGGTGGGGGTGTTTATAAGGCATAACTGAGCCCAGAATTAGCTCACCATTTAACATTCTTTGTCAAGTTTATTTCCTTATAGAACACTGCACAGAAACAGACCCCAGTAGTCACAGTATTTCCTTAAGCACACATGAGAGGGTGAACTGTTTTTGCTGATGCACATGGGACTGAATTGGGCTCCAGAGCTAAATGCACGAGTAGCTAAAGAGTGAGCTAAAGAGTCAAAACTTTATAGCTAGGGGGCTCTTACAACCCGTATTTTCTGTGGATTGCATAGAGGATGACCTCTAATACACACTTACCAACGGCAAACACATAACCAAAACTTTTCTACATTTGGTCTTATACCCCAAATACCTTAGAAAATACTCTACAAGGTACTGCGGGGATCTGAAACTCTGCTTACTAAATGACCATTAATGGCAGCATTAAACCTATGTATAAGCAGG
The DNA here is from genome assembly GCF_003597395.2 of Chelonoidis abingdonii. Classification (NCBI taxonomy): domain Eukaryota; kingdom Metazoa; phylum Chordata; order Testudines; family Testudinidae; genus Chelonoidis; species Chelonoidis abingdonii. The sequence goes on along the minus strand of NC_133787.1, from coordinate 13,117,660 downwards.
GGGCATTTGTACTTTGCTCTTAATGCTGTTCTCAGACATACAGAGGATACTGTCCAAACTTCCTTCCTTTATGTGGTTTGCTTTTGCTGTTAACTTTACATAACATAAAATGCTGTTTCGGATTACTCCTGAGATTGGCTATCCTTAAGCTTTCTTCATACATTCTCCTTTGACTCTGCCTCTAGTTGACAGTTTTTACTTTTTAAATTCGTAATTTTTCTTTTTAAGGAGGAATAAATAAAAAAAGAAATATCTGGAATTATTTGACTTGCAGTATTTACAAACTCCAATGGCTTTGTAATGCTCCCTCCTCCCCTCCAAGTAGTGCTACGCATGCAGCAAAGATAATTGTTACTGTAACAGTGCAGTTGGAATCCACACTTCTGTACTGCAGCCTAGCACAAGGAAGAGAGTAATCTGATTTTTCAATGGTAAAACACTGACCACTCATTTTTCAAGAACTGGAAGAAGTGACAGTAAAGTACTAAGAGTCAACCTCAATAGCCAGTTAGACACCTCAGTACCATCTATTCACACATGAAAATGATTGCAAATGCTTTGTGGGCTTCAGTTACCTTTAATTTCAAACGCTAGGAAGACTCCTTAGATATTAATGGATGAAATGCAAAGAGCTCTTACTTCTGTACTTTCTGTCTGTAGGGAGTTAGGCAATGTTGAGGTTACAGAATGAGTGTACCAGCTCTTTACATGATATTCAGGATAAAATATGAAGTAGTTATAGCTTATAAAATAGAAACTGTAACACAACAAACCTGAATGCCCCACTCTGGCCTAGCTTTGAAGAGGGAGGGAGGGGCTTATATTTTAAAAACTATGTATTTTGCATGTTAGTTTCTTTAGAAAGGAGTATAAAGAAAATACATAGAAGGAATGATCAAACAGCACATCTTCAGTTAGAGTACATTTCAGTACTACGAAAAGTGATTATGTAAACAGCAGCTTATTGCTCAGTACACCTGTTCCTCATTTCTTCCAAGTCCTAATTAGTGACAAAAGTAAGTTCATACTACTTTGTTTTCCTGTCAGTGGAGCAAAGCCAATACAGCTGAGCGAGTAAGCGGGATTCTATTCTGAATTTATGTATCACCAACAGAATTGTTAATATTCCATTTAATGACTATTACACATGGTGTGTGAGCTGGAGAAAATTCAAATACTAGACCGTGTTTTTTAGGGCTATAGTTAGGGAAAAAGCCAAACTCCTTTTTTTCTGCTTGTAAATTATTATGCAACAAAATAAATACAACCTCACAAAGCTATTTGTACAAAGCCTTTTTTCCAGAGCAGAACTTGAGTATCATGCATTTGCCCTCCAGGCGCAGATTTTGGCAGATGCCTAAAAAAATATTTAGTCCTTCTGAATGGGTGACTAAGCAGTATTGATGTGCACCTATTATCATACATTCTATTTTTATTGTGTGTAAAACTTGATGCCACAGAACGTAAAATAAGTCAGTCACTTAAGGCCTCCAGTTTTCCAGAAAACATTCATTTGGTACCAATTTAGGCATAAGTGTTTTGCCCAGTTACTGTTTCTTCACTCTTATAAAAAGTGTTCAAGAATTTAAGAAGGAATCCAATATACCGGTAATTAAAAATACTAATGTTTTAGGTCACTCTTTTCATTAAGGGTATATTTATAAAGGGTTAATAAATGATTAATAGATGCTTTTAATAAATGGTTAATCAACTAGTAGAATCCAACTAGTCAATAGATTACTTATAACTATTGGCTTCCTTGTTAAAGTTAAATTCAAATTATATCAGTTATTATTGTATTCTCCTTTTACCTGGAATTTACCAAAAATACGCTATAATTTCTGACATAGCATTTATGTACACACTGTTTTTCATCTAAAGGCACCTTACCAAATCTTTATATGTCCTGTCTGAAAACAGAGGAACTGCAGCCTTTCTGTTAATTTTCATTTTGACTATACAACCATTTATCAGTACTCTTTAGTTTTGGTTTTTATTTTGTTTAAAATTTCCCAGGAATGTATCAGTGTTTATCACAAAAAAAAATTAAAACGTTAAAAATCTGTAAAAACTGAAAGCAAAGGGCCCTTGATATCTGAAACTCACAGGTTGCAGTGGCCTCTGTAGTCATGGTGATGGTCTTGATAACATGGCTCTGCGCCACCATGATGTAGCAGCAATGAGCCAGGTTTAGGAGTTCCATCACTTCCAAAATTTGGGTGAAGAAATATATAGGTAAAATCTCAATAATGTTTTTTTTAAAGCCAGGAATTTTTCAGGAAAAAAGAAAAAAAAAAGCAGCAAAAATAAAAAATAAATGGCTTTAAACTTATATCTTTAAACTTTAAACTTATATCTCAAACAGTTAATGTTTTTTCTTCACTCTCACCTATCTTTGGTGCTGTCCTTTTGAGATCCTCAAATTCTCCTGCAACATATTTTGTTCTAAGATATTTCCTCAGTGGCATTTGGTGCAAACATTTTACCGGTACTATGTCTGGGGCAAGCTCTTCTAGTTGGTCATAGATTTCCGCAGTCTAATCACAAGTTACAGTGGTGCAACCAAGATAATAGGCATGGTTTGGTTTACCGGGGCACTATGCTCTTCTTTCAAAATCTAGTCAAAATTGCTTACTTCCAAATGTTGCACCATTTGTGTTTTTTTATTCCGAAATTGGGTGTCTCTCTATGGCCAAAGACTATTATTAAGTCTTTTGTAAGTGCAGCTTGAAGCAATTGGACTCGTAGCACAGGCTTTGTGAACCATAAAGAAACCTATCATTTAGTGCTTCATTTCAGAATTGTTTTAACTAAAATATCCCTGCCAATCTATTTAACTTCACCACGTACTTGCCAAGCATTTAATTATTTAGTTAATTTTTCCAGTGCAGTTTTTATGCGGTAAAATAAAGTTTGTTCTGGGAACATTAACATTTCCCTTAATTTCTTCTTCAGCTGTTTTTTTATGGTGATGTTATGTCTGTCAAATACTCAGTCTTTCCCTCTTTATTACAGTTAACAATAATTACATTTTTCTCATGTGGCAGTCTCTCAAGCTATGAAATAATGTTCAATCATAAACAAAGTTCTTTTTATTTTCATGAAAATGAAGAGTGTTCAGCTGTACCAAACAAAGGCATGTTAGCCAATACTTTAGCAGTACTTCAGCATTCTAACCAATTTTTCACATAGAGAAGAGATCTGCTATGGGTTTTCTTTTCTTTTGCTCTTTGTCTAGGAACAAACGGTAAATAAATTAACCAGTCCTAATAATGTCCATGTCATTATCAAGAATTCGTGTTGGATATTACAGTCTGACACAGTAGCATCTTGCACTTTTCTCTTTTCCTAACTTTTAAATGTAGACTTTCAAGGAGAGGTACAGATCAAAATAGCAGTCAAACCAGCTTTTTGATAGCTCTGTATTATATCAGAACGTGGAGACAGTTATGGTAATGAACAGACTAATTAAATACTACTGATCAGAACAGTGACTGTAACATGTCATTTAAAAACAAAAAAACACAACTGTTTCCCAATCTTTTTTTAGCCTATAGGAAAACAGAAACTCTCACAAAGATTCCCAGAAGCGGCTACAATATCCCAGGTGTGGCTGAACCTGAGATGTATACAGAAGCACTAAATGTCTGTTCTGAACATCCAGAACAAAAATCAAGATTTTTTTTTGTAATTATATTGCACTGCGCATTCACATCTAGATTACTGTTCAGTATTATCTAGAGATTTTTTCCAACATTATTGCTCTCCAGGTTTTTTTTCTTCCATGTGAATATCTATGTTTTCGGTTTTATTCTTCCTCAAAATGTACTAGCTTGTGTTTTTTCATGTTGAAAATCATGTGCTATTTTCTACCCATATTTCTAAACTCACGTGGTACCTTTGTATTATAATATTTCTGACCAATATCACTAGTAAATTTTCTTAAGTTCTTTGCACCATCTTCTAATTAATCAATTAAGCTATTAAAATTTTTTTCTAATGCTATTCAAAACTTCTCCTTATATCACTTTTGTTGTTGTCTTTAGCCTGTTTTCCTATCCAAGCCATTTGAATTAGTTGTGAGGGGAAGATTTCATGATGTACTGTAGTATCAGATGCTTTACTAATATTTTCTAATCGATTTATTTAGTTGAATTAAGCTCATCTGGCAAGATTATTTCTTCATAAATTCATACAGCCTACCATTCACAGTCCATTAGTTTTTAGATGTTTAGTGGTGGTGTTTTTTATCTCAGCCGCTTCCCTCTTAATATTTGTTCCATTATTGCACTAGATTCAGAAGTAACATATACCATTTGGTAACTCCTACAATTTGATTTGTTTTCAGAAGGTTGATTCCATATTTAATTATTTTTCAATCTTCTGGCAGTTGATCAGTTCTCCATAATTTTTCAAAAATAGCTGTCAGTGGTTCAGTAAGTTCACTGGCTAATTCTTTTAAATTCTGGTATGCATTACACTTCAATTTCCTGACATTTGCCTTCTAGAAATCTAATACCCTTTTACTGCTATGCACTTCATTCCCGTTCCTTGCGATGGTGCATTCAAGAAATTTGTGGACACTGGTACCTTATCTGTTTATGTGGGGTCCATCAAATCCTTTATCAGAATGGATTGTTGAGAAGGTTGTTGAAAGATAATTTTGATATTACCTGGACTCTTCACACTTCTTTCACCCTTTCACTTTGGCTTTAGTCCTTTCTAGATCTTATTGACTAATCATGACCTCTTAATGATGGAGTATGGTCATAAGGTAATGCTTATTCTCTTAAATGTGTCAGCAGCCTTTGAAAACACTGACCATGAAGTTTTAATAGCTTGCTTTCAGAACCTCAGTGGGTAGATGGTACTGGTTGAAGGATTCAATTTCTTCCTTCACCATACATGCCAGTACGGTGTTCATATTTTCCAAATGTCTGACTGAGGCTGGATTTGGATGACAGAATGCTGATTGAAGTCAAATCCTGGCAAGACAGAGGTATTACTAGAGGATAAAAATCAGTAATGAAATACAAGTGGAAAATGAAAGATGACTAAGGCTTATGAAATTTGGACAAAGTACAAGCACCAGCCTCACATGACAGAGTCAGGCCGAGATTTTAAAAATTGGTTATCAGAAACTCCTAAATTTATATTTAGGCATCTAAATAAGTAGTCAGATTTTCAAAAGTGCTGAACACCCATCAACCCTCTGTGAAGTTAGAGCTCAAGCAAATACAGCCAGAGTTACCTGAATGTGTTATAGTCCTGCTGGAGGGAAGGATGAGGGGAGCATAAGAAGGCAGCCATGATTTTAACATTGAATGTAATGATCCAGATCATCAGCTGGTGTAAATTAGCACAGCTCCACTGACTCAGGGTTTGAACCAGTGTACCGGATTTTCAGGCCCCAGCCTCCACTTATGCATGAATAGCTCTGCATATGCACACCTATGTATCCATTTGGGGCTGTAACACCGTATTTGCAAGTCATAGAGTCTCAGATTTGCGTGTGCAGGTGCCAGGTTTTACATGGTTAAGTTCTATTCAATCACATAAGATATTTCAAACTTACACGTGGGTGATACTGTATAGTATATGCACATGCAAAAGGACCTGTATGCACAAACAGAAGCCAGGTTAAGGCCCCAATGAAAATCAGGCCCATTACATCTACTGTAATGATAAAAATATATTCTCCCCTTTGATGTATGCATGTAATTCATAAATGATATTCAATGCCAGTGCAAAATTAGCATATTAAAATTGAAATGTGTTTATTGCTTCTTACTATGTACATTTCACTGTGCGCATTATGGCTGTTCAACCTTTCACAACACATTTTAGTGAACACCAGAACCACAACCACCTGGCACTGCTGGTTCTTGTTATTTAACAGTAACTTCCAAATTAATTACATCATGAGATCTTCATTTGGAGAAACAGATTATGACAGTTTTCACTAAACTACTATTAGTGCATGAAAAAGATGTAAACATACCTAAAGGAAAATGGGACCACCATTGTATAAATTGCTTTTGCCAGTAATTGCCTTGCAGGCACATTTTAAAATAACTTGGAAGCTGACAGCAGTAAATTTTATTGTGATAACTGAAAACTATATTATTACTCAAGATGATGAAGTACAGAGGTGGGGTGAAGGGAGGAGAGATGGAAGAGAAAAGGCAATTGTTAATTTTTTTAGACTATGCCAAAGCAAATGCAAATTCCTAGTTTTGATGTATATTTTGAGTACCCGAAACAAGGCTTTTAATCAATGTATTATACATCAAATTGATAATGTTAACTTCGGATTATTCAAATGTATGAAATATTCATAGAGAACTGTCCAAAGTTTTACATTTCCCTGACTTTTTTCTCTATTAATTATCATGCCTGGAAGCTTTTTAGTAAAAGCAGCAGCCATCAGCCTGACTGAACCAGACAAGCTAGCAAGGCCCAATTATACTGGCACTCTCTGGCACTTTGATGTACTGGAAACGAAAAGAGATAGGGGCAAATTGTATAGCACATTATGTTAATGACTTGATTTAATCCAGCCACTAAACTTTATGTAGCCTGTTAAAAAAGATGCTAACACTAATTACGCCACTTTGGAAAGGAAAGAAGGGGACAAGCATTTCATACAGACAAAGTGAAGCTCATAAATGTTGTAAATGAAATGAAACAAAATGAAGTAATCTATGATTAATTATACATCAGACATGAAGAAAAGAGAAAGAAGCAAGTAGTACAGCTAAGCACTGGAAAATCTGTTAAGATTCTTTTTATGATCAACATATCTAAGAAAAAAACATGAACTGTCTGATTTGCAACATGCAAAAAAGAAATAGTATGATCTTAAATGGCTTAAACAGTGTGGCATGCAGTTCAGATTCACAGTATAATTAGCATGATCTGTAAAAATCAGAAGTTTTATTTACAGTGTTTTAATGATTGCAGGATATTTATCTCAGACATAAAAGTAAGGTACTGATTTTTTATTTAAAAAATCAGTTCAATCTAAGTTTTATAAATTGTATTCTTTGAATTAACTAAGTTTTCAGATACAGGAACTCATTTTTCTCCTAATTTTGAATTCTATGCTCCAGGCCACCAACACCAACCTTATTTCAAAACTATTGATGTAATACTTAGAAACTTCTAGGTTCTTCAGTAATCTTATCTATCTTCTTGCACATTTGCTTTGTTTCCTGATGAACAGATCAATAGGGAAAGGAAGATGCTAATGATCCATAAACTAATCTTTCGAAAACAGAAAATCATTTATGATTGTGCTTAAATCATTCTGATAAAATAAACTGCAGTACAACTCTAAATTTGAACATCAACTGCATCATTGTTTGGCTTAATGATGATGGGTAATTTCCTGTTTAGTTCAGACTGTTACAGATTAAAGAATGTTATGGCATTCACTATGTAATTAAATATAATGCAGTTCCACCTATTAAAATTACTTAGGTATCTCTCTCTAATTCAGATATGTGGTAGCACTTCTGAACCTCTGTGGAAAGTGATGAATAGAGGTGCAGCCAATCATGCATGAAACATTGCTTAATGTAACTGGTTACATTATAGGATGTTGCTCATGCTTTACTGAGATAGCGTCTGACCACAAATCAGACTATTATTGACCATTGTAGATAATCGCATTTTGGAATGTTAAAAAGCCAAGGTCACTCAGCCCAAGTAGGTTATAAGAGTGTGATATCACGCAAATAACCCTCTCAGACACAACAGGAAAAAATCACTCAAGTACTTATTATATAGACAGTTAGAAATCTTACAGTCAATTTTTTTTCAAGGAACTAACTTCTTTACTTTATAAAGACTCAACTTCAGGTCTATTCAGCTAAATTAAAGTCTTTATTCTCCATGTCTTTAGGAGACACTTACCACATTTTTAGTAAAGAAAATGTACAGAACCAAGTTTTCCAAACTTGTTCTATGCTGTGTGTGGGTAATTATGTGCAAGCCATTTTTATGATCTCTTGTGCATACAAACAACAGTAGAAACTACTCATGAAACTCTCCTTTGCATGCTAAAGTCAAGGGAATGCTCTTTTCACATGTGTCTATTCTATCATTTATACAAATGCACAAAACGGTACATGAACAAAGTTGCACCGTGAAAACAGAGATTGTGAAAAAGCTTCTTTGGAAAAATGGCTGTTAGTGCTGCAGTTAGAAGAAAGATGGGGAAGGATAAGAAAAGTGATCTGTGAGCATTTCAGCTGATTAAAAATTAATCATCAGTTTAATGTGTTGTCAACATTTTAAAGTCAATGGAAGTGAGGCAAGGGGCTGGTAAGGACAGGGTGGGTATTGTGGAGGTCATGACAATGGAAATTACTCCTCTTGAACAGTGAGCATGGTGTCTGCCAGAGAGAGAGAACTGGTGCTTTCTGTGTAAATAAGACAATCACTGGCAGGTTTTCTGCATGAAGTGCAGGATGAAGAAGAGAATAACAAGAGAGAAAGTTTCTTGGGGATTCAGGTTTCATACACAATTACTCTCTGGGGCAAGCAATTAATGCGTGAGTTCTGTTTTAACTCAAAGTGGCACCAGACTCTAGCTGCACTTTCCTTTTGCACAGTTTAACAAACAATAAATGAAAATTCCCCACAATAATATAAATCATAAATGGTAGCTCCTCTGTTTTCACAGAGATACCTTTCATGGTTTCAGGTCAGCCCAACACAGTATTCTTTCAAGGTGTTGAGTCTAAATAGCCTGAGCTGTATTTAATTAGCTTACAGATGGTAGTGCCTCCATAAACTGCCTCTGAACTCTGGATCGAAATTAATCCCTGCAATCATAGGAATTATTCTGATTCAGCGGAGCCTCCTTTTAGGGACACCACCAGTGTGGCAGGTCTTCTGTGTCCCCAATAGGGGTACCAAGATGTGTGTATACTGTCACATACATATATCAAAACACAAAAAAGTTATGCGAAAAGATTATTATTAAGGTAGCAAAATCAAGCCCTCAAAAGTTAGGAAATGTCAGAGGTGCCCGTGCAACCTGAATTCAGCTCCCTTATACAGTCACTCCTCACTTAAAGTCGTCCTGCATAACGTTGTTTTGGTGTTACATTGCTGATTAATTAGGGAACATACTCATTTAAAGTTGTGCAATACTCCACTCTTATGTTGTTTGGCTGCCTGCTTTTTCCACAGCTGGCAACCACCCTATGCCCCTCCCCCAAGCATCTCCTGCCCACTGGCAGACCCCGTGGATCAGTGCCTTCCCCCTCCTCCCACGCCGCCTGCCACTGGCAATCAGCTGGCTTGTGGTGTGTTGGAGGCAGGAGGGAAGGGGGGAGGAACGAGGACTCGGCGAGCAGGCTTCCCCTCTCTCTCGAAAGCCACAAGCCAACTGATTGCCCTGGGCAGGAGGTGAGGGGGAGGAAGAGGGAGCTTGTGCCAAGTCCTGGCTCCCCCCACCCCCATCCCCTGTCTCCTGCCGGCAGCAATCAGCTGGCTTGCGGCGTTTTGGAGGCAGGAGCAAGGACTCAGTGCACAGGCTCCCCCTCCCTCCCAAATGCGGCAACCCAGCTGATTGCCTCAAGCAGGAGGGAGGGGGGAGGAGCAAGGACTCGGCAAGCCTCCCCACTTCCTCCCAAATGAAGCAATCAGCTGGCTTGCGGCGTTTAGAAGAGGGAGAGGGAGGGGGGAGGAGCCAGGACGCCCCCCGCCCCTGGTGCTTGCAGAGTGGGGGAAGCTGCCCTTGAACTTAAGCCCCCCATTTGCATTAATACTTGCAGGGAAATTGGATTCGCTTAACATCGTTTCACTCAATGTCGCATTTTTCAGGAACATAACTACAGCTTTAAGTGAGGAGTTACTGTACATATGCATTGTGATACAGTCTTTTATTATATGATCACACATCATTTTTCCCCTCCAAAGACCCCCGCCTCATTCATTGCACAGAATGGATGGTGCTCATTCAATAGACAGCTATTCAATATTTTGTTTCTTCCTCATTATTCAAACCCTGCTCTGAAGCCAGAACTATTAATTTCCTGATGGGCTTTTCTGTGGTGCTCATCACTACAGAATCTTAATGCTCCAGAAGGATTATTTTTACATCTCTGTTATATGTGGGTGTATTATTCCAATTTTATAGAATGGAATGGAAGTACAGATATATTAAGTTCCAAAGTATCCACTAATTTTGGGTGTCCAATTTGAGACACTTAGGACTTGATTTTTCAGAATACTTAGCATTATGTACCATTTTACAATACATGTCCAAAACAGATCTCATTGCCTGCAGGTGCTGCTGTATGTGCTCACTACTTCTGCAAATCAGACTGCAGGACATCAAGGCAGGCACTCAGAAAACGAGGAACAAAATTAGTAATCAACTATGAAAATTTTAGTGCGACTTGACTGGCATCACACCACACAGAATTCTGTGGCAGAGGCAGGGATACACTCCAATTGTCCAGAGGCAGCATTCAATAACCATGAGACCAACCTCTCATCCTTCACCACCCTGCCTCTTTCACTCCACACTTTCCAACTTCTGCAACGAATGAAGCAAGGTTCTTACAGAAAACAGCCTCTTGCACTACACACACACCACCCTAATTCATCCCCAGAGCAGGTCCATCCTGTTCACTGAAGGAGGCCGGGGTCTTTGTATGTCATCATGTAATTAAAGACCGCAACATAATGCATACACAAGGGGCCTGAATTAATGCAACTTTAATTCTGGTATTTTCTAGCTTCTGAGTGCTTAACTTTGCAACATTAACAATGTCCTCCCAACACAGTGTGTGTGTGTAATTTCCCAGGTTTTCAAAAAAAGCAAACTGAAAAATTCCATCATGTGGCATCACACTGAGACCCTCACGGTCGTCATAATGGTACATCCACCACACAGACCTCTGCCACTTCAACCAATGGCATAAATAATAGTTGTAGTAGGTTGTAATCCTGCATGTGGGCCAGCACGAGACAAGATGGAACACTTTACCAGTTGCTTTTACAGATATTTCTTGACAGCAGACGAATGGTGAGACTCAGGAATCTTGGATTCCATTCCAGATGCAGGAGAGGTGTTCTCTAGTGGGCATAGACTCTTCTGCCCATTTCCCCGAAGTGTGACCCCTTCTGCCTGGTCTTCTCCAACCTGTGCTTGTCCCAGTCTTGTTTTTCTCCCACCCCAGCTCCTCATCCCAGTCACATTCTCTTATGGAACTAGTCCCAATCTCCACTCCTCAGGCTTCTCATGCTAGTTCCAATCTCTTTCATAGAGCCATTCCCAGGTTCCACTCCCCCCCAATCTCTTAGCTTCTTGTCCCCAGCACTTTGCCCAGCAAGTCCCAGTTCCAAGTTCTCCACCCTGTCTGTCTCTCTTCCCCATGGCCTCCAGTTACATCCCACTGTTCACGCTCCCCATCCCACTTACTTTCAGTCCCAATCTCCTGCCCTGGATCCCATGTCCAATCTCAGAGCTCTCTTCTTCCCCGCCCCCCAAAGATCCTAGTCTCTTTGTCCTGTCAATCCCTGTTCTCTCATTTTGCTCCAGCTCCTAATCAGATCGGTCTCCTCTCCCCTAATTTCTCTGACCCACTAGATCTCAGTCCAACTCTCCTTGCCCAGTCAGTACATGTTTTCCCTCCCATCAAAACTCACTGTCCCAGTTTGCCTCTCCACAAATCAGCCTCCAGTTCCAATGTGCCCACCCCAGAGGGTCGTTATCCCAATCCACTACTCCTCTTACTTCCTACTGACCTAACTCTTAAGAGTTGAGGATCAATCAGACCCTTAATTATTAAAAATAATTTGTCTACAGAAGATTAGACGTAAGTATTAAAATTGGAAAAAAGTTAAAATTAAAGTGCTTAACAAAACACAGCAGTCACACATCGATAACATTAAATGCAGAATTTCTAACAAGATTTATGCTTCTCAGTAGATTAGACTAGCACTAGCACAAATATTTTAGTAGCAAGAATTGTAAGTATTAATGTTCTCATAAATTCTAATTACAAACATATTCTATTCTTGTAAAGCAGATATATTACAGAAATACCTTAACACAAGCATCCACTGCTAAAATTGTTTACAAATAACTTTTATTCTATAGAACAAGTTACTGGTATCACAGAGCAGGCACCATAAAATTAATTAATGCATTATATTTTAACCACACAAGACATTTAAATATTATTGTTAAGATTTTGGTAGTAGTGTTTTAATCAGCAAGTGGTTATAATTTGAGATGGAACTTACACTGAAAATAGCCTCTCCACCTCTTGAAACATTAAAGACCAGTTATCTATAAGCCTTGTTGTAATTTGGTAATAGCATGATTGTTGAAGAACAGAACTTCTAGGATTTATACAGATCCTAACATCTTCAGTTATTAGATTAACATGTAAAAATTAATTACATTTCTTTACTAATTACTAAAAGAAGACTGTAATTTTTAGAAGAGTCTAATCTAGTAACACTTACACTTCTAAAACTGCTGTTCCTTAAAATTCAGATTAACTGAAATCTGATTCCAAAAATTATCAAAGCCCGTTCCGGCACTTCTGCAGAACTCCTTTTGACTGAAAATGGGATTCCTCCAGATCAGTGGTGTGCAACTTGTGGCCCACAGCTCGTCAGGGTATTCTGCTGGCAGGCCACAAGACAGTTTGTTTACACGGGTTCTCTGTTCCCGGCCAATGGGAGCTGCAGGAAGCGGTGCAGGGACATGCTTCCCAAGCAAGAAAATTGGACTGGACACAAAGGATATCGGCATATAATTTGCATATTTGTTTATGCTTACAAACGTGTACCTGCACACGTATTACATAGTCAGATCTGAAATTGTCTGACCTGAGGCCCAAGTTTTGAAGATTACTGAAAAGTTACAGCTTAATTTATGTATATAGAAAACCTCTATTTGCATGCATAATCAGGTCATTAGGCTAAGTTACCTGATGTGCATGCACAAGTTCCCTATTTCAGCTTGAAAACAGGTACACATACAAACTGAAGGCTCTTTGAAAATCTAGCCCTTGATATCTCACTGCTGATATTAGAAGAAGACGCATTTAAAATATGTTTTTCTTAGATTTACATAATGTCCCAAACAGAAGCATTTAATTGCCATAAATATACTGACTGACCTGTTTAATATTCTTGGACACTGGGCTAGGAACAATACAGTCATCACTGTCAGTTATTATTGATTCCATGGCATCAGTTGCGTGTCTATTATCTTGATCTGCTGGGGGGGAAAAAAAACAGTTAAGTTCTGTATTTGTAGTCCATTTGAGATTTGTTGAGAAACCTAGGAGCATAATATTAGTTTTTCTAATAAATATAGTTTGAGAGAGTCATGCAAATCTTTTATCATTTGCAGACCATGACACAGGCAAATCAATGACTATTAAATGGTCTAGAAATTCACATTATTTTTCTTCTGATCTGCTAAAAACACTAATGGCTATGATGGTGGAAACAGAGATATAATCATATCGAAACTCCTGTGGTAAACAACAGTGTAAACAAAGATTAGTTTAAGACAGGAATTAGGGCTGTCAAATTTTTTAAAAAATTAATCACAGTTATAATTACACAGTTAAACAATAACAGAATACCAATTTACATTTATTATAAATATTTTTGGATGTTTTTCAACATTTTCAAAATATATTGATTTTAATTACAATGCAGAATACAAAATATGAAGTGTTCACTTTTTTTATTACAAATATTTGCACTGCAAAAAAGATAAACAATCTACAAGTTGAAGCATGAAGGGGCACACTAATGTTTAGCGTATCTGGCATGTAAATACCTTGCAACACCGGCTACAATAGTGTCAAGCAAAGACCTGTTCTCACTTTCAGGTGACATTGTAAATCAGAAGCAGGCACCAGCATCTCCCATAAACGTAAACAAACATGTTTCTCTTAGTGATTGGCTGAACAAAAAGTAGGACTCAGTGGACTTGTAGGCTCTTAAGTTTTACATTGTTTTGTTTTTCAGTGCAGTTACGTAAAAAAATAATTCTACATTTGTAAGTTGCACTTTCACAATAAAGAGATTGCATTTGTATGAAGTGAATTGAAAAATATTATTTCTTTTATCTTTTTTACAGTGCAAATATTTGTAATAAAAGTAATATAAAGTGACCACTGTACACTTTGTATTCTGTGTTGTAACTGAAATCGATATATTTGAAATTGTAGAAAAACATCCAAAAATATTTATAATAAATGTATATTGGTATTCTATTATTAACAGTGCAATTACAACTGTGATTAACTTTTTAAATCAAGTTAATTTGTTTTGATTGAACTGCTTGAGTTAACTGTGATTAATTGACAGCCCCTAAAAGGAATATTGATTTAATCTGTGGATTTCCACTGTTTAGGTTTCAGCAGCTTGCACATAAATGACTACATTGCAAAATAATTTCTCAGAAACAGGTTAAGGTTGGATTCAGGCAGACACTTCTACAAAGCTTTCAACTCAGTTTTGCTGGAATAAAAAAAATTATAAATAAAACAAAAAGCAAAGGGGGTTAACTCTTGATTTTTGCATTCCTAATGACAATAGAAGGCCTAACAAGAAGCTATAAACAATTCGATGTAAAAATCTAGTATCCTGTTCCCGCCCTTATTTAGTAGACAAGGACTCAGTTCGATTCCCTGACACTAAGCCTAAAACAAGAGCTAGAACAGGATGACTTGGCTTTTGTAGTCTGTATATAAATCTGCCGCTAACAACTTGAAGTCACAGATGTGATAAGATGTACTGTCCTCTCAGAGATGATCTTTGATATTACTGTTGGCTATTATCTGCAGACAAAATAAGAACACTTTTTAAAATATTCTTTAGAACGTCACTCTTCTGAAGGGAGAATATAAAGGCATTTAAAACAGAAGCCAGGTTTCCTTTAATATTTTATGAAACTAGGTCAAACACCAAATTTTTGCATTCAATTACTATATAACTTCCAGTTGGGCTAAGAATAACACCAACAAACCCAACCAAGTACAGCCATGAGGAACACCAGAATATAATTTCTGTTGTGAACCTTCTTATAATGAGGTAGCTCCCACTGTTAACAACAAATGCCTAAAATGGAAAGAGTGGTAGCTTTATTAATTAAATAGATTCATTTATAATTTATAAAAATGAAAGTTACCTTCTGGTTCCAGTTCCTCCGTTATTTCCGTTTCATCTCCAGAAGTAGTCGAGCTCTGGTCAGCCAATTGACCCTCAGATAGCTGAGAGAGGTCATCTTTTTCCTGCTGAATTTCTCCAGAAGTTTCCTTTACTTTATCAACTGCCACTCTTTCCTGTATAACCTCAAATAAGTAGGTATATTTATAGGCATTCTGTGGTATTTATAACACCTACTAGAATAGGAAAAGCTACTGAGACTTAAAACTTGAAGAGTTATGGCTCGTATGCATTATATATGTGACCTATTAGTAACCATATAGCTTAAACAGGACAGAGAGCAATGAAAAGCTCATCAATTATCAACTGCAATAACAAATATCTGACAGAGTAAAAAGGACAAATTCATAACAATTTACATTTTCTAAAGATATAATTCATAAAATCTCTTAGCATCTGTCAACATAAATTCAGCCTCTGAAGGTCTCAAAACATTTAACTCATATTTTAAACCATTTATTTTTAGAAAAATTATTATTCCGATGGTATTTTTATAACCCTGATTAGCCTTTCTGCACTGCATTAGTTTTCATGAACTGCAAAAAGCAATAAAAAAGAGCCAGTTTAAAAATTATATATTTAATGCGTCAAAAATCTAGGGTAAGAGAAGCCTTTAGTTTATAATTTATTCTAAAGTTCTCTTTCCCCCTGCTTTCAGATCCACTGAAATCATAGAACATGGTACCTTTTCCAATATGTACTAAATCTGGGATATCACACCCACCAATTCTGCTGGAGTAAGTTTTATCTACTGTATAGTGAGCCCAGTAAGGTTTGTTACCAGATCATTTTCTTTCTGGGTCTGATTTCTCTCCCAAGTCAGACATTTGACCTGCACCTGTCCTCCTACAGTACTGGAGGCATGGGGCTCCAAGGCTTCCCATAACCATTCTATTCTTGGATCAGGTGAGTCCCTCCACTCTAGACCACTGCAGCCTAACAAAGGAACTTTAAAAAGCCACTGAGGACTCTTCCACCAATTCAACAATTCTCTTCTGGTATGACGCTGGCTTTAGGCCCTCCATTGGAAAAGGAGACATGTCAGAGCTGGGACACTGTGCTCCAGACAATCCTTGGCCAGTGGAGCATTCTTTATGAAAAACAGTGGCAATGGCAGAGCTCCCTTTTTGCAGCTCACGAGATGATCTCCTAACAGATGGAACTCCTTGTAGTCTTTGGCTCATTCTATTTGGCCTGCTCTGCCTTGAACGGAGAAAGAGGAACAAACAGAAAAAGTGCAGCCAGGAAAACAAAACCCCTTTAAATGTGTCCCCCTGAGGTGAACAGGGGGAATTAGCTTGCTTATTTGCCTTCAAAATAAGCTTTAAACAGAGGAGTATGAATGTAAAATCAGGAGCACTGAACCACTGTTCTGTTAGTTCACCAGACTGATAATCTGTCAGGAGCACTGTTTCTGCCACAGCCACTGCTGGCAGTAAGAGAGATGTAATCTAAACGTCTTGGATTGGGAAGGAAGGTCAGGTGCCAGAAATGAATATCCTTGCACAGGTTTGCAAAACTATTTAATTATCCTTATTTTCCTCTGGGGAATGGAGAAAGGTAAAGTCTCCAGTTTAGTGCAATGACAAATGTGACTTCATTAGTGTAATACACTGGACAGGTGAACTAAAAGATGGTTATCCATCATTTCAAGAGATATAAAAGAAAAGAAAGGGTAGATTTAAAATAAATTATGTATTTAATACTTTTCTTACCCTTGGTATTTTACATATTCAGCATATATTCCACAGATGGAATTTTTTTGCTGTTATCTAGTGATCATCTTTAAAGGGAAGGAGGAGATGCATTTAATTCAAGTGTTAAAAGCATAAGGAATTATTAGGAATATTACTAGCTTAGTAGTGGTTGAGAGAAAATAATGTCAGTCACTGAATCACTTATATTCCAATGCATTTAATGAAATTTCCTCCATCCAAATACTGATCCAGGCTTAGCCTGTTAGATGTATTTCCGCCCCACCCCCCTTCTATTCCCTCTGCATGTACAGTTGGAAGGCTACATACCGTGTAAAGAAGCAGTAAATCGGACAGCAGCCCATAATGGGAGCACTATGCATGTTCCTTCCATGAACGCTAATCCTTTTTGGCACTGTACTTTCAATTCTTTAATATATAACATGACATGTCTTGTACACCTGTATAAAACCATTTACTAAAACATTCATTTGACCTGCCTGACAAAACAGGTAATTTTTTTCTCTTAGATTCTTATCTTGTATTTCCTAGTTACTTAGCAGTTGATGAACACACAGCACTTGGATGATAATGTTGATACCAACTTCATTCCTGACCACTTAGTCAATTTCTCTACTATAGTTATTCATCGAGAGAACCAATTAAAATTCTAATTACCAAACAATTAGGATATCACTGTATTACAGTTTTACCCTTAGCGCATGACTAAACAAATCTGATATTGAATTTTCTGATACAGCTATCAACATATAAAGCGAATTCAAGTGCAAATTGGTATATGACATCATAAAACTTGAACCACCTCATACCTCTGGAACATTTGAAACAGTGGGTGTATCAGCCTTAATTTTCTGTGAAATTTCTTCATTGTCTTCATCAGCAATAGGGCTCTAAGGTATTGGCACACAATAAGGAGACATATTTAACTGATATTACAAAACGAGCACATAAAAGGCTGAAAAAGCTGGGCTGAAAGTCTAACAAGCCTCCTTTTTGCAGCGGCAATTGTTTATATTGTCAAAATGGTCACATGAATATCTAAGAACCAGAGTGTATCATAACCAGACAAAGTAAATAGACTACTAAGAGTTAAGTTTATTTCTAACCCATTTGTGTTTCTGATTTTCTTAAACTACTACAATGCTGCAATGTCTGGGCTACAATCCATACAAAAAGCTGTTTTGATTCTTTTTATTTAATTAATGGAAACTTCTACTAATATTACTTTTGCCAGCAATTTAGGTCATTTGGACAGCAAAGCAGGGCTTTTCAAAGAATGGAGTTGAGCACCTAAATCCTACTGAATTTCAATAGGGTTTGAGCACCTAACTCCCTTTAAAAATTCCAACCTAATGCATCAAATTATACTTGAAAACAATGTACACAGACTCCAAATGGCAAAAAATATGTATACAAATATTTGTGGGGATAAATTAGGAAGGGCTGGGGGAATGGCCCTGGTGAATAAATTTGGTCCCAAAATATGTTTATATTACTTATATAAGTCTAATGTGACTAAAGTTACATTTAAGTGGAAGGCTTACATATTTGATATAAACACTTACACTTCCTACTTTCATTTTTCAGATTCAGGCTTTTGAAAAAGTTTGATTCTATCAGTGTTGAATTTGATTTTCTATTGTGAACTTACAATAGACTACTTTAGTTTGTACTTATGCTCTTTGGTATTTATTACTGTTCAAAACAAAGTTTACTCTGACTAAAATTTAACTGACAGTAGGAAGAGTTGTAGATCAACACTGTTTTTAATATGATTAATTAAGGTTATCAAATGCATTTAGGAACAGAAGAAAGTAACTGTATATAGCCCAAATATAATTAACACACCATATTAACAAATAATAAACTACACTTAACACTCATTTCAGGATATTTTACAACTGATGTTAGAGACTCCATTTTAGTTAACTGGCTTCAGCTGATTAAAATAGTAATTATTGGTACTATAATTTGTTTAAATTATTGCATGAGTACATTTTCAATACATAAACTCTTAAGAAAATACTTAAACCTCACTGGAATCTGTAGTATGCTGACATCCATAAAAGAGACTTTCTTGTCTGCTAGAGCAGTACGCTGTCTTGGTTTGGGCTTTGGTGCCTAGGGTAAATCAATATAATTAAAAAAGGTGTTTGCCACAATGTGGTACTGGCCCTTTAAGAACAAAGAGGCCAGAGCACCCATGACTCATAAGCTGCTTCCTAATTAGCACCTGGACCACAGAAATGAGGAAGAAACAGAGTGGAGGAGTCAGTCAGGAAAAGGGCAGGTGAGAGTTGCCTGGGAGCAAGCGATCTGTAAGTGAGAGCTTCCAGACACCACAAGACTCTAGCAGGACCCTGGAGAAAGCTGTAGGTGGCTAATAGAGGAAGGCTGAAAGCAGGAGAACAACAAGAGGGACTTGCTGGCTGACCACTCCAGCCACACAGCAAGCGCCAAAAGCCTGGAAAGAGCTGAAAGCCAAAGAGGCAGGCATGCCTGTTCTGCCATAGCCTACTACCTCAAAATTTGGCCTCTGAGTGTCTTTTTTCCTCTCATGTTCTCCCGATGTCTGTATTTCCATCAGTTCCTTTTCCAGGAACTTCTAAGTAACAGGTAGAAACACAGTGGAAGCTAGCAACGTTTGGAAAATTAATGAACAAGACTGAAATATTTCCCTGTAAAATCTGATTGAGGATTTGGAATTTACTTATTTTAAAAACAAAAAGGTAAATAATTTGAAATGTCTACAAAATGGTTCTATCTAAAAAGGTTAGTGTTTGCTTTGTCTCTCCTATACAATTGTCTATGTGTACAGAAGACTTTTAAAAGCTTCAAGAGTGACAACATGGAGGCTTTTTCTTCCTGCAGAAATCCAACCGGTGGTTGTATGAAGTATTTCTACTAGTCTCTATTAAATGCACTGTATTGTAAGGATTAATCCCACTTGGCAAGGTTGGACAAGGATGACCTACTGTAATAGGTCTTTTCTATCTCTAACTTCTTTGAATTTGTTAGATTACTTACTGTCATTGATGAAGTAAAAGAAGGGGTCAGGGTTAGAGTCGGCACTTCCTCCTTCACTGGTAATTTAGTTGCCATTGATTTTTCATTTTGGATGTAACTCACTAGGTCTGCTGCCACTGCTGATCCACTTGGAGGTAGATAGGCAAACCTCCATTTTAGTTCAATGTTGATGGTACCAGAAGAATGTCCTTCAGAATCTGTTAATTCAAATGTACCTGAAAGGAGAGTGCAAAACCCAGCTAGCTATACAGCTATCATGCCAAGTGAAACAACATGTAATGCAAGAATTATAGAGGAACAGCATTCAGTTTCTTGAGCTCCCTTGAGAACCACATCCAAGACAGGCTTTAGAATATTAATTCCAAGCAAAAGGATGCTTCCTGTAATTTCAGGTCTCACATGGAGAGTATTTTAAAGCAAAGAATTTTGAGGGAAGGCCATAACTACAAGAGGGAAAAAAGTAGTGCAAAGCAGGCAAAACAGGCAAAGTGCAGTGTAGGTGCCACTCTTGCCTCATAGGGCAGGGGTTCTCAAACACAATATAGCAATAAGATTTCTTATATGCGTGAGGCTGTTCCTAGTATTTCCCTCTAGGTCAGGGGTTCTCAAACAGGAGGTCGGGACTCCTCAAGGGGAGTCACTCTGAGACTTCTGCAGCAGTCAGGGGCAGGGGAGGAAAAACTCAGTGGTTTGAGCATTGGCCTGCTAAACCCAGGGTTGAGAGTTTAATCCTTGAGGAGGCCATTTGGAGAATTGGGACAAAAAAAAAATCTGTCTGGGGATTGGTCCTGCTTTGAGCAGGGGTTGGACTAGATGACCTCCTGAGGTCCCTTCCAACCCTAATAGTCTATGATGACCCAAGGGCCACCAAAGCAGCTGGCCTGGGTGCCAGCTGCTCAGGCAGCCCTGAGTACAGGCACACCAGCCACTGCTGGAGCGACTCCACAACCAGCTGCTTGGGTGGCCCTGCAGTCAGCCGCACCAGTGCTGCTGGAACAGCCCAGGGGCCAGGCGCACCAGCCACTACTCAGGCGGCCCCGGGCAACTGGCCTGAGGGTATAGTAAGCTGGCCCTGGCGACCACCCCACCTGGCCCCAGAGACTGCTTGAGCAGCAGTGCTGGGGTTGGCTGGAGCAGCTGCTGCTCAGCGGCCCCCAGCAGCTTGGGCTGCTGGCCTCAGTGGCCCCCGGCAACAGTCCTGGAGGTAGCTGGAGCTGGACAAAAACTTTAAAATAAGATTATGAAGCAGCTCTGAAAGTCCACTGCCCAGCAGACCTGGGAAATGTTTTCCTATTTTAAATACACATTAGAAACATTTTTCCCTAACTGAAACCACCACATATAATTTTCTCTTCAATACATAATAGAATTACATTTTTAGAGTCTCAGCATGGATCTCTGCAAATGATTTCATTAAGTTATTTTCCAGTGGTGCATTAAGGAGCCATAATTATCTACTGTCAATAAATAAGTTTTCTAAAAATATAAGCTATACATATAAACTGGCAGCCTAAAGTACATAAACTACAGCACCAATTAAGTGCAGCTAAGTATAAGATTAATAACAGATACGCTAAATGTTTTTCTTTGACAGCATTATTTTAAAAACAAAACAAAAAAGAAAAGTAGCAATACCTTTCACTTAGCTTTCAGTTTACCAGATAATTCAAAACTTCACAAGCAGTGTTTTAATATTTCAACATATTCCTGCTATATGCCCCAATCCCGCAGTCAGAAATATATAAGAGCAAGTGTCCATCTGTGAGGATCCGATTGCAGGAGCATGGGCTCAGCTGATACAGTATTTGGACATATGTCTTAGAAGTGACATCTTAATAGATGTGCAAAATATTGCTCTACCTCTATAAAATGAAGCCTCATCATAAATATCTTGACTCCCCGCCCCCAAGTCAAATTTATATTTGTTGATTTATGTTAGTTTTAGTTTGTTAATTTTTTTCACATTTATTATCTGTCTGCTACACAGCATGGGTTCAAATAACCTTCCTGTTTTCTTTTCTCTATGGCTGAAAGATGACAAAGAGTTTCTTATGTTAATGTCCTGATTGATTTTTAAGTGCACTTCAGTTGAAATGATTAAAGGACAATCCTGAGAAAACGAAGTCAAAGGATGGAAGGTAACCATGGAAGAAATTAGCATGCTGTTACTAAAAAAATGAAGAAAGATCACTGGAAAAAGAGAGAACAACTACAAAATGCTTTCTAGTATAAGGTTATTAGTGGCACTAAGCATTTAAAAAGAATGCCATGAAAGTAGATCTTCAAAATATCCAGAGAACCTTTTTAATCACATAGATGCATTCAGGAGGATTTCCAAAATTTCTTTTAAGAAAACTCATTTAATCTATATTTGTTCTCTATGTACTTTGCAGAGGTCCTGTTACATTTTAATAAAGCAGCAAGGTAGGAAATCTAATAGTTAGTTTAGCACTTTCCAAGTGATGTTAACACTAACAATGCTTTATAACCACACTAAATACAAATGCCAATGATGTGATGTCAGAGAAATACATCAGACTGACAACTCAGCCAATCCAGATAGATATCTGACAGTCAAATCTATGGGGTGAACTGTAATGAAATAAGAAGTGATGGAATAGATAAGACGGAGTCTGTCTGGGTAAAAATCACGCTGGGTAAAAAAGCTACTAGAGCTTCCCCTGAGATAGTGCTTGGGGTGTGCTACAGACCGCCGGGATCTGATTTGGA
>NC_133787.1:13084940-13092554 GCF_003597395.2 Chelonoidis abingdonii | reverse complement strand
TGGGGGCAAAAGACTTATCGGCTTAAGACTAGCTTATAAGTTATGGAGGGATGTTATGATGGGATAGTTTAATATTTGGGCATTGATTTGGATTATGGCAGTAAGTCTGCTCGATGGTCTGTGAGGGGATGTTGGATGGGATGGAACTGAGTCTATGCAGAGAATTCTTTCTTGGGTGCTGGCTGGTGAGTCTTGCCCACATGCTCAGGTTTAGCTGATCCCATATTTGGGGTCGGGAAGGAATTTTCCTCCAGGCGGATTGCAAGCCCTGGCCCTGGAGGTTTTTCGCCTTCCTCTGCAGCGTGGGGCATGGGTCGCTTGCTGGTGGATTCCCTGCAGCTTGAGGTCTTCAAATCTCAATTTTGACGATTTCAATAACTCAGTCATGGGTTCGGGGTTGTTATAAATGTCTATGGGTAGGGTTTTGTGGCCTGCCTTGTGCAGGAGGTCAGACTAGATGATCATATTGGTCCCTTCTGACCTATGAGTCTATGAGTCTATGATTAAAAGGTCAAATGCAAGGAAAATATTATTAGAATAAACAAAATATAGATGGTGTCTTTGCAATTAACTCAGTCACTGTTAATGAATGATGATTTATACCAATCAAGCTACATTATCATATACTATTCATGCCACAGTCGAAATGCCCATTCATGGCAGAAGAACACAGGGTCAAAAGGTAAAAAAAATTCTACTTGTCATTATTGTGAGCAGGTTGAATGAGAACTTTGCCACTGAGTTTCTGTTGGTTTTACTTTTTTTTGTTTTTAATCATGGGGAAGTTTAAACAAAAATACAACTGTCCCCATCATTCCAAGAAGACTTGTGCAAAAAGCTGGACCTTGCATTCACCCCTACAGATTGCCAACTTTGACTCATTCTGCTTTTCTGGTGGTAATTAGATGCAAAGCAAAGATCCTCAACATCATTTTATGCTGGAGTAAAACTGGGAAAACACAGCGATGAATTAAAACACATAAAATGCATCATGAAGCAGTAGGTGTAAAGTTAGTTAGCTTTGAAAAGGTCAAATTCTTACCTGAGATGTATCTGTCATGTGCTAAAGAGATAAGAGGAACAATGGCTTTCCCTACATAAACACCTTCTTCTGTTTCACCATCATCAAACACATAAAAAGTCAAAGATTCCGATTTTAAATATTGGTCTAAATCTGTATTCATTGGCACTGGAAAACACATGTGATCGTCAAATTGAGGGCTGTTGCTGCTATGAATGATGGGAGTATCATGGTCTGCAAAATCAAAGAACTTGTAGACAACATAAGGATTTGGCTGAAGGTGTTTTTTTCGGGACTTGAGATTATTACAACATTTTGTTGTAATATGAAGCTCATTTAAGTTGCCATCTGCTGAAGTGCTGACTTGGGCAGTTCTGTGTATCGGTTGCTTTAACTGAAAAAAGCATGTTAATTAAAACCCATTAGAATTCTTATCCTGGTGCAGAAGAGCGATATAAAAAGCAAAAACAGCTGCCCACTTAAATAACAACCAAACTACTGTTTAACTAATTTAGTGTGTCAAAACTTTACTTGAACAATAAATTTCAGTAACTCTGGTTATAAGCACTGGGGAAGAAGAGATTAATCCTTTCATATCTACTACTTATTTGTTTTCTTCTTGTAAAATGTTATGATCCATGTGCCAGAGCTGAGCAAATAGTGGATTTTTCAGTTCGCTGACAATTCCAAAAAATTGAAAAAAGTTTAATTTTGAGTTAAACCAAAACAAATTATTTTGAAATTTTCACTGAAATGAAAAAAGTCAGAATAAAATTTTAGTGGGGTTGAATGAAATGTTTTGTTCAACCCAACTGAAAATTTTTTGTTTTGATTTAGGGCATTTTTAAGCAAAAGAAAAAGGGGACTAGATTCACAAGATGGCTAGAGGAGAATGTGGCAGCACCATTCTTCTTATGTTGTGGGAGATACAGATTCAGTTCCCCGTCTGCCTGATGTGGAGCAGGGATTTGAACTTAGGTCGTCCACAGTGTCGCAGAGTGCTCTATGAAATAGGGAATTGGGGATTCTAGTACGGATACTTCTCAATCTTGCTGTTGAAGCTCTTCCACTTTTTATAAATAATTAATAGTTATTTTAACAGGGATTTCAATTAGGTCTCCTACGTCCTAGGAGAGTGTCCAAGTCATTCTCACTCTCTTTTCTTGGTCCAATGACTATTCATTAATTATTCATAGTGCCAATTCACAGTCATCCTACCTAAGTGGCCCTAATCAGTGGGCCAAAAGTTAGAAGGAGGCTGCCTTCTCCTAAAGCTCTCTTGTGACTCCAACCCAAAAAACATTCAGCCAAAACAAAAAACTTCAATTTTGGGGGAAACTGTTCTCCAAACTTTATAGAAAATTGGGAATAGTTTAAAAAATTCACAGTGCTCTAACTCAGTCAGTCTAAAAAACTATTGTCGTTGTTCTATAGGTAATCAAATGAACTATAGTATAAAATTATATTTGTATTTTTAACCCTAAAAGATGAAAAAGTCAAGCATCTCATCCTTGACTTATTCCTATCCCTATTCATTGTCCAGATATAATTTCTATAATTATAACCTCATTTGTACATACCTTTTTCAATAATATAAAATTAATTATCCAAATTAATTGCTATTGTGTCTCTCGAGTTACACCAGGGATTTATTTGTCCCAGTTATTCCCCACCCCATGATCCAAAGCCTTTATTTAAAAAAATCAGCATATAAAGAGCAATAATAAAATGTTCTGAACTGATATTGGTACAATAGTACTGTAAAGCCAATGGAATTTTCTTAATTTATTACATACAATCTTCAACACCTTGCATATTCTGGGGGGAGGTGGACATAAATTTTGCACAAGACCTATATTCTCCATGGCACCCTTGTACACTAAGAATTTCACAGCAGCTTCAATTGTAGTTTTAATATTGATATTTTAAAATTAAATATAAAAATGAGTAATCCAATGGAGCTCAGTATCTCCCATCTTATTTATTTTGATATTAAATTAATTATTCCATCTCCACATTTTTAGTTTTTGATATGCCAGAGATACTTGTATTGCCAGCACATGACCTCATTGCAGAAGTTGTTGGGGGGAGATGGAAATATTGGTTGAGGTGTGGCTTTTGACATCTGGACAATTTGATTTTGTGGGATAAAGCACATTAGAGTAATCTTTCTCTAAAATGATCAATTTAATGTCACTACAGAACACACAGTTTCAGATTTATCAACTGAGAGAATGAGGCAGTTCACACCTCTCAGAGCTATTGTTTCAGGTTACTAGACTCAGGGAGTCAACCTGTTTCTAACAGATTGCATTAGGGTCACATTTTCAAGAGCACTGTATCTTTGTGACCATAAGGGCTAGGATTTTTTTTTTTTTTTTAAACAAATGAAAGCTTAGATTCTGAAGCACAATACAGTTGTGAAGGTGAGGAATATACTGGGCCTTTCACATAATATTATTACCTGTGTTCAAATTATAACAGGAAATATTTCTGAAAACAGCAGAGATTCAGCCAGGTGTGTATAAGATTTCTTTCTACCCTATTTCCCCACAAAATACAGATTCTAATGTTTATTTTAACAACTGCCAGCAGCCACCAATTAAATGACCACACCACACCTCTAAGTGTCTGTGTGGGGGGGCAGGGGGCAGGGGTATTGTTGTCCGAGGTCTACAGGTGGGAGGGAGAGGAGAGAGGTCAGAAGCTGCTGCAAAAGGCGGGAATGGGTCAGCGTGGCAATGCTGACTCATTCCCTGGGAATGGAACGGTAGAAAAGGGACAAGCCCAGGTGGGATAAGCCCCTTTCCACAGAGCAGACGAGGCAGCACTGACCCTCACTCCCTTTAGGTGGCAAAAAACCAAATTTGGTCAGGACCTGCTGTGGGCACTGTGCTAGTCACCCCTTTTTAGGTGGCTGGGAAGGAATTTTTTCTTCACCACCAACTTGGCCTAGGTGGAGTGGAGGGAGTGCGTTCAGGGAGGGCTTTGTTAATGTGAAGCGAGTTAAATAATAAGTTGTGATATATAGTCTAAGCATGGGGCAGATGTCCAGTGCAGGTACTCCATAGGTAGGGCCCTACCAATTTCGCAGCTGTGAAAATAATGAACTCTCATCTCCCCCGTGCTGCTGGGAACCCCCCCAACTGGGAGGCTCCTAGCTGCAAGTGCTGGCCGGGCTGGGGAGGCACAAGACTTGTCCTTCCCTGTACGGCTTCTCTCAGGGAGAGTGGGGGAAATCAGACCCACCTTTGAGTGCCTCCCCCTTCTGCAGGAAGCTCTGGGGCTGGGCAACAGCCCCGGAGGTTACTGCAGCCGGAGGAGGTTTGTGGAGGTGAGTCCGACCTCTCCCTGTTGCAGGGAGTGCCCTAGCCTGGGATTCCTAGTTGTGAGTCCCCACTGGGCTGGGGAGGGACAGGACTTGTCCTTCCCCTGCATGGCTGCTTGGGGGTGGGGGAAAAAATCAGACCCACTAGGTACCTTTTGGGTTGGGACCCTGACAGTTACAACATCGTATAATTTCAGATGTAAACATCTGAAAAACACGAAATTGACCAATTAAAAAACCCTCTGTTCATGAAAGTGATCAAAATTGACTGTGAATTTGGTAGGGCCCTATCCTTAAGGAAGATATACAATGACTGGATAACTGGCTTAGTAAAAGATTTAAAAAGTAGATGATGGTTAAAGGAATGGAATAGGGGTGGATTTAGGGCTCCTATGAATGGTCTGGCAGGGAGCCAACCTCCTTTCTTATAGCCCACCTCTATCCTCCTATAAGAGGGGGGTGGATGGTAAGGTACAAGCAATGGGTTGGCTGGTGAGACCTGGACGGAAAAAGACAGGCGGCTGGCGGAAGCCCCCTGGGTAGTTATTGAATGAACATGGGATTACCTGCACTGTACACTTTTATCTGCCGGGTAGTCCCAGACATCAAATAATAAAGTTGCGGCCTGATTAAAACCATATCAAGTGTTTCCTGTCCTTTTCTGGTATAGCTGGACAATGAAAAGACTCTTCAGTTCTTGTAAACATGAAGCCAGAGTAAGAAATTGCAATACTGTTGCTATTATCAACTGCTACTTTATTTTTAACAACTACAAATTGAAAATGCTTACACTGATCTAAATTTAAGTTACTGCATCAAATTTCCCAGGTTACACTGATGTAAATCTGGATTAACTCCATTGAAGCCACTCCAGATTTACACTAACAAACTGAAAGCAAAAAGGGGTGACTCACTGTTTCATTTTGTTTAGCTAAAGATTTTTGTTTCCTAAGCCAATGTCAAACATATCTGAACTTCTCCTCTTTTACTCTCTGACTGTTGCTTACTGTTGTTGTGATGCATAAATAAAGTCATATGTTAAAGCATGTTAATAGACTTCATTAACAGTCTAGACAAAAAGGAAAAAGTAACAGCTTAGTATAAAAAATATTAGTTTATTGTAGTATATTTTAAGTAACTTTATTGTAAATCTGTGAAACTATCAAAAAAAAGCTCTTTGGTAAAGTTATTTACTGTACTGTGTTAAATTGTTTTTGCAACATGTCTAACTGATATAAGCAAACACAAAATCCTGTATTTCCACTACAGAATTTCAGATTAACTGCTTTAAACCTGGACTAACAGCAGAATTCTGCAATAGCACTACTGTATTTTTTATTAATATTTGTAATTTCAAGAGCAAGAAAACAGCCATTTGAGTTTAAAGGATTTGTAAGCATTTTGGAACCAGGCCTTTCTGTATATTCTGTACAACAGTATGCATAACACATAATAAAATAAATAACAATGGGTCCAATCCTGCACGGTGATAACACACTGAACTCTGCAAGAGGTGATCATCAGCTCTAATTTTTAGTCACTTGGAGTTCATGAGGCTTCTTCAGCAAACTGGAGAAGATGCTAAGCAACTTGTAAGATCTTGGTCAACAGTAGAAATATTGACCTTCCTTTGAATTAAAAGCAAGTAATGGAGAATTTCTGTACAGTCATGGTGCAGTTTACACCATTCATTTTTATCCCTGGTAGTTTGAGATATGAACCCAAATACTCATCTCTAGCCTCCTAGATAGGCTATGATCCTGTATTGCTGAGAAGTCAAATTGGCTGAGAAAGTTTGAAATGTTGGTAACATTTTCCATTTAAATGTTTCTTTGATTTAAAAATAATAATCAAATTTTTGGAGAAAAGATGTATTTTGTTTTTTAGACACCTTTCACAGGAAATGATTTCCTTTTTTTAAAATGAGCTCTTGTTTTAGTTGAGTTTTTGCTCACTCTTGAAACTTTTTTGACAGGCCACTTTCTCTCTCTCTCGCATTTTCTCCTGAGAAATATAAAACACAGTCTCAACCTGATTATCCAAACAACAAAAATTTTAAGATTTCTTCTGCTCAAGCATTTCACATGTACTAAAGGGCTGAGTACTGGGCCAGCCTAGAATTCATGGGTATTGCAGTAGAGCAACATGTTGGAAAAATTTGGCATCTCAGAATCAAAAGAGTTAAACAGAATGGTTTACTCATTATTATTTCACTACTTTCAGGACAAGAAGTTAGCAACAGCTAGTAGTTTTAGCGACAATTAATGACTGATGGTTAAAACCTATTCTCACTGACAACCATATATTATATCATACAACTAGTAAAATAAAAAACTTTTCTGTTCAAGATCCCTTAAAAAGCACTGAAAAGAGTTTATATACACAGCAAAAGCTAACAGTGGAAGGAAGCTATTGAACTGAAAAAAAAAAAATTTGAACAGCTTACTCTATGTGAATACTAAAAATAAATTAGCTTACCTGTGGGGCTTTTTCATGTTCCTTTAAATTGGATGTTATGTATCCCAGAGCTTTTGACCTCTCTTTGTAGAGTCTGATAGCCTGATCCATAGGAACTCTTAACCTGACCCAGTAATCCACTGTGCCATAGTTTGGGATATGTCCTCCAGTTCCTATAGAATATTTTATTATATATAATATTACATACAAAAAAATTCATTACATAAATATTTCAGTAGCAAATCAAACACTAAAAAGTTAGGAAGTGCCAGAAGTAAGGCTGCCTGTGGAAAATTAATTCTACCCTCTTGTGAATATCCATATGGTCTGACAGTACTGCATCAGTAGTCTATAGCAGAATGAGGAACAGAAGCCAGATCTCTTGCAGCCAACTCCAGTGCCTAAACGAAGAACATTCTTTTTCTTCTTCTCCATCCTCTGCACTGAATGAGGCACAGGTCTTGTAGAACAAACAGGTGATCACGTGCATATGCATATAATAGTTTTAGTTATAAGGTGGGTGCACAATTGGTTGACAAACAGTACTCTAAGAGAAGTTATCAGTGGTTCACTGTTAAACTCGGAGGATGTACAAGAACATAAGAATGGCCGTACTAGGTCAGACCAAAGGTCCATTTAGCCCAGTATCCTGTCTACCGACTGTGGCCAATGCCAGGTGCCCCAGAGGGAGTGAACCTAACAGGCAATGATCAAGTGATCTCTCTCCTGCCATCCATCTCCACCCTCTGACAAACAGAGGCTAGGGACACCATTCCTTACCCATCCTGGCTAATAGCCATTAATGGAC
>NC_133787.1:12998844-13083477 GCF_003597395.2 Chelonoidis abingdonii | reverse complement strand
TTAGTCAGTATAGGTAAGGAATGGTGTCCCTAATCTCTGTTTGTCAGAGGGTGGAGATGGATGGCAGGAGAGAGATCTCTTGATCCTTAGCTGTTAGGTTCAACTCCTCTAGGGCACCTGGCATTGGCCACTGTCAGTAGACAGGATACTGGGCTGGATGGATCTTTGGTCTGACCCAGTATGGCCATTCTTATGTTACGTTCTAACCTAAATGAACCCAAAGTTATGGAGACAGATACGAGTCAAGGAAGCCAGAGTATCAGAAACCTGGAACAATCTCTGACTGAATGGGCTCAGGTGTTTGGTCACAGCTGAGATGGTTCAAAAATTTTTTTGGATTTTTTTTAAGCAGATAAAACAATCAAACACAGCAAGCAACAAATATTTGGCCACACACTTCTGAAACCCCAAACCATGTTCAGGTTTTGGCAGACTAATTTCAGCTTTTCAATTAAAAAAAACCACACAACAAATTTTGAAGGAAAGCAGATATTCTCCGTGATTTTTTCTGTTTTTTAAAAACCCCTAATTTTCGATCCAAAAAAAGTTTTGATGGAAAATATTTGTCCAACGCTTTTTATGAGCTTTAGTGCCTTTTAGCAGTAGGTGATGCTGAGAACCAGTGATACCTTGTAAAGGCGACTTGAAAAGAAGTTTTCTTAAAACTGGGTTTGTGCCGAGATGTGGAAGGTTTTTAAATGTTTATTTTTCCCAGGGCTGCTGGGGGTGGGGGTGGGACAATTTGTCCCGGGCCCCACAGGGGCCCCCATGAGAATATAGTATTCTGTAATATTCAACTTTTTTTTTTATGGAAGGGACCCCTGAAATTGCTTTGCCCCAGGCCCCCTGAATCCTCTGGGCGGCCCTGGGAAAAATCAAATGCACAAGTACAAAATGGGGGAATAACTGGCTAGATGCTAGTACTGCAAAAAAGGAGCTGTGGATCACAAATTGAATATGAGCCAACGGTGTGATGCAGTTGTGAAAACAGGTAATATTCTGGGGTGTATTAAAAGGAATGTTGCATCTAAGACACAGAAGATAATTGTTCTGCTTTATTCAGCACTGATGAGGCTGGAGAATTGTGTCCAGTTTTCGGTGCCACACTTTAAGAAAGATGTGGACAAAAGAGCAACAAAAATGATAAAATGTTTAGAAAACCTGATCTATCAGAAAAGGTTTGGGCATGTTTAGTCTTCAAAAATGAACACTGAGGAGAGATTTAATAACAGTATTCTAAAATGTTAAGGATGTTTTAAAGAGAATGGTGATCAATTGTTCTCCATGTTTGCCGAAGACAGGACTAATAGTAATCGGCTTAATCTGTAGCAAGGGAAATTCATTAGGAAAGACTTTCTAACTAAAAGAATAGCTATGTGCTGGAAGAAATTACCAATGGAGATTGTGGAATCCCTGCCACTGAAGTTTTTTTAAGACTGGTTTAGACAAACACCTGTCAGGGACGGTCTAGGTATATTTGGTCCTGCCTCAGTGCAGAGAAATGAACTAGATGACCTCTCAAGGACTCTTCCAGCCCTACATTTCTATGATTTTGTATAATTAAAAACTGTATTCAACAATAGTAAAAAACCCAGAAGCAGAAAACAAGCATGGAACAGTTAAAGTATGGCAAAATTATAAGCAATTGAAAACACATAATGGAAAGTTAAACCAAATTGCTGGTTTAATTTATCCACATTGTCTCTAATATATGTCATAGACAGACACCACTACATTGTTATTGCTGCTATATACATCCTGAATGTTCATTCCATTATGGGCAATTTGTTCCCTTCAGGGCCTGCCCACAACTGCTAACTGATCAATGTGAAACGTACATTCACATCCTAGAGCAGAATTTGGCCTTGTATATACAATTCCTTTTTTTTAAGTTGTAAAACATTAATTCAGTGCTGTACAAATAGGTACTGTTATAACTGTCAGTTAAAATATCACACATATTACACTTTGAAATGTTACTTACCAACTAAAATTGCTGTACTATAGATCCTGCCATTATTTTCCAAGATTTCATGGAATCTCAGCTGACATGCTGCAGCTGTTTCATAATCTGTGCCTAAGGCACGATGAACTTCAAGAGTGATAGTGCTTTTCTGTATGTATTGCAAAAAGAAGTCATCAACGCGCACAAGATACTGTGAAGTGAAGTTATAGGATGGATTAAGACCACGAACTACTGGGGTTGTCTGTAGTTCAAAGTCATAGAATGCATAGGTACAGAAAGTTACAGGTTCCTGGTCACCAAAAGCATGCACAGCTTCTGTAGAAAATAGCACTTTGCTGATGTGAATTTCAAATAGGTTTTCTCCTCTTTCTAAGTGGACAGTTTCATCAAATTCATCTACTGGATCCTCTGGCAGGATTTCTGGTCTGAATTTGTACTGTTTGGTACCATAGGCAATATCCTTTAGTTGAGCTACAACAAACAACATGAAATTGAACTAAACATGAAAATCTTTTTCTTGTCATCAACAAATGCTGCAACAGAAGTAGATTAAATGACTGAATACAGAGAAAAAAAAGGGTAATTCAATAAAGTTAAAAAATTTCATTTTCTTCAAACATTTCAGTGCTCCTAATCTGTATAATTGCTTCCAGGTATCAAGTGATTCACAAGTTTTATATATGGGGCCTGGTGCTCATATAAGTCACTCTCGTATAAATCAGGAATAACTCCATTGAAGTCAATGTAGATACGCTGGTTTCACACCATAGTTTCAGCGCACTGGAGTTAATAATCGATTGCAAGGCAATTATGAGAAAAAAGCCTTAAAATGAAACTTTTTTTTTTTTTTTTTTTTTAAAGGGAGCACTGGATTAAAAAGCATACCAGAGATTAAAGCTACATATTTTTGCAGAGCTGATCGAGGATTAATGACAGAGAGAGTTCCTTATGGAATGCACTGGGTATAAATACCTCCCCCTGATGCATATAGTGGGTCAACCCCTTCACCCTACTGGTCTGCCATCTTGCTATTCCCACCTTGGCTCTGTTCAGGTAAGTCCATCTCCCTTTCTCCTGCCTTCTAATCAAATACATTTGGGACCTGTAAAAGAGCCCCAACCCCTTTTTCTTACTGACCAAAGACCCACTGCATTCAGGTGTGATACATTTTTGCAGTTGAAGTATACAAATAAGTAAGTATACAAAATAAGTTTTATTTTTCGGGGAAAAAAAATAAAACCAGGGCCCAAGCCACCATAATATTCTTCAGTACATAGGATACATTTTTATAGTACATAAAAAGAATTGAGCCATTATTAAAATTCTTATTGCATTAGTCCTTGTTAGTTATTGCTTGTTTATTTTTACATATAAAATCATATTTTAAATGAAAAAGAAAAACAAAGCTGGCTTCATTCAATTGTGCAATAATTTGCAAATTAATGGAAAAAATAAAATGAGTTTTGAAGAATTAAAAGAAGGTTCAATATTAGGAAATAACAGCCATTTCAAATGTAAACTTGAAAATAGAAAAATGAAAAAACAACTGGGCCTAATTTAATATTTTAACAATAAGATAATGCTTGTTTGGAGTATTACTGTTTCTAATGTAAGATAAACCAGAGATGTTAAAAATTATTTATATACAGTAGAACCTCCAAGTTACAAACATCAAAGTTATGAACTGACCAGTTAACTACACACCTCATTTGAAACTGGAGGTATACAATCATGCAGCAGCAGAGAGGAGACTAAAAAAGACAAAAAACAAACAAACAAAAAAACCCCAAATACAGTATTGAGCTAAATGTAAATCACTAAAAAAAAAAAGGGAGCGGGGAACAGCAGCATTTTTGTTCTACATAACATCGTAAAATTTCTAAGCTGTATTAAGTTAACGTTCAGTTGTACACTTTTGAAAATATGGTAATGTTTTGTTAAGAATTACGAACATTATGAACAACCTCCATTCCCAAGGTGTTTGTAACTCTGCGGTTCTACTGTACGTTTTCTCATACCTGAGACCTCTCTTTTGAGGCAAACGTGAACTGGTTGCTCTGAAATCCTTTCCAATTTTGCCTTTATGCATAAAGTGACATCAACATTTGTAGTATAACACTATATTTTTGGTGGTGAATACTATAGTTGCAATAAATGTTTAAATCCTAAAAATTTTTGGCAGATTAGGTATATCAAATAGGATCAAAAACTGGATTAAAAATTTACCTTCTAATTTTTGGATGCGTGAAGCCCTAATGTCAAGAAGATGGACATACTGTTCAAGTTTTAACTCATAATCTTTCTGTAAACCCTCCATCTTCTGCGTCACTGCTTCAACTTCAGTCTGAAAGAATATTAGTAAAGATAGTATATTCTGATAATTTATCATATTTAGGGGAAAAGGTGCCATTTCCTTTTTTTAGCTGAGTTAAACAATATAATATTATTAACAGAAATATTCTAAATTATGTACAAGGACAGATGTCAACTGATGAAATTGAAGAATTAATTTTGGGGAAAACTGGACAGCTCAGGGGACTAATAATGGAATATAGATGAGGTGAATTAATATAAAATAATTTCTTTTAAAAATTAACATTTATTGTTCCAAGTAGCTGCAATAAGAATAGTATCTCCCTATTGTTTAGGAGAGCAGAGATTGTGGTACTGGAGTGACTAAAGACCGGCAAATATTGACTTTTTAAGTGCACTCATTCTAAGACTTCTAGCTCACCTCTAGTCAGCCCAGATTGGTAGGGGAAGAGCTGTTACCACTTTTGTACACATTATGTCACAGTTTTAGAGTGGTCGCCATTTCTTTGGCACACACCATGGAGTTTCAATGACAACTAACAGAAAAAAAATTATTTAAATTCAAGATTGAATCCATATTTTGAGACTATGCAAAAATAGCAACCATTTCCAATTAATTAACACAACGATCTATTCTAATTCCAATAGAAATAGACTCAGGCCTTGTCTACACCATGAGGTAATGCATCCTATGGGGGTTGATTTCTAAAGCGCAAATATGTTGCATATTAAATGGTTTGTGTGAACCCTAATGGTCTGCTCTACAGGTTTCCTAACGTGCTTTAACATTGCTCTGTGTAGTCAAGCCTCATTAACAATAGTGATTAACTATTTTTCAGTTTAATGCTCTAATGTATTTCAAATTTTGATGGGTTCAGAATGACATCCATTATGTGAACAAGGTCTGCAGTTCCAGATATGTGTTTGTCAGAGGAGAAGTGAACAGAGTAGCTGACTGGGCCAGAAGCTTTGCTTTGCCTGTACACTTCAAATCAGAACTCACATATGTCTGGAAATAGGCTCGTATTCAAGGAATGAGCTAGCAGAGGAAGCTTACAACCATGTGGATCCTGTGGACTGAACCGAACATTGTAGATGCAAACAGGCTATGCTGTCCCTAGCTGTGGAACGCGGATTTCATCCACTCCCACCCTTCTGAATTTCACCCTTATAGCCAATATTTATCATAATGGGAAATCTCCTTATGACATCAAATATATCAATATTTAGTTCTTCATGCTGAAAACTTCCTGAATTAGCAAGTCTTAACCATTAATTCAAATTTCTTGATAGTGAAAAAAGTTAAGGTGCTGCTAATATTAGTATTTTGTTACAGGTCATTTTCCACGTCGAACAGTTTAGTACCTGATAATCTTTGTTAATTTTATGCTGCACAAATAACATATTCCGTGTCTTTTCAAGTTCTTGTACTGTTTCTGCATGTGTTGCTTGAAGATCCCGCATGGCGTATTCCATGTCTTTATGGATGTCATCTTCTATTTTCTCTAAAAAGGTAAGGTCCCCATTTTTCTGCTGTTTGCGAACCTACAAGAAAGTTTGTTTGTTTTATTATTGGAGAACAATTTTGCAGTACAATTAGGTGTTTGCTTGCATGTTTTAATCTACCATGAACAAGACACTAAAACACAGAAAGAACAGGAGTACTTGTGGCACCTTAGGGACTAACAAATTTATTTGAGCATAAGCTTTTATGGGCTAGAACCCCCTTCATTGGATGGATACAGTGGAAAATACAGTAGAAAGATATACATATATACACACACACATATATGAAACAATGGGTGTTACCATAAACACTCTAAGAAGAGTGATCAGTTAAGGTGAGCTATTACCAGCAGGAGAGAAAAAAACTTTTTATAGTGGTAATCAAAACAGTCCATTTGCAGCAGTTGACAAGAAGTTGTGAGTAACAGTGTGTGTGTGTGGGGGAAATAAACATGGGGAAATAGTTTTACTTTGTATAATGACCCATCCACTCCCAGTCTTTATTTAAGCCTAATTTAATGGCGTCCATTTTGCAAATTAATTCCAATTCAGCAGTCTCTCGTTGGAGTCTGTTTGTTTTTGAAGTTTTTTTTGTTGTAATATTGTGACATTTAGGTCTGTAATCGAGTGACCAGGGAGACTGAAGTGTTCTCCGACTGGTTTTTGAATGTTATAATTCTTGGTCTGATTTGTGTCCATTTTTTCTTTTACATAGAGACTGTCTGGTTTGGCCAATGTACATGGCAGAGGGTACACTGACCCTGGGCAGCTATATATGACAGTTTCCCTGGTCCTGTGCAGCTCTTCCCTCTGTACTGGACATCCAAAGCACATTAAAGCTCCTAGGTGCTTGGCGCTTTTGAAAATCAAGACAACTTTCATAAGTGCCTAAATTTAGGACTCTTATGTTCAGCATCAACTTTTTAAAATCTTTGTCTAAACTTGCTTCTCCAAAATTGGTTTCTGATTCTGAGAAA
Source organism: Chelonoidis abingdonii (assembly GCF_003597395.2). NCBI lineage: Eukaryota > Metazoa > Chordata > Testudines > Testudinidae > Chelonoidis > Chelonoidis abingdonii. The sequence continues at coordinate 13,076,715 of NC_133787.1, read as the reverse complement.
TCCGATCCATGGATGTCATGATCTTATTATGACATAAGTATCATCCATCATAAGAACGTCACTCCTAGCACTGACACTTCCCTCTACCCATAAACCCTAACCAACACAGAAAGTTACTAGAAATCTTTTTAAAACCTACCCACCAAGTGTTTTGGGCCCAAAAAGGAACAGGTGTTAGAGATTCTTTAAAGCTGATTAGGGACATGGCCAGTGCTACTGATTTTACCTGGAAGGTGCTTATATAACACTGTTATGGGGCCCAGTATAAAACCCCAAAATTCAATCAATCAATCAGCTAATCCCAATGTAATTTGTGACTTTGATCTTATAGCATTTGGATGATTACAGTTCTGAAGATGATGTCATCAGTGTAAATTTAATCAGATGAAGTGCTGTTTGTCAATTCTGCATTATTACAGGCTCATCCAAAATATTCAGACTAATGAAAATACAGAGTCCTCTCAAGTTCAGCAAAAAGGATCGTATGGGTGTCTCATGGAAAAGTTCGAAAAATATTCGATATTAGATACATTCTAATTATGTTATTAATTACTTTGTTTAGCTTTCTTTTTAATATTGTTTTATTCTTTAGAATTAAGGACATCTGAGAGGATTGCTTTTCTACTGGTGAGGGCATGCTCATGCAGAGGTATATTTATTACCTGTTTCAGTCAACACATATATATGGGCCATTAGACAGGTTGGTGAGGAGACATGAGTTGGAATATATTCTCAAATATGGCTTATCTGAGGAGGTCTTTATTATGGGGGCTGAATCACATATTAGTTAAGACAGAGTTATTATTCTTGTGGTTCTTTCTATGCTTTAAAAAAAACAAAACAAAACTGGTATGACACCTAAAGTCCAGGTCAAGTGATTCTTCTCCTCCACTTTTTTTTATTTTAAATAATGGAAATCTATATCCACAGAGTTTTAGTTGGAAGAACTTATTGGCTTTTCACCCAAGATCATAATCCTTTACATTGCCTCAGCCAGACACTAGGGTTTTCAATACTAGTGGGATATTAATACTTTTTCTATTCCAGTCTTCTAAAAGAAAGTTTAAAATAGTGATTTTTTTTTGTTGGGGGATCTTTTCATTTTAGAAAGGATATTTATCTTTAAGGGTCCAAGATGGATCATATATAATGTAACAAATGTGAATCTTTTAAAAGAAAGAAAAAATCAATAAAAAGGATTCACCTGAACACAGGAAACACTCTTTCACTTCATTGCAGTCTTGTTGTAAACGACAGAATTACAAACTATGTGCAAGAGAAAAAAATGTCTTTTTCTGGTTCTTTTATAAATAAGCAGGAACAGGTGTTCAGGCACCAGAGAGCATCTTTCAAAGCTTAACATTTTAGTTTGGAGTATACTTCCATTACCTTCAAAATTAGTGAGCAAAAAGTTGTTTTTGATCAGCACTATAATAGGGTAAAGTGATAAATAAACAAACAGCAACTCTTTTCACTGAAATAAAAAAAAAGGTAAAGTTTTAAAAGCAAGCGTCTCCTGATCTGGCCTAATTCACTTTTGATGTTATTATGAAATATGTACATAACCTAAATAAATGTCATCCTGCCATCTTTTCCTCTCTCCCATCTGCTTTTCTGTAACTGGAAAGTGACATGTGCACATGTACGAACAAGCAGCACTAGCTACTAAAAGATGCACAAATGATTCACCTCTTGAAGACTGAGGTATTGTGTAGAGAACATGCAAAAGTCATCAGAGTTAAAAAGTAGAGTGGGACAGATCAAAATGTGGTCAATTTCTGTATAAGTTACCTTTATAAGCATGAGGGCTTCACTGAGTTCTGCCATTTCAGTATCACTCTCCTGAAACAGAAATAGTCAATAAAAAGTGTTATGAATGTGTGAATGAATAATGGAGAGATACATTCAGAATAACATGGTGCATTCTCACTAAACACGACACTTTGCCTGATATCATGAATAAATAAACTCCATCATACTTCTGTATTCTTTTGGTTTTGCTTTAAGAGTACTTGCACTATGCATAAAACATAGAAAGCTTTTTTTGGTCATTTTCTAAACAGAAAAAAGTTTACCTTGGTGAAAAACTTCATACGATTTTTCAGTTCATCTAGCTGTTGCTTGTGTTCCAGATAATGCAACTGTAGTTCTTTGTTCTCTTGGGTCAGCTTCTCGTTTTGGTCTTATTAAACAAAAAACCAAACACCGTACTCCATTTAATCCAATATAACTCAAAAAGTTGTGATACTGATTTTCAAATCTACTTCTACATAATAAATGCATTTTTAAATATTTGCCCCCTGTTCCTTATATGTAGCAAGTCATATTGTCTTAGCTAGTCGCAAGATGACACTGAACATTGGTTTTCTTGACCTGGTAGTTGGAATTAATATAGGGAGGGTTGTTCTTACTGACATTGAAGCTCAACTCAATGCATTTAAAAAAAAAAATCTACATTTAAAAAGAAGCATATTGAAATACAGAGAAACCTTGAACATCATCACACTAAGTATTTTCAACCATTTTTGTGTAATATCCTTAGTCAACCATTAACTCATCTGGCATGGGGTGAAGAGATTTCCCAAAATTACCCACTAATATGCAATTAAATCCATATCAATAGCTAGCAAGCTTTAATTGGAATTTTGCATCAGTAAGGATGAAGTAAAGAAACTTCAGGATTAGGCCAAATGATTTTAATTCAATTTAGTTCTACCAATGCAATTTCTCTAATATAGACCAGTCCTAAATTTAAATCTTTTCCAAATTACTGAGGTTCTTGAGACACAGATGTTAGAAAATGTCTACCACTCTCTTTAGTTTAGTGCAATGTTTTCTATAATGTGTATTCCTCCTCCCTTGACTATCTATTGAGGATCTCAAAATTATATTCCCTCATCCTTTGCTGTAATATCATAAATTCATTTTACTGATTAGAGATACACAGTCAACTTGATGTGCAAGCATTAGCTTTTGCAATTCCCATTTGTACAAATAGGAGTTGATTGGATAAAACTCTACACATTTAGTTGACGGTATATCCTTCTCCTTTCACGAAAATAGTCTCTGACATCTTCTTAATGCTAAGACCTTTTCTGTTAACCTCAAGATATGCTCCATAGCTTATCTATATTTACAGCGTTGCTTTTTAGTTCTGAGGACTAAACTCAGCAAATACCAGAGTTTCTAGTTGTGAAGGTTTCAAATACTGGCATTAAACTACTTTTTATTCTGTATTTATATGACACAATCACTACAATTAAGAGAACTCATCAGCTAAATCAACTTTCCTATACACAGCCACCTCAACTGATATGCCTTTCAACCCAAAAATCATAATGGCCAAACATACCCCCTCCCGCTACAAAACACTCACTTTCAATTGTAATACAGAACCACTAATAATGGTTTAATTCTCTACCACTATGTAGAAAGCATAGACTCCTCCTGTGGTGGTGGCTGCACTAATAGCAACAGCAGCAACACATAGGCCTCCTTCCCCCTAACACAAGCTGTGACATGAGCTGTCTCCGTAGACTTTAGACGACATCATTGCATCAATTTACATTTGGGTTACTGCTTAGACGGTTATCTTCACAACTCTAAGTGTTACGGAAACATTATCTTTCTTAATCAAAAGCTTAAACTTGCAGGTAACACGTGGTCAGGAAAGATCCACCTTATGAAAGTGGGTGAGAGGACTTTTCAACCCCTTATATACTAATTACATACAAACAAATGAAGTTAAATCAATATCATTTAGGTTGCAAAGTCAAGCACTTGAGTTAAGAAATATGCCATATGGCGCTCCCAAAGGACGGGTTTGGGCCAGTGAGACTGTTCTGGGGGTGAAGGGAGGGTTGTTGGGAGAGTGCCCAGCCCAGGTCTCTCCCACCCTCCTGGAGAGACTGTCTACGCCATGGATTCCTTGTGCAGTGTGTGCACTGTTATTACTTCAGTATCAGTAAGAGCCCACCCTTAAATTAGAATGTTAATGTTCCATTCCCTTATTACTTTGTCAGGCTGCCAAAATTTTCCTGAACAACGCAAGTGATAGAAAGGAAGAGGTAATTTGCAAAAGATATGCTCTCGGAATTATTTTGGGGACATTCTGTGTGTTATACGGGAAGTCAGTCTACATGATCAGAATGGTCCATTCTGGTCTTGGAATCTATGAATTTATGAAAAAAGGTTCTCTCACCCAAATCTGAACAGAATCTCATGGAACAAACCTAAGTCATTTCTCAGACTCACTCCTTACTTCTGGATTAGCAATAATCAGCAGTTTCTGCCAATCGCAACAGTCTTGTATTCAATATTTTAATTTTTCAAAATTATGTCCTTCTGACACAGAATTATTTAACAGCTTGTAGGAGAAAGTTTTGGCAAAACAAACAATTTTCAAAGTCCTTTTGTTCTAATATCCTTGGCAGTAATCAATATACACATTATGCTGATCCAGAGGTCGGCAACCTTCGTCACACGGCCCATCAGGGTAATCTGCTGGCGGGCTGTGAGATATTTTATTTACGTTGACCGTCCACAGACATGGTCCCCCGCAACTCCCAGTGGCTACGGTTTGCCGTTCCCAGCCAATGGATCTCTGAGATGAGACTGGAAGACCCTTCATCCTGTCCACAAGTGCCACAAATAGTTTGAGGACAATCTAAACAATGTAGTCCTGTCGAAGTAGAATGCTAACACTTTTCCAGCATCCAGTGTGTGGAGTTTCTCCTCTCCTTTTTGAGCATGAAGCTTAGGGAAGAAAGTAGGTAAATATATTGTCTGATTGATGTGAAGTGAGAAACCACTTTGGCGAGAAACTGGATGAAGGCAGAAGTACACCTTGTCATTACAGAAGACTGTATATGGTGGGAGAGATACCATAGCTCTCAATTCACCTACTCTCGTAGCCAAGGTAATTGCCATCAAAAAGGCTACCTTCACTGAGAATGGGGCAATGAACAGTTGGCCAGCAGTTCAAAGGGAGGACTCATTAATTTTGCTAACACTAGTTTTAAGTACCAAAGGGTAACATTAGTTTTAAGTATCCCCAAGTAGAGATCCTAACTGGTCCATAACATTCAAAAACTCAATTGACATGGGATTATAGAAAAGAGAGCAATCATCACTTGGAGGATGAAAACCTGAGATAGCTGCTAGGTGAACACTGATGGAACTAATGGCAAGAGTTTGTTGTTTCAGGTATAACAAAAACTTCAGCTCATATTGTATTGAAGCCTGGACTGGGGAAACCCCTTTTTGCTGAGACCAGATGGAGACTCTCTTCAATTTTGATGGATAAGAGTTCCTAGTAGGTGGCTTCCTATTATTCAAAGGATGTTTTGAACAGATCTCCTCCTGAGCTGTTAACCATGGAGCATCCAGGCTGTAAGGTGAAGGGCCTCTAGACTGCTATGGAGAAGGCAACTATAGTCATGTGAGGTCAGGTCTGGGTCTAGTAGTAGTGTCAATAGAGCCCTGGCTGACAGGCTCAGCAGAGTACAAAACCAGTGCTGGTGAGGCTCTGTCAAAGCTATAAGCATCACTCAAGCATAGTCCTGCTTGATTTTTAACATTCTGAGTAGGAGAGGAATTGAAGGATATGCATTCATGAGATTATCTTTCCAGAGCAACAGGAAAGTGTCCGTCAGAGACCCTGGATTATGAGTAGATGAATTCTCTGTAATTTGAAGTCTTTAAACCATGATTTGAGGACTTCAGTAACTCAGCCAGAGATTAGGGGTGTATTACAGGACTGGGTGGGTGAGGTTCTGTGGCCTGCAATGGGCAAGAGGTCAGATTAGAGAAGATGTGGGCAAACTACGGCCCGCGGACCGGACCGGCCCCGAGCTCCCATCCGGGGAGGCTAGTCCCCAACCCCTCCCACATTTAACCCCCTCCTCCGCAGCCACGCCACTGCGTGGGCTGTACTCTGGCCCGCCACTCCCACTTGGCAGCGTGGGGAGCGCAGCTGGCTCTGCTGGGTGTTGCAGCTGCAAGCTCCTGCTGCTGGTAAGGGGGCGGGGAGTAGAGGGGTTGGGTAAGGGAGCAGAGGGTCGTGGGGGCAGTCAGGGAGGAGGGTTGGATGGGGCGGAGGTTCTGTGGGAGGTGGTCAGGGCATGGGAAACAGGGAGGGTTGGGAGTGGGAGTCCTGAGGGGCCTGTTGGGGGTGGAGATGTGGATAGGGGTCAGGAGGACAGTCAGGGGACAGAGAGCAGGGGGGTTGGATAACGGGGGTGGGAGTCCGGGGAGGAGGCGGTCAGGGGAGAAGAAGCAGGGGAGATTGGATGGGCTGGAGGTTCTGACGGTGGCAGTGAGGGGCAGGAAGTGGGAGGGGGCAGATAGGGGGTGGGGGCCAGGCTGTTTGGGGAGGTACAACCTTCCCTACCCAGCCCTCCATACAGTTGTGCAACACCAATGTGGCCCTTGGGCCAAAAAGTTTGTCCATCCCTGGATTAGATGATCACAATGGTTCCTTCTGACCTTAAAGTTTGTGAGTCTCTGAGAAACCTGCTCGTGAATACAATTGATGAAACTTCCTGTTGATGCAGATTGCATACAGGTCAACACGGGGAATTCCCCAGTTAGAAAATGAACTGACTGTATCTGGGCAGAAACCACTTGTGGTGACTTTTGAAAGACCTACTCAGTTGGATCTGCTAGACTGTTCTGGACAGCCAGAAGGTGTGAAGCTTTGAGATGGACTGAGTTGATACAAAAAGTTCCAGAGTAGCATTGCCTCTTGGCAAAGAAGGGTCCATCTGACCCCTTTCTCTCCGTTCACACAGAACATGGCTGCTGTATTGTCCATAAATACTAGTAAATCCCTTCCCTTGATATGGGAAAGAAGGTGTGAAAAGCTACACGAATGGCTCTCAGCTATCTTATATTTGTATGGAGAACTACATCTTCCACCTGATCATAGCTCTTGAGTCTTCAGAGATTCCAAGTGGGCCCCCCAATCTAAGAGCAGAACAGTCTATAAATAAAGTCAAAGTCTGTTAGGTAGAAGCAAATGAAATGCCTATACATACATTGGCTAGGTCTATCCACCAGTGAAAAGAGGCTAAGACACCAAGTATATGGACACTCAAACCACCATATGCAGTGAACGATAATTTGGGGAGTAAACAGAACTCAGCCAGCCCTGCAGCTTCCTAAGACGAAGCCTGGCATGTTAAACCACATACGTATATGTGCCCATATGCGTCAGAAGGAGGCCACTCTGCCTCACTACACCACTTAACAGCTGAGGGCCATCAGGAGAGGATTAGCAATGTAAGTAAGTCAGTAAGGAGTCTATAGCCTGCCCTCTGGCTGGGGCAGGCAGCAAAAAGTGCCAAGCTCAGTCTTCTGGCTGGGGTAGAGCAAAAGCAGTCTATGGTCCAGCTCCCTGGCTGGGGCAGACAGCAAACGAACACAGGCCATCTGGCCTAAGTTGGTGGGGTTGGCAGCAGTGGGTATGGGGACCTGGGCCTTACTCTACTCCACCGGGTCTGAGCCCAGGACCTTAACAGTGGCGGGGAATACCACCCCTGGATCAGTGGGGATCCTGCCAAAACACGCTGACCATGGCTTCAGCAAACACAACTGGATTAATGTCTGGTTTTCCTGGGCTACTTTCTACCCCTACCTGGTTGTAGGGCTTCCTTGCTCATGTCCCTTGGACTCCAGCAGCTCCTTGGATTACTTGCTGAGCAGCAGCACCTCCAGATACTCACCGGGCAGCAGCTCCTTTGGGTGTTACTCTAGAGATGGAGTTGACACAGCTCAGTCCTTAGCTCAGGGAAAGCAGCAAGGCAGCAGCAGTGTCTGACTCCTTCGCTGGCTCGCCCTCAACTAAGATGGAGGCCCTACTTTTATATTTCCTGCTCTGCCTCTCTGCTTCCAGTCCAAGGGGCAGAGCTGGCCTGGCTTTGCCCACTAGGAGGTGGGGAGTGATTCCTCCCCATCTGTGTCAGAGGGAGGCCATTCTGCTTCACTGCAGATAGGCCTTCAGGTCTAACAAACGGCCAGCATCGTTTAGAATCCAGTTTGTGGGAGGAACGCCCTGGCTTCCATAGAATCAAAAACTGATCCTATAAACTCTTATCTGAACTCTTATCTGAACACAAGAGGATTGACTTTTCTTCATTGATCAGCAATGTTAGCACGCCAAAGGTAGCTTGGATCATGGCCATGCTGGACAGTACCTCGCTCTTGAACCAGCCTCTCACCAGCCAGTCACCCAGGTACAGAACACTAGAATTCCTAATTTCCTCAGGAACACATCCACATGCTGTGTAAAAACATACTGAGCTGCAGAGAGGCCAAATGGCAGGACTGCAAACTGGTAGTGGGATCAGTTGATCATAAAACTGATGTATTTCCTGATGCTTTGATATATTGCTACATGGAAATGTCTCTCCTTTAAGTTGATGGCAAGATATCAGTTGCCAGGATCCAGGGAGGGGATCATGGAAGCCAGAGTGACCATGAAAAACTTTATTTTCTTTAGATATCTGTTGAGCTCCTTCAGGTTTAGTATTGACCTGAAATCTCCTTTATTTTTTAGATTAGGAAGTAGTAAGAATAAAACCCCTTTCCTATGTGAAAAGGAGAAACTTCTTCTATGACTCCCAACAAAAGGGGAAATTGTACCTCCTGAAGCAGAACTCCTTCATGAGAGTGCTCCCTAAAAAGGGACAGAGAAGAGGGGCAGAAATAAACTGAAAGGTGTATCTCAATTCCACTATAATTAAAAGGCTAAGAAGTCTGTCATCAATCTGCTGTGAAAAAGCATTGGTCCCTCAAAAGGGAGATGCTGAATCGTTCATTGGACCTCCTGAAGATGATCGATAGCCATGAATATCTATGCATTGTAATGGCTGATGCCAAGACTTAAACAGTATAATCCCTCATCCATCACAGCTAGCAACTGTTGCCTCATCTTCTCTGGCAACTTTTGTCCATACATTTTAAAACATTGTCCCAGAGGGAGAAATAATCCTCCAGTAATTCTTTGAGATTAGCAACACAGAGTTGTAGTCCCACTGTTAAATAAACTTCCCTCCCCAAAAGATCAAGCTTCTTTGTATCTTTGGATTTTGCAGTAGATTGCAGCAGATTGTTCACGTTCAGTACCGAGCCTCGTATCAGGAGTGGCTTCTTGTGGCTCTCGACAGGAAGGACTGTGATACCTACTGGAAGATCTAGAGCAGGGAGGGTGCAAAGATAATCAAGAGGCAAGTGGAAACCCCCCAGGGTTCCAATATGGCCAGTAGTATTGTCCCAGAACCCAATTCCTTACAGCCTAAAGGTCTCTAGTGGCAGGCCAACGCAGAGCTTCCACTGGATACCAGGGGTGAAAACCCCTCAGAGAGGAGTGATGGCTAATGTGATGTGGCTGACACATATACAAGCCAACTTCTGACTCTGAACCAGATTCATCTAACCAATGAGGTGCAGCATCTTCTGGTGCCAGAGGTTAGTGTCAGGATTTTGCCACAGAGATTTTATGGGATTTATAATAGCCTCATGGAGGGAAGGGCTATCCTTGGGGGACCACCTGTCACTAGGATGTCCAGGAAGCCCTCACAAGACTCCTTCACCTCCTCTGCTTAAATGCCTAAGTTTGATTCCACCCACTTTACTAACTCCTAGTGGGCCATGAAGATTGGAGACACCTCCTTCACCAACAATGCCTTAGAAGGAGGCAGTGGTGTGAGCAGTGCCAGAACAGTCTCTGCCCTGCCCACTGCAGGAGGGGCCTGCTTCTGCTGCTCCGTGTCAGGTTTTGCAGTTCCCCGTGGTTGGTACTGGAGGTGGGTTATGGGGTTTCATGGTGCAGTACCAGAAGTACTAGGCTCTCAGAGCTAAAGAACACAAATATCTTAAACTGGAGCCTTGGTCCAGTGGAAACCCCCACAGCCTCCAGAACGGTCACTGAAACAGTGCCAGTCCCCATGGTTCCATCAACCAAGTGTCCTGGTGTGCCATGGCATTAGCTGTTCCAGCCGCAAAAGACTGACGTGGGGAACAGTGCCGACTATCCCAAAGGCCTCGATGGTGTGAATAGACAGACTCTGCCTCTGACTCCGAAGAGGAAATGGAAGAGTACAGGGAGACCATGGAGGTGCTAAGCCATCCGGTGCCAGCGAGCAGTGCTGTGGAGGGGCCCTCAAATGCGGTTTTCCTCATGAGATTGGTCTCGGTGCCATTCTGATGGTAGTGGAGACCTCTCTATCTCCTTTCAGTACTGGTGGTGCCAAGTCCTTACTATCTGGTGACCCTGGTACTGGAAGCAACAGCAGGTCCCTGGCCTCAACATATGCTTCTGGGTCACAGGTACCCAGAAAGTTGTGTCTTCCAGATACCTACTGCACTTATCTCATTAACACAGTTGGCAATGGGGCTGTCACCTAGGATCCAGTCTAAGAGTGGATAACTTTGAGGTTCCAACTTCCACCCACAGAGAGCTGAAGATCATGGAACCTGTCAACAGGGGAGGGAGAGGGAGGGCGTCACTTGAGATGGACTGCAAGGCGGTATAAGACACTACTTACCCTATACTCACCCTATAACTGTGACAAGATGGTGAGAACACAGGTTGCGTTCGCCTGGTGATCCAGTCACAAGTAGGGTGGTGAAAAATGGAATTTAATTCTGGGAAGAGTGCAGGTGGAAACCTGTCACTTGGAATAAGTGCCCATAGGAGACACTAGCAGACATATCACATGTGCAGGTCATCTCGAGCCATCATACCTTTCTTAACCAATACACTTTCATGTTTCGACAACCACACTGTACTCTTGCCTTAGACTGTTTGATCAGAAAGCCCTGATTCCCAACAGTTAGTTTCTAAACTAAAGACACATATGAATCAATGTTTTGTAACCTTTATCTCAAGGTATTTTATCCATTCTGGTATCAACTAAGCTGCAAATTCTTTGGCCCCAATCCAACAAAGCACTTACACACCTGCTTAGCTTTGAAGTCACTGGACCTACTGACAACCTTAAAGGATCAGATGATATACTGCTTCACAGGAAAAAAGGCTAACTGGATAAGGTGATCAGAAGATCAGAATAAAAAAATAGAGTGGTAACTGGATTTGTACCAAGCTACGAACAAAAATTAACGTTTATAGAGAAGATAAAAAATAGCTGGCCACATGAAGGGTGAAATAGAGACAACTGTGTAACCTCCAGATGATTGTATGGTATATTAATACCATAGAATAGTGTGTGGAATCTGAATAATGGTGGCTTATATTTTGGGAGGGAATGTCAGACACGCCCTCTTGTCAGAGAGAAGATATCACAGTGAAGGATGACAGTAAATAGGAAGCCAGAGTAAAAGCAGGCTTAAAGTGAAAGCATTAATGCAATTTTAAAATCCTAATGGATATAGTTTCCACATTCAGCACATACTTAAGCACATGCCTAACTTTAATGGGATTATGTATGTGATTAAAAGTTAGTCTTGAGTTTTAGCACCTTGCTCAATCAAGGGCTTGAAGTGTGGCCCATAATCACCAGTTATAGGAACTGAACTTTTCTATGACATGCATACTCGACTAGAACTAGAAAGGCAGAAGAATCTTGCACATGCAGCACACTGAGAAAAAGACTGCTATTTTATAAATATACCTCTTTCTAGTTTCATTCTGTCAAGGATTTCACTTTTGTCTGCTAAGTCAGACTTTAAGGCAGTCTCAAGTTGAGCAATCTGTAATTTCAGTTGCTGTTCCTTTAACTTCCATTGCTGTTCATGGCTCACACTGAAGGCACTGCAATAAAACATGTGGCATGTGAAGAACTTTTAAAAATCAACTTCGACAAAAATAATAAAGAAAAAGCTTTTAGTGGCACAGAGACTACTGTCATCATGTTTTAGGAATTAAGTAAACATATGCTGGTCTGCTGCTGTTGAAACCAAGGCGCCTTTCTCAGGCTGCGGTTAAAGAACATGAAAGAGTTTGTGGGATGAGCAAAGGAACTGGCCTTAATTTAGAGCTCCAAAGTCAGAAAAGTTGGCAGTGTGCAGCATTTGTGGGACTAGAAAAGGAATTCAGATGCATATTCCAGGGGAATCCACAACTCCAAACCTCAGCAACAGACAACTGACAAGACCATTCTTTCCGCATACAAAACCTCTTTATGTAGAGACCTGTGATTACCCACCTGATCTCTTTTAACATCTGCAAAGCATAGAGAGTCTAAAGCCCTGTTGCCTTTTAAAAGAAATATTGACTATAAAGTGACAACAGTTCTCAAACTGTAAAATGATTCTGATTAAGAGGCACTTACACAAAGTAGTCTTGTGTCCTACTAAAACAAAGTCTAGGGGATAAGAATAACTATTTTTGTCATAACACATTATATGGTTCTAAACCGAAAACCTGTACAGGGATGGGACACACAATTAGAATTTCTGAAACCATCATAAAAAATTATTCAGTATGAAGAAAGAGTAAACATATGAAATGATTCACAGTTAGGATAGAATATGTAAAGATATATGTAATGTGTTTTTGCATAGTTCACAAGATAAATGCTACTTTGTGCTGTTCATATCATTATTTAACAATGCACTCATCTGCTTAAAAATGTTCTCCTGGGCTTCAGCAAATCATAAACCAGCTTATTTACCAAAGTGCAAATTGCAAAAAATGTTCTGCATTTTTGTGAATAATCTGAAACTGTGCTTTAACTTCAGTAATACATGAAGCAGCTCCTCATGAATCTGATTTGGAGAAGGTGATTCCAACTGGAATAGGTATGCAACAAAAACTACAAGCAAAACCCCCCAAACCCACACAGCTCTGCTTTCCACACTTAAATAGAAATGGAAATTGGATGTCTCAATAGATTGGCTGTGACAAAGTAAAAGTGAATTTACATCTAATGAATCAGGATTAGGATTTGCATAAGGAATTGAAGTAAGAATTATTGTAACATTAAATCTTGACCCTACTTTTTAGCTGACTATAATAATTCCAAGATACTTGGGAACATCTCATGTTTTCCCAGAATGCAATAAGTGAAAAGTTAAATGGTCACCATCTGTTAATTTTCAATGCTATTAACATATTCTACAAAGAAATGAATTTGAGAGGCAGTGTGGCCTACTTATTCAGTGTTTCTCAACTACCAGTCCATGGACTGGCGCCAGTCCGTGGCAGCCTCCTTGTTGGTCCCTGAGATTTTCCTGGGAGAGTTTAGGAAAGCAGAAAGCCAGTCCCTGGTATCAAAAAGGTTGAAAAACACTGGGCTAGTGGACATTCAGAAGACTTGAGCTCTAGTTCTGGTTCTGACACTAACTTGCTTTGTGATTCTGAACAAGTCACTTTCACCTCTCTGTGCCTCTCATTCTGCTCCCACCACTAGTCTATCTGGTCTCTGTCCTGAAGTGTTTCCTGTCTGATTCTGTGTTTGCAGAGTGGCTTTTACAATGGAGTACTGATTTTGGTTAGGGCCTTTAAGTGTTATGGTAATATAAATAAGTAATAATGTATACTTCTCCCTCCATTACTATAGCTTTGGAGAGGTTTCCTTGAATCCATGGTACCAGCAATTTTGGGAAACATGTAGACTTACATTATTCATGTTTTGATTGACTGACTAATGTGAAGAATGGATTACTTCAGCATAAATTATAACTGGTTAAATCTTAAACAAAAAAGGTCACATGTCCTTAATCTTCACTCATCCGAAGAAGAAGAAATTGCAAGTTTTTGTGAGTATGCTACTATGTAGGTTTCCATCTACATTCACTATTACTACGGCTGTTTAATTGCTACATAACAAAATACAGGTCCACATTATTTCAGTTGTCAAAAATGCTATGCTCCAATACCCTTCATACCGGCACAAAGATCACCAATAGTTGTTCTGCCAGTAATATCAGAATTTGGATTATTTAAATTAAGAACAAATTTAGAAGTCAGTCCTTTCCAAGCCCACATAACGCTAATGTTAATATGTGTAAGTTAGACTGAATTCAGTCCACAGCTATCTTCCCCTCTAAATTTAGTGTTACATTCCATTTGAATTTATGTGGGATTTCTTTTGAAATTACTATATTCCACCACATTTGGAGCCATCTGGGTAACTATAAATGGTAAGCCACATCTGAAACCATTTCCATTGCATGGATTGTGTTCATGACCAGATCTGCATTACAAGAGCCTAAGAAAACAATCCCAACAGCTCTGTTATTCATGCAACTGGTTTTCTTGGATGTTGCCTAAATAATAAGGCTTCACTGACAAACTCATACTTGTGTACGCAGTGTTGTGGTAGCCATGTTGGTCCCAGGATATTAGAAAGAGAAGGTGGGCAAGGTAATATCATTTATTGGACCAACTTCTATGTTTTCAAGTTTATATAGAGCTCTTCTTCAGAAGCTAGAAAGCGTGTCTCTCTCAGAAGTTGGTCCAATAAAAGATACTACCTCACCCGTTTTGTCTCTCTAAAACTCATATTTGCTCTCTGTAAAGTCTTGGGGATAAAGCCTGCAGTCCTGGCTTCAGCAAAACTCCCACTGCCTTCAAAGGATGTTTCTGTGAATAAGGCATAGGATAAGGTACGCAGGGGTTGTGTCTGTTATTTTCTAGCTCCTACATCATGATATCATCCCTTTGGCATGTCCACTGGTATGTCCACTGCTAGCAACAACAGTAAATATAGGCACAATCCATATGTGTAACAACACTGGAACTATAGAATGAAAGGTATAGCACAATCAATTTGTTTCCAATTTATTTACACTGGAGATTTACCTGTCTTCATTGGCTTTCTCTCTACAATATAATCCTTTATATTTGAAGGGACAGTGGAATCAACTGGATAAACGAAGTTATGGATGAATAGAGGGGTTATTTGAGGGAGGGAGGAATAACCATGTGGCAGTTAACTGGGAGTTTCAGTTTACTGGGATATGGTTAAGTAATGTTTTAATTTATCAGTTTATTTTAAGGATCTGTTCTTTTTAGTTGCCTCACTTAACCTTGCAAGGCAAGAGATAACTTCAAATAAGATTACAAGCTTTGCTTTACCAAAAGTTATTCCTTTGCATAATTGAAAAGGAGAAATTATGGTGTAAGAAATATTAATTCACTATTCAAAAGCCAGAGGAATCCACAACAAACCTCAGCAACAGACAAATGACAAAACCATTCTTTCCATATATAAAAGCTTCTTCACGTAGAGAGCTGTCATTACCCACTTAGTCTTAAAACAATACTTAAAAACAATCGGTTCTCAAATGCTTTCACCTATTTATATTTTTTGTTTGTTTTTTAGCAGGAAGGTAACAAATATAACAACAACTCAGCAAATAATATCAGATGTTACTGTATTTACTTCCCAGAGGTCCTTTAAAAGTTGCCAAGTTGACAAACTGCAAAATACAAGTTCAAAACACAAGTCATTTGGGAGTGGAGAGGAGAGGGGGCAAAAAGAAAAAGACTTCTGGCATTCTGGCTACTTCCCCAGGAAACGAATTAACTTTACAATATGCCCCTGATTATTTTAATTGTTCCACCTGGACAGAAAAGGTCATGTTCTCCTTCTACTAGAAGAAAGACTGTTGTCTTCAATTCATGAAAAGTTTATTTAAACATCACTTTTTTCTCATTAAACTTTTGCAAATTAACTATTTCAATTTTGTATTCTATATTAGAGACTGAGTTGCACCTTATCAAGCTTCATGTTCAGAAGATGTAGCATTTTAATATTTTATTTATGTGATTTTAAACACTGCTGACAGGATTTACACAGGCTATTATCTCCAAGAGCCTTCACATAAGATTCAAGTAGAACCAGCATAAAGGAAACAGTTGCTATTAAAATAAACACAATTAGAAAATGTCACCAAAACTGTCACAAACATTAGCCTCACTTCACCTCTACTGCAGGGATGGGAGGAGTAATTCAAGAAAATATCATCCAAGAAAATAAATTTAATCTGCAGAATCCTACGTCCAGAGATACATGGATTCCTTATAATTCAAAAAGCAGTCACTTACACTGTTTCTAATGTAAATCCACACCTACTCCTGAACATCAAAATTATATGACCTATACTACTGACTGCTCCTTCAATGGATTTTTTTTTAAATGAGTTTGATACTTGAAGAGCATTAGATTGACAGTCCTGGAGGCTCAAGCCCTTTCTTTGTCAACAAAATAGATGCAACACAGGCATGGCAGCATAAGTTTCCACGTACACTTATGGACAAGAGAATCCCTAGGAACTGGAGTGAGAAATAGTTAAGTCTATATATATAAAAAAGAGGAGCTAGGAAACAAGAAAGGGAGTCAAGTGACATTAAAAAAATCATTTATAATTTACCTGTTATATAGTTTATCATAATTTTCCTTTAAAAGATCCCTCTCCTTTTCTAGGTCATTAATTCTATCCTGCAACTAAAATGAAGAAGAAAATTACATGTAATACACAGCACAGGAGAAAATAAAAACAAGAAGTTATAAAGGTGATTAGCAAACATCTGTAGACACTGTGAAACATGCTTTTATTTTTTTAATTCAGCATTGTATGTAATAGTCTCTTAGAAGCATAAAAATAATATTTTTGTCCCCACAAATATATCTCCACTTGGACAACAATTACTTTTTTCATGTTGTTTATGGAGATGAAATTAACAAGTCTGGTCTGTGTTTAATAACAGCATCTAATTACATTGTGGTTTATGCCAAACAGATTTGTTTTCAGCACGAACAATTGTGATGATCTTAGTACTGTTCTAGGAATGGTGTTAGCTAGCTTCTGTATAGTTAATTTTGTTTTGAATCAGCCAAACAAAAACAGATATTATTGACCGCTTGCTTTCAAAACATCCATTGAAGGGAGATAAGAATTTTAAAGCCATTATACATTTAAAAAAATTAAGAACTTTCCCAAATATATTATAACAATTTAGAGGTTATTAGATATGGGATGAGTTTCTTTAAGCTTAAGCTTTGTCATTATAACAATAAATTCATAATGAGCCAACCTTTAGGCATGACTAAATGTAGCAAGATATACAGATGGAAGAACCTGAACTATGATCCTGCAAACCCCTTCTCTTGCACAGAGTCAATGGAACTACTAAGGGATTAAGGAATGGGCCCTAAATCTGGATCAATGCTGACTGTGGCACTTCCATTCTTCTGGCTAATGGAGCTCAGGAACAGAAAAAGTGATTGATTTGAGCTTCCAGGTGGAAAGGACAGTCATCTGTTATGTGAAAAAATCATTTAAAAAGATTTTAGGTAGATGTTCACACTTGCTGTGATTCAAAAATGTAGTGCTAAGAAGTCTCAGTAAAAAAGCAATCAAGAAAATATGTACTATGGCTGTTTTTTTGGAATAAGTATTTCTAAATACTAATGCTTACCTGAATACTCCTCTAACTTTAAGCATGTCTCACGAGCATAGGAAATATTTTGAAATGTACAATATCTCTGATACATGTAACAGAACTCACAATATTAAAATAACCAAATTTTCAACAATAAATGAAGTCAGTCTAATGTCAACATGAAAATTCAAATGTATGCAGAAAAACAGAGGTCAAGTATGTGAATGTCCTATTTGAACAAGCGCAAGTATAGGATCTAATTTCTAGATACAGGGAGTCAGAAGTTAAATCTATACTATACTTTTCTCTTAACCAAAAAGTCAATAAGCAGTGATTTGCAGAGCAACATTTAGGTAATCTCTTTAATTGAAAATACAATTTTCTTACTAAATATTTCCAGAATTAGATCTGAATGCAGACCAATGTCTGAGCCATATGGAATCTCACCTCTTCTATCCTTTGTTTTGAAAAAGTCATTGACTGTAATTCTTTCTCAAGATGGAGGCACTTCAAACACTGTTCTTTAAGCTGCAGATTGAGTTCATTCCCATTTGCCATTAAAGCATCATGGCTGGCCTTAAGGTTCCTTTGACTCTATAAAAAGGAATTGAGAAGAAAAAAAGAAAAGGTTAACTTCCAATAACAACACAATGATGAAATAATTCCTGAGTTATAAATATGTATATATTCAAATAGTAGCTGATCTAGCAAAACAGCACATAATACACATTTTCAACTCAGCCAACAGGAGGCACTCTTGAACTAAGTTTGACCCCCTGTAGGAACTGAAAGATCAGTGTCAGCACACATGGCCAACAGAAAGGTGGTATTTTTTCCTCTCCTCAACATTAACATCTTACAGTTAGTTGTTCTGAGAAGGACCAAAACTACATCTGTTAAAGCAACTAAAACATTTTGCTCTGGTTACAGTGGTTAGATGTGCTGACCAAAAACACTGCAATAACAAGCAAAAGTTAAGGCTGACCACAGCTATGCTAATCGCAGAACTTGACAGCTCTGCTAATCCATAGTTTTAGATATTCATTTGATTTATATTCACAATTCACTCAGATACATTTCCTTGGAAGAAATAATTTAATGAAAGGCTTACAATTTCTTTTAAAATTGAACCTACTTTGTTGGATTAAATGTAGATACTTTAACCATCCTTAATATTAGTGTAAGATGCTGGTAAAACCTCATTTCCAGCATATTACTGATGATTATACCCCTGATATTTCACAGTGTTTTAGTAACACTGATTCATTATAAAGAATTTCACTGTAAATCACATTCAGACAAATATGGCTGTTAGGTTGTTTTGTTTCTGGTCAGTCTGCTGTTTAACATTCTCTAAACCCAACATGTAATTATATAAATATAGGAGTCTTTTATGGATGGTTTTGGATGGGAGAAGTTAGTTTTCATGTTTTCCACAATTCTGTGTCATGTAATATTTTCAGGAGTTTAAGACAGAAAGAGATAGAGAACTCTGTGCAATTTTGTTGTCTTTTCTGAGAAGTCTATGTGCAGAATGACTACTCTCAAAAATGACTTAAGAAAAAAGGTCATCCACTTGATCTTTAACCTCCGATTTGTCCATAATATAAACCTTATGTAAAACATCAAATATGGCAGACGCTCTTATACCAGAGAAATTGCAGAACAAATGAAGTATATTATCTATAGTCCTCATCACTTATTAATAGCCTTTGACACTTTTCTTAAGCCAGTTATGAGCAACTGCACCTGTATTCCTCTGTAGTCCAGCGAGTGCACCCACTTTAGGCTTCCAGCACCACAGTCATTGCCCTTCTTAGGGGGAGGCACATGTCTCTCCACCTTCTGATCAGGGGTGGGGGAACAGTTTCCTAACTATATTCTGGCCTTCCTAAAAACAGGCAGACAGACCTGCTTTGCTTTCTCCTCAGAGATGGTAGACAGTGTAATTGTCAACAGTTAGATGTTACCCCAGTACTTTCTAAGCACCGGTACGTTTATTCTTAAGGTAAGAGCATTACAGAGAAAACATACTAAAAACAATGAAACGATCTACACTCATGTCAATAAGCTTACCAAAGATCATCTCTAATCCCAGCAAGGGCTCTGGGTGGCGATTAGTCTATCAAACCCCACACGAGGTTTTTTCCTGTGATTACAAGTTCATCACAGCTTCAGCTCAGAAAAAACCTGCTCATTTATCTGAGCCCCCTCCTATCTTCAGTTTGGGTCTTCGAAGTGACCATGAATAGATAATTGGACAGACAATAGGTTTCTGTCCAAGGTGCGGCTTCAAAAGAATGGATCCTGAGGTGGGTCATTTGCATTCCCCCTCCTCCCAAGTATTTCCTATAAATCCCCCTAATTTGTGTAGCACATTGTTTCAAAGAGTCCTTTCAAGTGCACAACACATCCTAGGGTTTACATTAAATAAGTTAATAACAAATAAGTATTTGCATTTTTAATATGATTAACTCCTAAAATTAATTCCAAAAGGTTAAACTAGGCTATTGCAGGAGATTGTCATATCTGTCAGACTCCCCTGGCTTCTTCCCCATTTTTTATCTCTGCACATTATTTGTTACCTTCTTTAAAGAGAAAAAAACTGTCAAAAGCTGCTGAGAACTCTTTATCCCATCTTCTCTTTCCACTCATTTCCCTTCTCCTCAAACTCCTCCCCTTCTCCTCAGTCATCAGCCTTGACGTCCTCCATCTCTAATCTCTTCCCTTCCAACTTCCCTACTTATATTACCCTTCTATTCAACCCCTCCCTTGCCCTAATTCTCAACCTCTCATTATCCTATTACCTGCATTTCCATGTACCACCCCATCTTTCTCCTTCTCTTCATCTCTCAAATCACTAAACATGCAGTCTACAATCAATGCACCGATTTTCTCTTGTCCCAGTCTGTTTCAGATCCCTTCTAATCTGGCTTCCGATCTTTTTAAGCTTTACTGAAACTTCATTCACTAGAATCTCTAAGAACCCACTCCCAGATAACCTAGGGGCTGTAGGCTAGCCTCATCTTCCAAAATCTCTCTGTTCTTTTTCATACATACTATTGATTCTGCTCTTGACATCTTGGGTGAAAACCTGGTCCTATTAAAGTCCATGAGAGTTTTGCTATTGACTTAAATGAGGTCAGGATTTCACCCTTTATCTTCACTGATCTTTCAAGATACAGTCTTCTCCTTGTTCTCCTTCTACAACTCTGACCATTCTTTCAGCATCTCTTATAGTGGGTTCTCCTCCTCCCCTCCCGTACTCTCTGAGGAGCTTTGAGCTTGGCCCTTTTAGATTCTCATTTTACACTCTGCCTCAGGCTGGTAACTGGGTTGGTGATTTCTAGTTTTTTTCAATTTCACTGGTGTCTGGCACTTTATCCTTTGCGGAACACGCCTGCACATAAAAAGATAAAGGGCTTGATTTTGATTGCACTTATACTGGTGTAAATCAAGAGTAACTTCATTGTGGTAAAAGTACCCCACAGAATCAGGCCATAGAATCAAATCAGATCTCAATTACATCTGTGCAATCAATAGTTGCTCTGGAGTAAGTGAGAGCAGAATTAACTCCTTAGAACTAAAATTGGAAACAACATCAAATAATAATTTAGCAAGTATCACTCATGAAATCCAGAATATCAGTTTCGGAATCAAGACCTCTTTATTTTTTGAATATTCGCATAAGGGATAGTAAATAAATAATCAGAAGAGAGTTTCTGGGCCCCTCAGCATTTCTAAGTAGACTGCATGATTCTTTCATCCAGACGGCCCACATGATGATGACTGTCACTATATTAAAACACTTTCTGTATGTGTGTATGATAACATGGACATATTTCAGGCCATTAGCTAGAATAGGAGCTCCAGCTTTTATCCCCTGGTTGCACAGTAATTGTGCTGGTCCAGATTAAAAGGGAAAATGAGTAGATAGTATTTGCATTTCAACTGGTGGAAACTGAAAGTACATAGTAATTAATTTCACTACTTACGAAAACAAGTATCAGACTTCTGAAAAACACATCACTACTGAATGGTGCTACATTATCAATGTTGCGTTGGTTTGCTATTCAAATTAGAAATTCTGTGCTGTTTTCTATGATTAGTTACATTTCATAATTATCACTAAAACTGTGCGTGTCTTATTCATTTTTTCAGGGTTTATCTCAGGGTTTATCTCAGGGTTCTCTAACCGAAGCAAATACTTGAGCTTTGCTCTTCGGATTTAATGACACCCATATGAACCCGCAATGGAATTACAGCCCTCTATTTCAGTTGCTTGTCATTTATTCTGTATTTACTGATCCCTTATTCTGCACTGTTAGCACTGCAACTGTCCATCAAGGGTTTCTTTGGCCTGAAGTTTTAAAAATGTGTCATTCTTATTTCAGTAAGTTTTCTGGCTTAGAAACTTATTATTTGTTGGATCACTATTTCAGTTTGCAACTGTGAAGGAAGTTTGCACATGCATAAACAGAAAATCAATTGCTTAAAAGAATTTGAAAGAAAGGTTTAACATCACAAAAAGCCAAAGGATTTGAACAATGTTTCACTTACTGTGAATTAAATGACACCAATGTCAGATGTAAGAAATAGCCCCAAACTATACCCCTTATAAATAACAAATACATCTGGTACTGCTACATTTTAAGGAGGGGGACCCCCCTCTAGCCACACAGGATCATTGCCTAAACGGTCCAAACAGAACAGAGGGGAAATCATTAGCTGCCTTATTGCCATTGTCCCACTTCTCCCTGGACCAGCACAGGGCCCTCCATGGGTGTATATGACCATGTATGGAGTCCACCATGCAGCCAACAGCCTGACTTATGGTGGTTATTTTACAGAAAATTATGCTTCATGTGATTTAAACTGGTCCTTAAAAATGGTTTCCCGTATATTATAGACACAAGTAAAAGCCAATCCTCAGAATTCCGAACAGTCACATTTCTGTTTTACCAACACTCAACTCCAGCCCCATATTTCAAATTCACACTGAAGCCAACATTTGTTTTATGAAACCCAGTTTTAGAAAGATTTCAATCATTACCCCGAGACAGCTGGAAATCTGCAGTTTACCTGTATAACAAAAATTGGACCATACCAAACCTCTGCACTCCCATGGACAAGCTCACTGCATACAAGTGAGAACTGTAGGGCCTGCTGGACCCATCTGCAAAACAACTTTAACACTGGAAACATTGTAAATTTCAGGTAGCATGTGTATAATATTTTATACAATCTATTCTCAAGTGTTCAGTGTTATCATATAATGTGAGAATGGAACGTTACTGATTGTGAGTTACTTACCTCTTGAAGCTGAAGAAATTTCCCTTCCATTGCTGAGAGAGCATTGCTTTTCTTCATCAGTTGTTTGTGGAGCTTTATCATTTCCACATTGTCCCGAATGTTTAACCTTCAAAATTGTATAAAAAATAAACTCAGTGAGATTTAAGGTACAATAACAGTCTTCTTATTAGTTTTCCCTTGAAAATTTAAAAAGCCTTGCAAATCAGTTTTTCATGGCTTCTTACTTCCACAACCCACTTGGGGGAAGGTTTAGCATGTAATAGCCAACTTAATTCCTTCTTTTAAAATCTGCATTATAGATTTTAAGTAATTCCACATTTTACTGGAAGATGACATGTAAGTACCAATCATTATTTGGACATGTTTCTTGACAATATCAAAACTAAAGATACACTGCAGTGCAGGGAGCAATCCTATGCTTAAAGCAGAAGGATCATTTGTTTTGCAATCTATCCACTTTCTTTAAAAGTATGTGGTCATAGGATTACTACTTATTGGAATTTCCTCTCAGAGCTGAAACTTTTTAAATATTTCCAAGAAAAGTGACTTAGCATTTTACACAGATAATACCCTAAGTCAGCATTCAAATCAGCTGCAGATGTTTCTTTTAACTATATAAAATGCTTAACATCTATGCAGAAACTCTATATGCCTGCAATTCTTTTATATATTTCCCCCGCTGAGATTTAATTGAGAATGCATTATTTAATAGGAAAAGCTTGTTAAAGGTTATCACAGACCTAAAAAAAGTTTCCAAAAAACTTTTACCTTGAACAGCTAAAGGTGAGCTCATTATTTTTTGCATATATTTCAAGCCAAACAAAGAGAAACCCCTGAACTGCTTTCTACAAATACAAAATAAAGTGATATAGAAATGAGACTATAGCAATAGTGCTTGAAATGTATAATTTCTTCTCTAATATTTATCTATCACAGACTATCAGAAAAATTGTCACAATGCCATGCTGGAAACAGAAAATGGACTACAAAGCTTACACATCTGTAAACCAGCTGAGGACTTGAAATACTTAATCTTCAAAATATCAAAAGTTCATTGTGTTTTGGTATTGCCCAGTAAACTGTCCTTATGCAAATGATAAACAAGCTCATAAATCTGAGATCTTCCCCAAGAAACAACCCTAAGAAAATGCTAAAATAATCGTGAGTCCAAAACATGTTATCTATATAAATTAATGTTGTGGTGCATATAGACAGCAGCATTGTCTCTTACTAGCTATTTACAAGCTAATGTAGTGGTACATTTTTATTAATCTTGTTTCACACAAACAGCACTGATCCCTTCAAATGCTTTTTACAGGAGTTTTTGTTTTTTTTAAAGTAAACAAAAGAAGCAGATGATAGTGAGATTTATGATGTGCAGATGTAACTCCAATGGCTCTGGATAATCAAAATTAATCATTACCTTCAACAGTGACAAAGAGTATTTGATTTGAATGGGTTTGCCAATGCTTATTAACACACTAACCCTTCAAAATCAGGAAAAAATAGATGTTTATTAGCACTGAGTTTAGTTATGACAATTCTGACAATATCTAACTACATATAGTTGCTAGCTACTGAAAGTAAATGGCACTTATTTTCAAGCAATGTATGGATTTTAATATATATTTTCTCAAATATTTACAAAGGCAGGGGCATCAAGTTTTTCCTCTCAGACATACATCATTTTCACGTTACTTCTATTAAATTGCTATGTTCTGGCTGATCATGTACAGGGATGCACACCTGAAAGACTGCCAGCAGTGATGGAAACACATGGCAGAAGCTGCCTTTCCTATTTTGCTTGTCCTATAAAACCATGGAGAGATGACTTCTCAGGTCTTCCACAACTGACATCACAGAGCAGCTGAAGAGACAGTGGTCAGGGAGAAAGTGACATGGTCCCTATGAATAGTGTATGTACATATACTTAAGTGGTCACCTGAACAAAGCACAGTACCTCATTCCAATTATTCTGTGTCTGAGCAGAAATAGTTTATGCAAAGGGATCATAAGTCTAATATGAAGCAGAATATGAGCACATATTAATGCTGCTTTATAGCCAAAATGTGGCCCAAAATAACTTGCCCTCCTCCCCCACCCAAAAAAGTTCCAAGTGAAAATAAAGAGAGTTCATTTAATATTATGGGCTTACTTTTTTCTTCTCATTTGCATCTCAGTTACACCAGTGAAATTAAATCAGGAATAGCTCCCTTGTAGTTACATTAATGTCACTGAGATCTGCAAACTATCAAATGTAACAACACTGAGACAGCAGCCAATGGATATTTCTTGAAGATAGCTTCTATGGCCATATCAGCTAAGCAAGCAGCTCTCAACTCTTTCCATATTGTTAGCCTGCGTTCAAATAGAAAATAACTTTCAGGACCTCTTCCTTCTCTATTCAGAGGTAAAGAAAGAGAATAAGAGAACTGGCCAATATTTTTCAGTTGAACAGGATCAGTCTCCCATCAATGCCCCAGAATTTATTCAGGTTAATCTTAATGATGGAAGTAAAAAACATAATATCACCACAGTGTATACTTTTGTCATTTCCACACATCTGAAATGACAAAATATATACTGGCTGAAGTCATGTCTGTAACACTTTTAATAGGGTTTTTGTTTTGTACCTCTTATTTCTTTTAATGGTGGTCAAATAAAAAAGAAAAAAAAAGCAACCATTTACTCTAAGTATCACATTAATGTCATTATCAGATGCTGATACAAGAGAAACTAGAACTATTTCAATTCACATATCAAATTATATATTAACCATTTCAATTTAGAACCATACACACAGAAATCAGGACAACATGCATCTTTGAGTGCACATTTACGTTCCTGCTTTCAGTCCAACTCAGTATTTGCATGCAGAAATAGGGATTTTGGATGTGTGGGTAGCTAAATAAATGCCTATCCAACAATCAGCAAATCTCTGATGCGCAGGCACACAAACAAGTTTGAGCCTGAGAAGACAGGTGTGAGAAGTCAGATGGAAACGTGAGTACAAGTTTATGTCTGCACTGGGTCTGATTTGGCAAAGTTTTACTCGTGTAGTTCTACTGAATCCCCAATGCTATATTAGGTCTACCATGTTTGTTCCTTCTAATCTGGGAACAGAACTGATACAATGCAAATACTGTAATCAAGAGCATTTAATAGACTATACTCCTAAATGTGTGTGTTCAATAGGCCTGATGCTGAAGTTCTGTTGCAGAAAAAATGCTATTATATATACAAAATACATATTTTTCTATACTGACAGATGAAGAGCATTGTCAAGTATCTGTTTCACAAGTGCGCTTCTGAGCTGATTCAAAACATGTTTTTGGAAAGTACCAAGAGCAACTGAGTTACTTGAAGGACTAGCTGCTTCCAAAATGTAATTGTTCAGAATTAAAGCATTTTGGCTTGAGCACTATGTTCTGTAGAAATCATCGAACCATGAGGTAATTACGTTTTACCCATCTCTAAATTAAAACCAACCAAACTAAATTAAATTAAATGTTATGTTTTAAAAATTTAACCAGTCTGATAACCTATGTGCCAAGTTTCTCAAAGTAATATGCCCCATTTAAAAAAACAAAACAAAACTTCTAATGGAAATTATAAGAAACACAGTATCTGCAGCTATACCAGTGAGTGCCACAATAGTCACCTCAGTTTATAGTTTAACCCAGTGGTTTCAAACTTTTGTACTGGTGACCCTTTCAAGCCTCTGAGTGCGACCCCCCTCATAAATTAAAATAACTTTTTAATATATTTAACACTTTTATAAATGCTGGAGGCAAAGTGAGTTTTGGGCTGGAGGCTGACAGCTCATGACCCCCATGTAATAACCTTGTGACCCCCCTGAGGGGTCCCAAATCCCAGTTTGAGAACCCCTGGTCTAACCCACTTGGGCAGACACTAGTCTATGTTCTGTACGGTGCCTGTCTTGAAGTGCAGCATAGAAAATCTAAGTCCAGGATGAGGTGCAACAGGGAGGTCAAAGCGGCTTTAAGCCACCTTTGCAATTCTTGGATTTCAGGTTGCTCTGGAGATTGGGGTTGTCCCCAGCACAATTTAGAGCATTCCACAGGGCTGCTCTGACTTACACTAGCTTTGACACTGAAGTCTACATGCTGCTGTGCAAGCAAGGATTTCTGGACCATGAACACCTAGCCAAACCCCTTGCTATACTTCTGGTCCTATGTCCAGTCTATTCTTGTACTGCACCAGGGTAATTCTAGAATGCCGTGAAGAAGCTATAGCATGGGTTGGAATCTGTTAGTTCTCTTGTATTGCACTTTCAAAGTCACAAGATGTTTAGCTGACTTCTTAAAATTCCAAGTCTAATCAACATAAAAAGAGTCTGCTTTACATCTAAAATGTGGCACTGAGTTTCTCGAGGAAGAAATGAGTGTTTGACATGAAGGCCCGGAAGTTAATAGTGTGATTAAGGTCACACTCAGTTACCACACTGGGTGAGAGCCTGGAATACGTACATGCAATGATCTTATCTTCATGATACTCATTGAAGGAAAGATCAGTCATCACATTCTGTAGCTCACTTACTTTTTACAAGTGCCTTGCAATAACAAATGCTTTTTTAACCATAAAGCTGTAAAAGTTGTTTTTCCTAAAGGCTCAAAGTGTCTTTAAATCTTGTGAACACCAAGCTGAGATCCCAGGATGGGACTAGTTCAAATACTGTTGGAAGCACACTCATTGGGCCCTTCAGGCATCGCACAATCACCAGGTTTCTAAAGACAGATTTATAGATTGAAGGGCCAGAAGGGACCACAGTGATGATCTAATCTGACTTCCTGTATAACAAAGGTCACAGGACTTCCCTGAATTAATTCCTGAGCTGCCTTTTGGAAACTAATACACCCAGATGGTAGCCAAATGTATGCTAATTTAAGACAAGGCGGGGACATTAGGTATAATAAAATTCCAAAATACTTGATCTGGAAGCAGAACAAGGAGACATTGCCAGCTGCCCAAACCACCACAATTTCTGATAGCAGCACTTTAATATCAACAGCCTTCTGTATTGCAATAGTATTTTCTAAACTTTCTGAGAAGAGAGAAGACCAGACTTATTTAAGTCCCATAATTCATGCTGTCAGGTGGATCATGGTGCAGTATGAGACTATCCTCCTATATTAGCAAGTCAGATGACAGCTGTAGGGCTCCTGAGAAAGAAAGAAAGACTAAACTCTTAGGATGATGAGTGAAGGTATGTGCATCCATAACCAAATCTGGAAAGGATAGAACTGAGGCTACTGGATCCTTGCAATTCACCCTTCATAATATGTACATAGAGAGCACTGCATAAACCATTTAAATTTAGGGATCAGTTTAGAAATTATGGAACAGAAGTGACTATTCCATACTGTTGTGCTGACTAGGTTAGCATTCCTTTAGCTATTTCTCCCACCCTACCATTACATGGACATAGTGAATTCTAACTATTAACACATTTTGTAACAATTCTAATATATTTTATTGGACACTTAATTTTCTACTTTTTTATATCCATGTGCATGTGATTTCACAGTGAACTCTATTATATTTACTGTTGGACCTCCTTTACAAATAGGCAAATTACATGCATTATATTGTTTACTTTTTATACTGAATTTGGTTTAAAAACCACAGACACATAGGTTGCAAGGACACAAGAGATTTGCTAACAAAAGATTATGTGGAACATATGCAAAAATCACATCTAAGTATTTTAGGGGCCACAACCAGAGGAAAAACCCATGATTTTAATAAAAGGGTGTTTTAGTTCCTATTTCATACCAATTACAGGCTTGGGATGACTAAAAGTTTGTGTCAAGTTGATGACAAACCAAACTGGTCAATTAAACAACAACTGCAAGGAATTTCAATAATATTTTCTGTAAAGATTATGTGCCATAAATGTCAGGAAGTACTCGTATATAGATTCCTAACATTTCAGGGCCCGGTTTTGAACAAGGAATCAGATATCTAGGAAATACTTCCAGAATTTCAAACCTAAGTTTACGCAGGCAAGAATGGAAACGTAGATATAAGATTGTTACTGGTACCTGTACAGTCATTTTATTAATATAAATAACTATAGATTTACAGTACTATTACAAATTGCATGTATTTAGAATCTCTACAGTTAAGGTAAAATACATACGTAATACATACAGATGTTTTTCTAAGTGGAAGTACTGCTAATACCCTTTTAAACTATTCATGTTATGTTTTAAAAGGAAGATGTTTTAGACTGAGATCAATTATGATATGCTAAATAATTCAGCATCAGCATTTATTAAATATATAGTGCTACTGATGTGTACAGACACATAAGCCAAGGCTCCTGCCCAGAACAATGTATGGTATAATTAAGGGCCTGGTTTGCCAGTATTAAGTCTGCACAAACTTCCGTTGAAGTCAACTGGATTTTTGCCTGCATGGAAAAGAATAGTGAGCCCTAAATTAAACATAGATAATGGGGGTGAGTTAAGATTGAGGAGGAAGACACAAGGCGAGCAAAGTGCTGTTGAGTGTAGCTGTAAAAAGATCAGGTCACTTAACAGATCTGTCCTCTCTAACTCTTAAAAAGATACATTACTACTACTTTCAGCCCAGAGCTGGCAGAGAGATTTCTTGCGTCAAGTCAGTTCTAAAAAGTCAAAAGATTAAGTTTAAACAAAACAAGAGAGATGTAAGTCATTAGGAAAGTCAGGAAGAAGATAAAAAGTAAGCACAGAGGTAGAACTGGATGAGAATAAGGGAAATTAGAAACAAAAATGTTGTGAGAAAAAATAATGTGAAGGAGAAAAGAAAGTTTTGAGGGTGGAGAAAAGCAGAAAAAAAAGGAGGACAGATGATGAGGATAAAAGAGGAAAGGGAAAGACAAGAAAAGTGAGGAATCAGGAAAAGTAGAAGGAGAAACATATAGGAATAAAAACAAAAAGAGAAGTTGGGGGAAAAAATGAGAAGTAGCAAGAAGAGGAAAGAATACAACAGTCTTCAGTTTCTTCCCCTGCATACCTACAAAGAGCGTTCTGCTGTATTCATTCAAGCATCTGTGAAGGCCATAATTTTATTGCATTTAACAGCTTCATGTTCATTTGACTCAGATCATCATATGCGTGAACAGAGCTGGCCCTAAAACAGTGGTCCCCAATGTGGCGCCCGCCGGGGCATCTATGTGCACCTGCATACTGTCCAGCAGACAAGCATCCGCCAAAATGCCGCGAAGAAGCAGCGTCATCCAGAGGAGTCACCGCCGAAATGCCACTGATTTTCGGCGGCATTTCGGCAGCAATGTCAATAGGTGTTGCCGCTTCTCGGTGGCATTTCGGCGGATGCTCAACTGCAGGCCACGGACCTTGGTGGCTCGTCATCTGGTGCCTGCCTGACGAGAAAGGTTGGGGACCACTCCCCTAAAACAAATGGCTCTCCAGCCAAAAAGCATCTCCATTTGTTAAACTTTTGAATACTTAATTTTTTATTGCATTTTCAGCCATTTCACAACTTTGATTCACGATTTGCATGCATGATTTATCCCTGTCACATAAGATGATAAATTATAAGCTGGGATCTGTAAAATATTATACTTGAAGTATTCTGTTTTCCCTTTTGTCTCTAACAACAAAAATAGCATCCCAAGCCCAGTACCTCCCAAGCCCAGCACCCCAGATGGTTACCTGTCCCTACATCTGGCCCTGTGTGTAAACTTAGGGTCAGGACCTATCCTCAGCATACTAACTGGCCAGGGTCAGGCAGATAAGGCTTTACTTGAATGCCTTAGTACTCAGCATTACCACAAAAAGAAATAAGCACAACAAACTTCATTTGTTTCTAGAATCATTATCTAACTGTCCTGTACTGTTTTGAGAAATATGGAGGATATATGAATTAGGACATAACTTTCTAATGCTTCACCCTAATACATATAGAAGGCATTATGGCTTTGTGATATGGAAGCTTCCATTTTTCAGAATACCTTTGCCCTGTTGCTTGTTGCTCTTTCAGTTGCAGAACAGATTCTTCAAACTCTTTTTCCTTCTTTCTTATCTGACTCCTTAGTACCTCTCCAGTGTGCTCCAGTTCTTCAATCTGTCCCTTTTGTGACTCAATCACGTTTTCCCTACAAATTAACAAAGAAGCTTGTGTTCAGAGGTTTTGTTTTGTTTTTTAAATAAGAAAAAGATAAAAATTAGACACTGAAAGGAAAGCAGAAAAAAGTAGCCTGTGTGAAGTTACATTCCTGGATCAAATCTCCTCACCCATTTAAACAAAGGTGCTAACTTAAACTTCTAGAATTTTATTTATCATGAAGATCATTAGCGCATACGTAGTTCATGTAGGGGGATGCAAATAGTCCAAAAAAATTAGATGATCAAATATTAGCAACATTTTCAATTACAATAGCTAAAACACCATATATTAGATGGCTTAAATTAAGTTCGTTTGTTTAGCATGAACAAGCTACTATGTCATATCACACCTGATTTATTTACATGGCATATTAAGTGTGTCCTGTTCTTAATTTTCTGTTGCCAGAAGGTTTACGGGCAGGAAAACTTCACCTCCAGGCATAAGAAGATTAACAAATCCTCAATGGACTAAAACAGGGACCTCCATTTTTAACCTTTTCTTTTGGATTATATGGTGGTGTACAGTGCAGTTTAGGCAATCTGCATCAAAATTACTAACTTTTACAAGCAGTGGAATTTATTCTGATATTTCAGGTGATATTTCAGGTGAGTTCCACCCAGATCTGGGTTTGCCCTGAAAGATGAGCAGATCAGCACATCATATTAATCAAAAAATGGTGTATTAGTAACTTTGAGAATCATCTTAGTAGACAAACGTCCAGATTTGGAATGTTTCTTGGCAAAGTAACCTCATATTTTTTCACATTGCAATTACATAGGTAGTACTATGTGTAGCTACCCTATATGTCTTTATTAACAGTATCTTCCACTATACAATTTTTTGTACGTTAGATACAGTTGCTATTAACTCTAGAAAAAGTATATGTTGCATCTTGAGAAAACTATGCTCACCATTCACACCAAGAGGGAAGACCTCAGAAAACTAGAATAGCTACTGATAAGTTTTAAGGCAGAGAAATAATATAACAGAGCTCTGTAACTTTAAGTTAAAAATTAACTACTTTTGCTATGTGTTTCCCCTCCCCCGCCCCCACCCTTGGATAACACAGCCCTCAGAGCACGGATGTACCAGAGGTTCTCTGTGCTCCAAGTCTAACTTAGAGTGCATGCCACATTGAATTGAAGAGGAGCCAGGAACCTAGGAAATGCAAAGATGACTCACAGTATGTCTACAGAGCAACTAGGCATCCATGATTGGCGAGTTAGGAGACTCCCCGAGCCCAGAAGTCTACACAGCAACAAAACAGCACCACAGCCCAAGTCTGTTGGCTTGGGCCAGTCACAGGTTTTTCTTTGCTGCGTAGACATACCCTTAAAGCCAGCTTTGCCACCTCCATTCCCCAGGCTGCACCTTCCAAGATACACAGTACAGAAACTGGCCCACTCGCTTGGACTATGAATCTTCATACTTCATCACTTAAGCAACATCTAAGTTAGGTCACCACTTCGATGGGAGATCTCTAGAATAAAACTTAGGTGCTTCAAGAAGTGTGTTGGTAATAATTTCATAGGTAACTTTCTTCCTTCTGTCAGTGTTAACCCCAATAGCCTAGCATGGGGATAAGGCGCACTGTGCTTGCAAGACGTGCTGGTTTTTGAATGAAATATAAAAACCAATGTTCTGGCCACTCAGAGTCATAAAAAGATTCCAAGGCAAATTTTGCATGAGTAAAGGTGTTAAAACCTGACCAAATTCCAACTAGAGTACAAACATTTTACTGTATTAAATTTCTCTGCCCAATGCAATTTGATAAGGGATCCTTATACTTTCCATTTCTAAATCTCTAGTGAAGCGTTGCTGATGCCAATACAATCAATGCCAGATCCTAAGGCCCCATTTTTTGCTGGAGTGAAAGCTCTGTAAAACACCTTGATGGTTGCAAAATGTGTTTTTTCTCAATAATATCACATATACTAATAACTATATATTATAGAAAATTAAGTTATACAAATATCATACAAATTTCTTATCTCAGCCCTTGCTTCTTCAAGCAAACTATGTCCGTATCTTGGGAGCATGGCTTGGGGGGATCTCAGTTCTACATCCTGAAATCTCATTCCTAAAAATAAAGAAAACAGAGAGGCATATTTCTGAGACTGACGTTAATTAAAAAGATATTTAACACAAGGGGAAAAATCCTTACATAATATAAATATCAATAATTACTATATAGATATCAGAATGGGTACTTTTATATCAAATACACAACAGAATGCTATGTATAAATTCAGAACACGCATCACACAGTTCAGGTATCAAAATTCCAGTAAGGACAACACAGCATGCACAGTTACAGGGTGAGGTTATCAATAGGCTTTGATATGGGTCTTCTAGAAGGTATTTATTGTAATTTCAAGCAAAGAACATAAATGCCAGCATCAGTGCAAGGAGACTTAACAGTAATGATAATTTAAGAAGTGGTTACTGCCTAGTAACTATTCTTGTTCTCTGACTGGACCATCTCCATGGAGCCATACTGGAGGAATCATGTACCTATCTTAGCAGTCACAGGACCATGATTAGTAGTTTGTACTTAGGGGTCCAAATAATTTCCTCAAGTCTTACATTGCACCGACTGATGGTATAAGCATCCCAATCAGTTTTAAAGGTCTTTCAGTTTCTCTTTACCTCCAGAAACTCTATTTAGATCTGGGCTCCAAAGCAGGAAAAGAAAAATGGCCAGTGTAACTCCTTCTCCTTCATGACTATGCCTCTACAAAGCTCCATTGAAAGGGGCTAGCTAGATGTAACCTCCCTGAAGAACGCTGCTAGGCTAGTTGAACAGTCCTCCCAAATCCAGCATCTAATCTTATTGCAGCATCAAGAGATTAGGGATTTGCTAATGCGTAAACCAGGGGTAGACAACCTATGGCACTGGTGCCGAAGGCGGCATGCAAGCTGATTTTCAGTGGCACTCACACTGCCTGGGTTCTGGCCACCGGTCAGGGGGGCTCTGCATTTTAATTTAATTTTAAATGAAGCTTCTTAAACATTTTAAAAACCTTATTTACTTTACATACAACAATAGTTTAGTTATATATTATAGACTTATAGAAAGAGACCTTCTTAAAACATTAAAATATATTACTGGCACACAAAACCTTAAATTAGAGTGACTAAATGAAGACTCGGCACACCGAGTTCTGAAAGGTTGCTGACCCCTGGCGTAAACAGAACTCTATACATCTGCTTTTCAGACTTCAGACAAGAGCACACTGAATTCATATGCCACTGAGGCTGTGTAGCGAGGGGGCCCCACTCCCCCGCACTCCTGAGGGAAAAAGGCCAGAGAAGGTGCGGCCACGGGCAGAGGCCCCGCCACCTGTCCCCGCCCCCCGGAAGTCAAGGGGCAGGACAGGAAGTCCAAGGCCCCTGCCGCCTGTCCCCGCCCCCCAGAAGTCAAGGGGTGGGACAGGAAGTACAAAAGCCCGGCCCCAGCGCTCAGGTAGGAGGAGGCTGCCGGAGAAGGCAGACGCTGGGGCACGAGCTCCCGCTGGGCCTGGCCTACCCCGTGCTCGGTATCCGGAGGAGTACTGGCCTCACCTCCCCTGGGGCCAGTACCCAGAGGAGCCAACTGAGTGGTTCAACGCTCGGCCTGAGGAGCCAACTGAGCGGTTCAACGCTTGGCCTGTGGAGGAGCTGTCTGGACCTCCCGACACCCGGTACCCCGACGACTGGACGGGACCTCCCGACGCTGGACACCCTGAGGAACCCATGGTTTGGGACCCCCTGGACGATGCTGGTGAAGGGCAAGTACCCAGTGAGGGGGAGGTTGGAAGTGGCCCGGGGGCAGCCGACTGCAGTCAGGCTGCAGACTCACCTGAGCCCATGTCAGTGTGTTTCGGTCAGGATCCCCCACTGACCGTCAGCGGCGTTGACCGCTGCTAGGGCCCCGGGCTGGAACGCAGTGGAGTGGGAGGGCCTGCGTTCCCCCTGCACCCTCTTAAGGGTGGCAGACTCCCCCTCCCCTGGCCTGAGGAGGCCATCTACAGTGGTTGCCTTATCGCTCAGCCCTGCTGAAAGGCCTGAGCCCAGACTGTGTGTTGCCCGCCCTGCCCAAGGGCCTGGACCTATATACTGCTACCTTATCGCTCAGCCCCTGCTGAAAGGCCTGAGCCCAGACTGTGTGTTGCCTGCCCTGCCCAAGGGCCTGGGCCTATATACTGTTACCTAGTGCTCAGCTCTGCTGAAAGGCCTGAGCCCAGACTGTGTGTTGCCCGCCCTGCCCAAGAGCCTGGGCCTATATACTGCTACCTTATCGCTCAGCCCCTGCTGAAAGGCATAAGATATATATACCCGCCCTGCCCAAGGGCCTGGACCTATATGTTACTTGCTCAGCACCCTGTGAAAGGGCCTGAGCCAGACTGTGTGTCTGCCCTGCCCTGCCCCAAGGGCCTGGGCCTATATACTGTTACTTAGTGCTCAGCTCTGCTGAAAGGCCTGAGCCCAGACTGTGTGTTGCCCGCCCTGCCCAAGGCGGGCCGAGCTCATTATACTACTTGTAATCGTGCTCATCGGTGGGCCTGCGCGTTTCGTCCCATTAGAACGGCTTACGCCTGGAAAACTGAGCCCAGACTGGTGGTTGCCCCGCCCTGCCCAAGGGCCTGGGCTATATACTTGTTACTAGTGCTCAGCCTGCTGAAGCTGAGCCCAGACTGTGTGTTGCCCCACTCTGCCCAAGGGCCTGGCTTATATACATACTGTTATCTTGTGCTCAGCCCTGCTGAAGGCCTGAGCCTCAGCTGTGTCTTGCCCGCCCTGCCCAAGGGCCTGGGCTTATAGACTTCTGGCTTTAGTGCCCAGCCCTGACTGACAGGGCTGAGCCACTTACTACTGTTGTGGTTCCCTCAGCACCGCAGCAAGGACGGGCCCGAGGCGACGGAAGTGTGGTGAGCGGTGTGGCACCCTCGCCCTGAAGGAGGGTAAGCCGGTCCCGTCCCTGCTCTCGCTACCAACGCTGCCATCTTAGATCAGTGGTTTTCAAATTTGGGATGCCGCTTGTGGCAGGGAAAGTCCTGGGGGGCTGGGCTGGTTTGTTTACGACCCGCCACATCCAATCATGGCTCCCACTGGCCGTGGTTCACCACTCTGGGCCAATGGGAGCTGCGGGAAGCGGTGGCCAGTACGCCCCTTGGCCCACACTACTTCCAGCAGCCCTCACTGGCCTCGAGCAGCGAACCGCAGCCAGTGGGAGCCATGATTGGCCAAACTTGTGGACGCAGCAGGTACACAAACTGGCCTGACCCGCCAAGGCTTTCCCTAAACAAGCGGCGTCCCAAGTTTGGGAAACACTGCTCTAAATGAGCGAGCTCTGAGATGTTCAATACATAGGAACACCAGCAAGATCCTAAAATGAACTAAATGCACAGTCTTACCTCCTTAGGCAGCCTTTGAACTAAAATAATTTGACCTTTTATGTATTTCCAAGTGTTACAAATCATCTGTTTGACTTTCTAAGCAGCTCAGTTATTCCAAGAGTAGCTAATAATTCTTCATATCCAGAGCATTCCTGGTTGGATTTTTATTATTCTAGTAGCACAAAAGTTAATGTGTAAGCTTGAAAATTTGTCTCTCTCACCAACAGAAATTGTTCCAATAAAAGATATTACCTCACACACGTTCTCTCTCTAGGTGGTAAAATATCAGAAAAGCCACTGAGGATTTGAATGACTACTTGTACTGAGCCACACCTTTCTGACTCAAGTAGTCATAAGAATGGCCATACTGGGCCAGACCAAAGCTCCATTTAAGCCAGTATCCTGTCTTCCAACAGTGGCCAATGTTAGGTGCTTCACAGGGAATGAAAAGAAGAGGTAATTATCAAATGATACATCTCCTGTCACCCACTCCCAGCTTCTAGCTAGGAGGCTAGAGATATCATCCCTGCCCATTTTGGTCAATAGCCATTGATGGACCTATCCTCCAGGAATTTATCGAGTTCTTTTAACTGTTTGTGGGCCTGCCAGGTGCATAGCAGACAGGCACACTCAAGATAAAGTGATTCATTCCTGTAGATACCTTGCATCCTGACACAAAAGAGGCAATCAAGTTCTCCCTTGTCTGTTTAAGCAACCATATTGCCTCTGAGAAGGTGCACTGGTTCCCCTTTGATCTATAAGAAAAAATCTGAGATCCAGCCTGACAGCCCACAGTTCTAGCAAGTTAATAATTCTTTGTTTCCTGAAGTCTCCAAAGTCCACACATAGTCAAAGATCTTAGATGTGTTCCCCAATCCAGACTGAAGGCATCCATGCCTAACACTATCTAAACAGAAAGCTTAGACAACATTCAAGACATTTTTTTGATGGTGAACACCACAGTACAGAGTCTCTGACTTGATGAGAAGGAAACACTACCATACTCAAGCTCTAAGCACTTGCTTTGTACACCAGATTCAACTAACCGTAGAAGTGAATCCTTAACCTGTGAGTATGGCTACAGAGCAGCTGCCAGGGTGCTTCCCAGTGTGTGCAGACATGCACTAGTTCTGCTCAAGCTAGTGTGCTAAAAATACTGTGTGGCCATGGTGGTAGCTTGGACTGGCCACCCATATCCAGGCGTTTGAGCAAGACTGTACTCAGGTTGTTAGCCTGAGCTGCTGCCTGTGTCGCCATGGCCACTCTGCCATGTTTAGCGCACATTCGTCTACCCAGGCTGGAAAGCACCCTCCCAACTACTGTGTAGAAACACCCTAAAAGAAAGGATTTATAAACGTGCAGACTCCTGTCAGGCCTAACACTGCCAGTCACGCAACTTCTACAGTAGGGCTCTGCAGAGGCAATATCATAAGAAGAAAAGTATGTTTTCTTTTTTGTAATAAAATACATCTTTGTAAGATTGCCATGCAGGAGAACAGAATATCTGAATCTTTCCACAAAGTACATGTATGCCAATTTTAGCTGCCATGGTTGTATTTTCTCCCCCATAAGATTAAAATGTACAAATGCAAACAAAGCAAAAACCAGGGCTCCTTTCATACTTAAGGTATCTCAAAATGCTTTACAAGGAAAGAAAAAGGAGTTACTATAGTCAGAAACTGATAGTGCTACAATTAGGTATGCAAATACACCAGGCAATGCTCACCTACTGCCTTGGAGAACAAAATCTATTTTATTCATAAACAGAATATTAGCCAAGACACTAGGGTTATCAGGTTTTTTGTTTGTTTGTTTGTTTGTTTTTAAAGACAAGAAGAGAATCTTTAACTGTAACACAGAGAGACATGAAACAAATAGAAAGAACGTCTGCTTAATAATATATCTGAAATAATTTTGCAAGAATAGGTCTAGGCCACAAAACTTTGCTCTTCCAAGCTGAAGACCATTTAGAGAGTGTGTCGGAGCATTCCTAGTTTTCTGTCCTTGCACCACCTTTAACTACAGCATTGTAGAGGCAGCCTAACTGAAATGTCTAATGTGTAATTCATGACATCACAAAGGCTGAAAGAACACAGTTACTGAGTATTAAAAATTTCACACCATATAAACATTAGGAGAATAAAATGCAAAAGCCTATTACTTTTCATTACCTGTCTAAAAGTGTCAGAACTATTTTTTTTTTGGCAGGTCGAAGTGTCATAGTAACTAATAATTTCAATGTGCTTTCCCAGCTGAATGAATGTTTGCAAGAGTGTGGGATATTCTCTTTATGGAGAAACTGAAAATTTGAAAAAAAAAAAAAAAAATAGACAAAAATGCAGTATACCTGACCATGAGTCTGACAGAAAACTCGTAGAAGTTAATGGAGAGTCTCCAGCTGATTCAGTGGGTTTTGGATCTGGCCCCATATTACTATTTTTTACAAAAAGCAACAATGAGTCCCGTGGTACCTTAAAGACTATCAGATGTATTGGAGCATAAGCTTTCGTGGGTGAATACCCACTTCGTCAGATGCATGACAAGTTTTTTTACAAGTTATTTGGATAGATACAATAAACTATCTAAACACAAATCCCTTCACAAATTTTCTCCTTATAAAAATGTAACATATATAATTGAACTCTCTTATATAATTCAATTACCCCAAATACAAGATTGAAAATGAGAGCCCAATTCTACTCCTCTTGTAGTCAATGGCAAGCCTTGAATGTAAAAACTTGCATTAACTATGATTCTATCTCACCATATAACTTCCAGAATCTACATACGTATAATAGATTTTTCAAAGATTTGCAATGTCATGCACGCATGTATCGGAGAGTAGAGCCTAGCCCTAAAACTGAATAAGGAAAAATATGTGAAAAATTGAAGATGTATAACTTTTAAAATGTGTTAGTGCTAGCCAACTTTTCATATACTTGAGATTTTACATGACCCCTTAACATTTACAGAGATTTTAATTTACATGAATATGTTAAAACCGTAGGTTTGGTTCTGTTTGTTTGTTTTTAAAAGAGTATCCTACGTTTGATAATGATTATACCTGAAACTGTTTTCCAATTGCCAATACCATCACAGCTTCTCAAGTGAAGACATACAACATGAACAAGACATAATGATTGGCACAAAGAGTAAAACAAATTAAAAAGGGGAGAACAGCTCACTTTCTTGTAACACTTCCTGCAGGGACCTCTATCCACAAAAGAGCTAAAGACCAGAAATTAGCATGTGACCGTATATGTAACTACTTCTTAGGTGAAGAGCTAATCGGGATATTGTCTCTTAAAAGATGTTAGCACATAATCTCAATATTAATTATACCTTTCTTTGTGTGATCTTGGATGGCGACAGCCTCGTTCACTTTTCTGAGACCAGTGTTAATGCGAGATTGAACATGGCTGTATGGAGTGTGCCGATGGCCTTGAACTTGGAGCTGCTGTTTGGTTGAAATAAGTCTCTTGCGGATGCCTTCATTTTGTTTCTCAAGCTCATGAACTTTCTCTTGCAGCTGCTCAATCATTTCTTCAAGTTCTACATCCTGGCCCAACCGCTTGGGGCCACCACCAATCTGCTCAGATCTTTTCTTGTCATTAACAAGCCGAATTAACTTGGTGGCCATTCTGGGGAAATAATAAAAAGATGAAAAAGAATGTGAAAAGTCAGCGTAAAAACCATTGTGTTGAAAAGAACATAATCACTGTGAAGACTTCAGCATAAAACCTGAATAATAAATTGCAGGTTTTGATACAACTATTACTGCCTGTGAAGAACCCTTTGAAGATAATTGAAACCACTGGGCAGCAATCTGCTTTATAGCACTGACAAATAACAGTTTCCTAAGGCTTATCATTTAAGGTTAGTAAAGAGAGGACACATATTTACTCCATATGCTCCTTAAATATAATTTTTAACGCATGACCTTATAGAGGAACTCTGTATTCTGTTAAGTACAGTCACAGATTGGGGATGTGGTGGGGCAATGTATAAAAACTACAGTTCCACAAGACATTAAACTACTGAACACATATTAATAATATGCAGCATTTCAGTGATGTATTGTTTCCACTTTCACTAGAGAATTTTAAATCACATTTCAGTTCTAAAAATGCTAAAAAGTATAGGTGAGCATGCCTAAAAAGCTCCTCAGGAAAAGAATCTTAATAGTTCATGTTGCCATGCTAAATTTTATATTCAGCATGTAGTACCAATGTGCTAAGAGAAGTAATGATTAGCTGTGGGATATAATTAAATACAGGAAGTGTGGTTTTCATCTGTCTTTAAAAGGATACAAATTTTGCTTTTGGCATCTCAAGAGTTGCACCTTTGATTTCTTTTAGTTTTGATAAACATTGGTACGCCAGAACAAAAGACAGAGAGGGCACATAGGGGTGATGTAATATGCAAGAACATAAAACATGCCCAGCAGTGAACAGAAAAAACTTGGCATAAAAAGAAAGAAAAGGTGGCTTTGATGAGGGAGACAAGTTCAAGACTTTACAAAATTGGTCGCACATCTTTAAGAGCTGTATCTAGTTTATAGGGAATCTATTTTTGCAGAGGCCCAGACAGGAGATTGAAAACAAAGACACACTTCATTTGTTTAAAGGAGTTTGTTTTACTTTAGCATGGGTACAGACAGAAGCTTTTACTTAAAAGAACAAAAGTGAAACAACAACAAATAATTCAAAGTAGATTTGGGATGTCACAGAACTGCCTGCAAGCAGTTTTCTGATATATATATTTCTACTGCATATTCAATCTACACTTCTCGCTCCAAGGATTCCAGCATTGGGAAGAAATTCACAGCTGAATTAGTTAAGACTTCTTCCTCACAGACAACAGAGACAACGCACCGAGGGTTTGATTTTATTTATTTAAAATGCCAATTAGTGCATCCACTGCATTATGACCCAGGTGGCCAATTGCAGGCACACTGGGTGAGTTTAGGCACTCAAGAGTGCTTCTTTCATTGGTCTTGAACATGGAAAATTCCACACAAAAGGACACTAGTGATCCATCTGAACAAGTACCTGACAGCAGTCAGTACTAGATGCTTTGGGGAAAGTTACAATGCAAATATGTAAAATAATGACTTGTACAGACTGAGCTAGACAGATCCTTTTTATTCTGTCCCATACAACAAAAACAATAAAACTCTTAAAGAGCCTAAAAGGTGGCATATTTAGATCTAATTAAAGATTTTTAAGATATTGAACAGCTACTCCTCTGCTCAATATCCCAGAGAGAGGAATGTACATAACACAACATTGCACTGCTAAAGTTCTGTGGGCCGTATTAGGAGTACTAAGGATTTCACAGACCATTCTGAAAGGCTTTATTACTCCACTTTACATGATTTTGATTTGTTGATGATTAAGGTTTACAAAAACATATTCTCCAAATTTGATATTGGTTTAAAAAAAAATGAGAAGATTCAAACCTTTTAATTTTATCTTCTTGCTTATGAGCATGTTGCTTAAGTAAGATGTTTTCATCATGCAAACGCAGGAAACGGTCTTCTAGCTCCTCGCGACTAATCCGTGAGGCAGCTTGCCGAGCTTTCACATTCTGGGCAGCTGATGATTCTAACAAGCAGAAATAAAATCACAGCAAATTACTTTCACGATTCCCAAAGGAACATCATCATTTTGAAACCTAGTCAGTTTTAAAAAATGAGTTTAATATAGTTTCATATTCAACACTTGGCCAAGACTGTCTGCCAACTGATGATCATAAACTCATATTTTCTAATCTCTTTAATGCTTTCCAATCCTTTGGATAGAATACCCATACAAATGACATGTCAAAGTGAGTAGCTAATGGATGAAAAAGGGGAAACAGCTTAACTGATTCACAGCACTTTATATGTACACACACAATCTAAGTAGTAATTTCTATATAGATTGCTTTTAAAAAGGGACTCTGTCCAAAGGGAATTTATTCACACAAAACTATAAAAACATTAACTAATAAAGTCCAGGAAATTCACACTAATATATGAAATAAGCCTCAACACAGCAGACGTCAGTACATACAATGGATCTGATTCTAAGAGGAGCAGAGCATCTTCTCAGAGATGCTGAGTGCCTTCTGCTCCAATGTTCAATGGGACAGCCTCTGCTCGCACTAACATCAGTCGATAAACTGGATATGGCTCAATGGACTTGCAGGTGCTCAGCACCTTGTAGGCCTGAGCTCTATACAAATAGTAAGATGAACTCTGGATTATCTTTCATCTTTGTGAATTTAACCCAGACTCTGAATATTATCTGAACTTAATTTTCATAAGCGTGAATATCAGGAACATTTTTAGAAGGAAGCCAACAAAGTCACTAATCAAAGTCTGTCACTGTAATAAATAACAGGTGGTACAAACCTTGCAATCCTCCAATTCCAGCTAGATTTAGACCTACATCTCTCACAGGCAGGTCTCCTGCAGTTTCATCAGCTGGAGCAGACATGGTTTATCTGTGGATAACAAAATTCATATTAAATCCTTTTCCATCTGTAACTTAAACTACGTGACTAGAATGAACGATAATTACATCACATAAAACGAATAAGAAAAAGGTAATGACAGATTCATTCTAATGACAGACTCATTATAGTAAGACCTCATGCCCCAAATGTATGACTCAGGGGACATTAAAAACTTTCAGTTTTAACATTATGCCAGACTGAATCATAGTATACCATACATACTCCTTTCTACAGTACAGCTCCTATAATTTATTTTAGAAAGGGCTGTAGATTAATTTTTTTTTCAAGGTCTGATACAAAGCACAATGAAATCAATGGAAAGACTTCCATCCATCTTAAGTATCTGATCCAAAGCTCATTGATTTCTACTGTTTATAGCAGGAAGCTTAAGGCATCAACAGGTGGAGCATTCTGCTGTGTTCCCCACTATGAATGGCCTAAGAGATAATGGAGGGTGTTCCTGCTTATACTGCCTTTCAAGACCTCATTACTTCTCATTTAGTTTTCCTCAAGTGGTTCTCAAACATTTGCATACTAAGGATCACTTCTTAAAACAGAGCCTCTTATGGACACCTCATCTCCTAATCCTGATCTTGCATCTTCTATGAGGCAAACAGAATGCTTAGACACATGAAGGAATAATACTAGAACTTCATTGTCTGCGGAGTCACACTGCTCTAACTTCTCCAGGTTATTTTGCAGTTTTGTTCTATTTTTCTGTGGGTTTACATCCTCTCCAGTTTTGGTGCTGTCCACAAATTTGACCAATGCTGAATTAACATAAAAGAAAGACAGGAAGCCTTGTGCAGGGGTCAGTGTTTCCAATTTGCATACCCTCATGGTAGGTTTTCTGAAAACTAATAGTGAGTCCAGAAATGTCTTGGGAAGTGTAGAGACTGAGCTAGAATTAGCAAGTATCACTGCTTGAAGATTAACACCACTTTGAAAAGAGTAACTACATGACCTGGAAGCGTTCTGAGAACCATTTGTCCTTTTTACCCCAAAGCTGTGTTTTTCTTCTGAAAATCAAACACCAGTGCTGTCACCCTCTGCCATGCAGTACTGGTGCATATTTGTTCTAATACACCACTCTTGCAAAAAGTGCACTGATGACTTTAATGACCATTGGTATACATCATCTTTCCTCTGAAACATGACACCCAAAGAGCAATTCCCCAAAGAAACATGTTAAGGTTATTTGTTGAATACTAACTCAGGGCCCAATCATAAACTGCTTGCTCAAACAAAACTCTCATTTAAGTCAATGGGAGTTTTGCCCCTGTAATCAGATCATCCTCACATCACTTCCAAAATGCATGGGTTTTCCCCAGAGGTCTCCAAATTACATAATTGGAAGGCATCAATTTAACTGATCAAATCTGATGAGAGTGTATCACAATCTTGTTACAACAAAGCAATTGTATTTATAGTTTAGAGATGTAGTTCTAGAGAGAGCTTCTCTCATAGCTACTACCTGTCATGGAGGTGGATTAACTAGATCTCTCATCAACATACACCTCTACCCCGATATAACGCTGTCCTCGGGAGCCAAAAAAATCTTACGTTATAGGTTAAACCGTGTTATATCGAACTTGCTTTGATCTGCCAGAGCACGCAGCCCCGCCCCCCGGAGTACTGCTTTACCACGTTATATCCAAATTCATGTTATATTGGGTCGCATTATATCAGGGTTGAGGTAGAGTAGCGTCTTCAATGAAGTGCTACAGGGCACAGCTGCACCACTGTGGTGTTGTAACATCTCAGAACAGGATGAGAGAAGACTTTGTTTTCCCTGAACAACAAGGGAGAAAAACAAATTCCATGTGTAATGTGCCATCAAGCTCTTTATGTTTTAAGAGAAGGATTTGGCATCT
Source organism: Chelonoidis abingdonii (assembly GCF_003597395.2). Taxonomy (NCBI): domain Eukaryota; kingdom Metazoa; phylum Chordata; order Testudines; family Testudinidae; genus Chelonoidis; species Chelonoidis abingdonii. Next base: position 13,032,160 of record NC_133787.1, on the reverse strand, counting down.
AGATAACTAATTTCTGGTGTTTCAGATTCATTCAGTGTCTAGTTATTTGTTTGTTTTCCAAACAGACAGAGAATTCATTTGTATGAGTGGTCTGTTTGAATGAATGATGAAGGCGAGGCTGTTGACTTTTTGTGTAAGCAATTAGATTTTTCTCTTTCTTTAATTTATTTTCTTTAGTTATTCCACCCTTCTCCTAAGTAGCTAAAATGGTTAACCAAAAGACTGCTAAGATTTGCTTGTCTACAGGGCCTGAAAAGAAACACACCTGTGGTCTGTTTTAAGTATAGACCAGGGGTTGGCAACCTTTCAGAAGTGGTGTGCTGAGTCTTCATTTATTCACTCTAATTTAAGGTTTCGCGTGCCAGTAATACATTTTAACGTTTTAGAAGGTCTCCTTCTATAAGTCTATAATATATAACTAAACTATTGTTGTATGTAAAGTAAATAAGGTTTTAAAAATGTTTAAGAAGCTTCATTTAAAATTAAGTTAAAAATGCAGAGCCCCCCCGATCTGTGGCCAGTGTGAGTGCCGCTGAAAATCAGCTCGCGTGCTGCCTTCGGCACCTGTGCCATAGGTTGCCTACCCCTGGTATAGACCTACCCTGCCCTAGGACTAATCAATAGGAAGACACACACACCCTCCTCCATTGTATTCTGCACCCCATCAACTCTGTTTTTTGCCCCCATAATAGTTTACCCTATAAAGGATAATGGTTTCTTGATTATTACTCAGTTCCTGTCCTTGGAAATGAAGCACAAACTTCACAATTGGAAGAAGAAAATTAGAAATATTGTGATTAACTAACATAATTTTTGGGTTTTAGCATAAAATCATGAAGTTTCCAAAGCGCTACTTATACTGCAGAAAATAGTAGCTTTGTAATCTATAGCACTGAGTTTACGGAATTGTTTTAGCACTATTTGTACTTGACAAACATTACAAAGAAATTTACATACAGATTTACAATTTGCACACAAGGACAAAAATTGCCAAACATGATTGCTTAAAGCTAAACACTTGTTTATGGCCCAATTCTGCAAAAAGAATGTGCAAGTGGACTCCTCATCCACTTCAGCCCATTTAACTTGGATACAGTTCATAGTGGCAGATGGGGTTACCCCTAAACTGTCGTTAGGTACCTAAATTAGTAAACTAATTTTCAGCAAGGCTAAAAAGTGCAGTTTTTATTGAGGTCAATAGGAGCCATACATACTCAGCACCTCTGAAAATTAGGATACTTATTTAGCTAAGTAAGGATTTAAATGTCTAACTTTAGGCACTTCCATTTGAAAATAGTGGCCATTTTTAGCATAATTTAGGGAAAAACAAACACATTCGTATCTCTGAGCCACAAATTTGTAAATTCCTTACACCCTGCATTCTTCTTCTAGCCATACATCAGAGGTAACTGTTTACACTGTACTGAGGTCGCCATCTATCTTTTGCCCCAGAAAACAGTATCTTTTTTAGGAGCAAGCATAGAGACATGGTCCAATATTCTTTCACACTTTTCTAGATTTTACGATGTTGAGGTGTTTTGTTTGTTTTTCGCTGTCTCAGTGCATTGGCACATTCTGCAGTAACTGGTAAGTAATGCACTTGGGTCCTCTAATTGCTAATGCTATATAAATAAATAACAAGCGCACACTTATACAGGGGTTTGCCTTCAAAATAGTTTGCAAACATTCACTACATTTTGCAGCCACCCTGTATGAGGTAAGTAGGTAAATATCATTGTCCCAACATTACGAATCTGGAACTGACACAGAAGCGGTTTCTAGCCTTCTCCCCCTGGTTGCAGTCCTACTGGCAATATCAGTGGCAGGAGCCCCGGAGTAGACAGGCTATCCAGCCACTGTTAGAGGGCTTTCCCTTCACCCCCTCCCCTGGTTCTCGTCATGCAGACTGAAAGCAGAAGATCAGAAGTCCAAAGTGCAGACAATGCAAAATTTATTGGGGTTAGTTCCAAGTAAGCATATCCAGAGCTCTACATGCCGGTGGAGTCTGTTTCCCAGTGTTCCGTTCCCAGCTCTGATGCCTCAGAGCATTTACCCCGCGTCTCCCTTCCCAGATCTGATGCCACAGAACCTTGCCTGTGTCCCGGTTCCTCATTTCCCCTTCCCCATTTCCCACCTTCTCCTTCTTAGCAGCCCCAAATATACCTGCAATGGACGCCCTTGGTCCCACACCTTACAACTTATGGTCATGTTCCATTTTGGAGGATCATGAGTCTAGGATCTTTATCCCACCTGTTTTGTATCCCATGGGAGGGGTGTGGTTGTGCTATGATCAGGGACAGGCATTTCTTTGGCCTTTTAGTGTTTTATACCTTCCCCGCCATCCCCTCCCACTTGGTCGCTTGACCTTGCCTTGAGAAAAGAACCAGGCAGCCTTCCCGTGTATGCTCATGTATTACGCTCCTACCAGACCTGTAACACTTTAGCTCTATCCCTTATCTTTTCTCATTGTACTAAAAGACCCATCTGGTTGTGGAAATGGAACAGTGTCTTTGTTCTTCACACATATTAGTAGTATAAAATACAAAAGTATCAGAAAAATCAAACCCAAAATTCTATCTCAGGCTAACAAAAGAGCCTATATGCTAACTGCCATCAGTGTAACCCTTGAATGACCTAGACTAAGTCAGTCTGGGTTGGAGTGTGTTTGAAACTCTGGGAGACACCAGCACCTTGCCCACACCTGCACTCCCACCTGCACCAGTGCTAGCAAGAATGGGTAACCTTAGGGGAAAACATGCTGGTGTATGTATGCAAGGCGAGAGCCCACGCGTATCTTAAAGCTACACTCTCCCTTCAGGCAGAGGAGTGCAATTCCCATTTGAGTCCAGTGTTATCTATGTATCTGTGGGAAGCATCTGGCCCTTAGCCAGGATCAGGACTGAGACTATCCCTTGGGTAGCCAGCTACACTCCTGTGCTCAAATCTCTGGGAGAAAGGCACCCTGGCACGGGATGTCATCTCATGGGCCCCCACGTGATCTGGGGACTGGGACCTGCCCCAAGGAAAGGGGGCACCAGTCTCATAGAGCAGGATGGGTGGCAGCCCATTACCTTAAAAAACACACCCCACGTCCACGGTGGGACATGGCTAGACAAACCATAGTACAGCTCTGTCATGGGGTCGGCAACCTGTCCATACATGGCCACAAGTGTTCACGGTAAAAATTTTGAGGTCCGTGGGGGATGCTCACAGGCGGCTCCCCATCCCTGCTGTTGCTGGTAGAGGCGCAGCCAGGCGGCTCTGCAATGTACCTCCATTCCCCCTCCCTGAGCGCTGACTCTACGGCTCCCAGCTCATTGGCTGGGAACTGTGACCAATGGGAGCTGCGGAGGGCGGTGCCTGCGGATGGAAGCAGTGTACCTGTAGAACTGCCTGGCCCTGCCTCTGCCAGCAAGAGCAGGGATGAGGAGCCACCCAAGGGATGACCAGGCTCTGCCCCCTCATCCCAAGAGCTGACTCCACAGTTCCCAGCCCATTGGCCAGGAACCATGACCAATAGGAGCTGCAGGGGCAGCCATCCCCAGCCACATCCCAGAGCCTGTACTCCCCGAGGGAGCCCTCACCCCCCTGCACCCCAACCCCCGCCTCAGCCCAGAACCCCCTCCTGCCCCCTGCTAATGTCTATCACTACGTCCGGTAATTTTGTCAAGTGTCCATCGCACAACATGGTGATGCTGACATAGGCGCCGCCTTCCTCTCGGCCCATGGGTGCTCGACCCCCCGGCTGCTCCCTGGCCCCGCCCTTGCCCCTCCCCCATTCCACCCCCTTGCCTCAAGTACCCACCCCTGCCTCTTTTCAGCCTCCTCCCGAGTGTTGTCCAGTGCCTGCTCCTCTCTCACCCACAAAGTCCTATGCGCCGCCAAACACCTGTTGGGGGCGGGGGAAGCGGGGGAGAAGGAGACGAGGAGTGGGGAGCTCGGCGACCGGTCGGTGCAGAGCACCCGCTAATTTTTTCCCCGTGGTGCTCCAGCATCCACGAAGTGACCCCTGCTCCGTCCATCATGTCCCACAGGACCCTGCAGCAGCCCTATACGGGACCTACCCGCGGCCCGAGCTTGTTATCGCGCCTGCGCCAAAGGCGGTAAAACTCCCTGTGCACTCACGGCCCTCCGTGCTCCTCTCTCCCCGCAGCCGCTCATACTCCGTTAGCAACAGAGGCTGTTGCTACGCAAAAAGGTCACTTCCTCCGACGGGGAACGGGCGAGGCTGTGCCCCACTGTCTGACGGGAGTTGTAGTTCACGGAGAGAGTGCCAGGTTCCAGACTACACCCCCTCCCTTCCCGTGTGTCAACCGCGCTGCATTTCGGGAGTTGCAGTCCTGAGAGGAGCGCCAGGCCTGCACTGGTGCCGGCAGGAAGAAGCTGAAAAGACTACTGGGAGGCCGAGCGCGGCGGTGTGGGGCGCCGTACGCATCTGGGGCTGTGCTCGAGCGCGGCGGGCAGCAGCATGAAGAGGCGAGCAGGGACGAGAGAGAAAAAAGAAGCCAAGGTACCTTCTCTTTGCTTCCTGCCCAGTCCTCCCCCCCCCGAGCTCGCCTCTGCCGCGCGCCGGCCCGCCCCGCCCCCAGGCAGGGCTCTGCGGGCCAGGTGGCGCCAGGGGAGACGTCTGCTGCCTGCGGGGGAGCTCGTCACGCCCCAGCCTGTCGGGGTTGCCGGAGCATCCGTGACCAGGCAGGAGGGGATGGTACTGGGCGCTGCTCCCGGCCAGGACCCTTTCCCCGGCTGTGAATTCCAGCAGCGGCCCGCTGGTCTGAGGCGGCGGCAGCGCCGTTTAAGGTTAAACCGAAAGACCAACGCTGGTCTGCCCCCTGCCTGTTGGACCTGGATGTTAATTAACGGTCCCGGGGCGTTAGACTGGAGCTCTAACGAGGTGTCCTGGGTTCAAGTCCTCCCCCTCTTCCCATGACATTGCAGCGCGCTGGTGGGTCATTCTCCACAGCCTTCACTGGCGCTGTCTGCATTGTGCTTGGGACCTTCTATTCCGCAAGCATGTGGCTGTGGTTGACTTCTCCGGTGAAGTTGAAAAGTCTCGGTGTCTGCAGGGCAGTGTCTGTCTCCCAGAGCTACTTCCTTCCATCTCTTGGTCAAGAAATCGTTTTGGTCGCCTGTGACATGCCATTTGTTTACTGTAGACCAAGAGTGGGACACAATAGCCTTGCTTCTAGCTGTAAGAGTTGTGGCCTGAGCACAGGGCTGGGAGTCTGCTGCACCTGAGTGCTAATCCCAGTCCTGATGGTGGCTAAAAGTTGGTGCTGTCCTCCTGCTATATCTATATCTATATTTATAAATAACATTGAAATCATATGACTGAGACTATTTTTGAAACCATTTCCAAGGTCTTTCATGGTTTCTGGGCTGCATTTTTTGTGGTAACTTTATAATGTTAACCTAGAATAATTTTTGTGACTACATGCACATGAAATTGTTTCCCCAGTATCTTCTTACTAAATGTCCAAATAAGTGTACTTTTGTTTTTCCAGTAAAACATTTTCCCCCTGGTCCAGATGATCCAAGTGATTTTATATTAATGTATCTGATAGGAATGTATTAGGTATTTTATAGCTTCCTGGTATTTGAATTTTTTTTCTTGCATGTGTGTGTTTAATGATATTATGAGCCCACCTTGAAAATTTAACCCAGAGTACTAATTTATGTAGCTTGAAGGCACTATTAACTATATTTTTTGTATGGCTTTCTAGCACCCTCATACAATATTTGATTGATATTATGAATCTGATTCTCCCTTATTGGTGATTTTACACTGTTGTACCTTCATTGATTTTGTGGAGTTACCACTATGCACCAGTATAAGTGAAAGGAGACTATAAGGCCCCTGTATGTTTTGTATTAAGTACGTGTAACATTTCAGTCTAACTCTGATATCACACCTGTATAAATTAGGGGTAAGAGGAACTATAGTGCAAGGCGTATAGTGCAAGAGGAAGTGTGCACAAACACATCGGTAGAGGCTGAGGTTAGACCCTACTGATGATCAAGCACTGATCTCCTGCAGCAGGCTACCTTTCTCTCTCTTCAAAGAAAGCCTTCATGCACATCAGAGTTTTTGTTTTGTGCTATTTTAGAAGAATTCTACTGCTCCAAGGACTGTGGTGGGATTTCTTTAGAGTACAGTTTCTGTAATGTAATGATTAAATTGTAATGTATTATATGCTTTTGGTCTCCGTATGACCTGTGGAACGCTAGTGCCCTTCTGAATATTCATATGGGTGCAAAGTGATGGAAACTAGCAGAACTTCATGGAGCTGAACTTCCCCAAGGTGTTGAGTGCCATCATCTCCAATTAATTTCAGCCCATAATTTGTCCTAAGCCTAGCTCGCCTGTCCTGCCTTCACCAAAATATTGCCTTTGTGTGCATTGTAGTATTCAACATGAAAATAGAGCTGTTAGGCTAGACATTATTGATTGGTGATTCCAACTGGCAGACATTTTAATTGACGACTCAACACCTATGAGAGTTTCCTTTCACTTCACACATAATTTAAATGGATTTAGTCTGATCTGTGTTCTATTTGGGTTCCTTACTTCATTATGGAGTAGGCCATAGTTTTGGCCATTTCCTTGTACTTAATTGGACAAAGAAAATATACACTTTTTAAACCAACTTTCCGATGCTTGGTCTCAGCCCAGAATCTGTTTTTTCTCCTTAAAAGTTTGAATATTTTTTGAATATTTGAAATACTTCTAATTAAAAAAATGCACACAAATTTAAAAAAAAAAAAAGGAGGGGTGGGGGATTTTTCACCTTCCATGCACTTTGATTAATAGTCACGGTTTTCTTTTAAAATTTAATCCATGGCAAGTATGCATTGCTCAATAAGCAATGTGTGCATTACTTTGTGTTTATAAACTTTTTTAAAAAAAAACAAACCCACAAGTAAACACAAGCTTTAGCGGTACTAAGCACCGGCAACTTCAGTTGGCAGGTAGTGTCTTGCATGAGTAAGAGTTTGTGGGATTAGGAATTAAATTAGGACTGTTTAAAAAATGGCATACCAATCCCCCTCAGAATGTTATTTTCCTTAATTTGAATAAGATTAGCTTGTAGGATTTTGGGGGATGATACTACTGGATCCAATTCAATATTAACCTGCATTTTGCGTAGTCATTTACACTGGTGCAAAGTGGCTGTATAATGTTAACAAACAATAGCTAGCTGCAGTGAATCTGTCTCACCATCTTTAAATATATATTTGTACAGCACCCATACAATTGGTTCCACAGTTGGGATCATTTGGGGCTACAACAGTACAAATAATAAAAATGTATCAACATACAGACATCTGAATGTTCAGAAGGGATTTTAGTGGCATCTGTGTGTATTTCGGTGTGTGATTGTTCCACATGTGAGCAGGGTTGAAAGGGAAAGTAATTGAAAATTCTTTAATCTTTGCTAAAATATCATAAACAACTTTTTATTTTATTTACAAAAAAAAAGAAAAAGGAAGTCTTCTACAAATAACTATAGTAACACAATGTTAATGTTGAAATTTCATTCCATCAAAAGTCAGGAATTCTGTTCTCCATATCATTCTTAACTTGCTGCCTGGCACATACCAAATAGGCATTTAAATAGGTTATTTTATCACTTTCTCTTACACCACTGATGTAACCAACTATTCTCAAAATAACATAACAAAGGAGAGGAGTTAAGGTTGATGTTGGAAAACAGTAATCTCTTTTATATGATTAAATATCTCAGCTTTAACATTGCATTGGTGTAGTTTATTGTTTATATAATCCATTTAATTTCCTGTTTGCATTTTTCTTAATAAAACAATAAAAATGTTAAATTTGTTGATTAAATGTATTTTGTCAGTCTTCTTACAGTGTCTGTATCTAAGTGAAATAATGTGAATATAACACTTTATATGCACTCAGATAAGCCCGTTGTCATGTTATGCTTCTTGCTTAGGTAAACAGTGTGTGAGTTTTAGCAGAATCAGCAGCCAATATGCCACCAGCAGTTTTTGGTTTAGTCACGTTATTGGCCCCTAATGTTGTTAATGAGACAGTAATTGAGAAATAGTGTTGATTGTCACATAAAACATGATCTGTATAGTGGAAACAGCCAGGCAAAGGCCTTGCATATGCAGAATAAAATAAAAGAAGGAATGAGTAGCAAATGTTTCCTACTTTTAAATTCATCACAACCCTGCTGTTTAAATTGCCCCAGCTGTTAATGCTGGGACCATTACAGTAATGGACTGAGCAAATGAAGGAGAACCAAGACACACACACTTTATTACCTGAGGGGTAATTTTCTCTTCATCTGTAATAGCAGCAGTGCCTAGTATTGATCAGACCATCACGATACTAATCCTCTGTAAAATTACTTGTTATAACTGAAAATGTGTTAATCCAAATCAGTCTGTGTCCTGACTTTCTACTTACTATTGAATACAGTCTATTAGATGGTTTATTTTTCATTATTTAAAGCCTTTACATTGATAATAGTTGGCGCTTCCTTTGCAAGAGCGAGTGCTTAATCTTCTCTATAGCCCAGGGTTGTCTTTTTGTTTTAAATAGAACATCACCCATTTAATTAAGGAGTGAGTGTCTGTCTTTCTGGTCTGAATTATGATGGTACTTTATGTCCTCAGATTTATTAAGGATGCTGTTTTACACTGTCTGTTTTTGTTATACAGAAGAACAGGCCCAGCTTAGAAGTTTACAGGTATAAGATATCAATAAGTGCGAAGAATGTAAATTACTTGGATTTTTATTGCAAGCTCTAGTTTGTTTTATTGATTGTGTCCTGTAAGGAGAGCGTGTCAGAGACTAACACAAAGAATGTTTGTATTTTACTATCTTAAAAATATTATCTCCTAAAGCTCTGAATATTTTTCCACTGCTATCTGTAACTTTACAAATTTGGCTTCTGGCCCAGTATCTGGCTGCTGAGTTCATTCAGTTCCTGTTGATTTCAGTGAGAGGTAACAGGTTCTGGACTGGGAGTTGGGAGACCTGGTTCTATTCTCCGCTGTGCCACTGACCTGCTGTTGCTTCACCTCTCTGTTCCTTTTAAGCTGTCACGGGATAAGAGGGAATGTCATCTCATGGATGGGTAACTAGTTAAAAAATGGGAAACAAAGGGTAGGAATAAATGATCAGTTTTCAGAAAGGAGAGAGGTAAATAGTGGTGTCTCCCAGGGGTCTGTACTGGGCCTAGTCCTATTCAACATATTTATAAAAGATCTGGAAAAAGGGGTAAACAGTGAGGTGGCAAAGTTGGCAGACGATAGAAAACTACTCAAGATAGTTAAGTCCCAGGCAAACTGCAAAGAGCTACAAAAAGATCTCTCAAAACTGGGTGACTGGGCAACGAAATGGCAGATGAAATTCAGTGTTGATAAATGTAATGTAATGCACATTGTAAAACATAATCGCAACTATATATGTAAAATGATGCGGTCTAAATTATCTGTTACTACTCAAGAAAGAGATCTTGGAGTCATTGTGGATAGTTCTCGGAAAACATCCACTCAATGTGGAGCAGAAGCAGTAGTCAAAAAAGCGAACAGAATGTTGGGGAATCATTAAGAAAGGATAAGATAATAAGACAGAAATAATATCATATTGCCTCTATAATAAATCCATGATTCGCCCACATCTTGAATACTGCGTGCAGATGTGGTCGCCCCATCTCAAAAAAGATATATTGGAATCAGAAAAGGTTCAGAAAAGGGCAACAAAAATGATTAGGAGTATGGAACGGCTGCTGTGCGAGGAGAGATTAATAAGACTGGGAGTTATGATAGAAGTCTGTAAAATCATGACTGGTGTGGAGAAAATAAATAAGGGAGTGTTATTTACTCCTTCTCCTAACACAAGAACTAGGGGTCACCAAATGAAATTAATAGGCTGCAGATATAAAATAAACAAAAGGAAGTATTTTTCACACAATGCACAGTCAACCTGTAGAACCCCTTGCCAGAGGATGTTGTGAAGGCCAAGACTATAACAGGGTTCAAAAAAGAACTAGGTAAGTTAATGGAGGATAGCCATTGATGGACCTATTAGCCAGCATGGACAGGGATGGTGTCCCTAGCCTCTGTTTTCCAAAAGCAGGGAATGAGTGACAGGATGGATCACTTGATGGATGGATGGATCACCTGTTCTTTTCATTCCTTCTGAAGCACCTAGCATTGGCTACTGTCAGAAAACAGGATACACTATTGGGCGAGATGGACCTTTGGTCCGACCCAGTATGGCTGTTCTTATGTTCCTTCATTGCCTCTTACTTTTTGTTTTATTTATTTAGATTGTAATATAAAAGGGCAGGGACTGACCCTTTTATATGTGTAGTGCCTAGCACAGTGGGGCACTGGTCTTGGTTGTGGTCTCTAGGCACTACTGTAATACAGATAATTAGTAATAACTGGTGTTTCAGGTGCACACCACCTCCCAAAATGGAGCTTTTTAAAAACAGCAAAACTCTTTCAATGGCCAGGTTCCTGCATCAGGATTTGTTAATGTGGACCCGTGCCCTTTTTGGAGTGCTAATAAAGTCATTGGGGTATTGCTTGTGAGACATTCTAACAGTTCTTGTTGCAAGATCAGTCTAGAACAGGAGGATGGATGATTATTTTTAAGAAAAGTGTTTAGTAATGTTGCATGAAGATGATTCGCCCTGAGATGTGAGGCGGGAAATCTTCAATCAGATTTTCTTTTTTATGCTTAAAGCTTCAAGTTGATCTTCACTCTAGCAATGCTTGTAGAAGTGTTTACTTTATAATTACCCCTCTCATTGCTATTTTTGGTTTTATTGTAATGGATCCAACCTACATTATTTTTAAAAGAATCAGCCTTACCAAGAGTATATTATGTGTGCCTTCTGCAAAAGGTTTAGGCCTTGATCCTGCAACTGTACGTAATCTTCAAGTGGACTCTGCTTGGTTATACAGGCCTGCCTGCAAGATGGGGCTCAACAGATATTTAAAATTCCTATTCATAGGCTAGGATAACTCTTGTATCCCATGCCCATGGGTAATGTATTTAATTCCACACACGCTTCAGTGTTTGCAGGCCAGTGGCTCCATAGCAATTTCTTCCACATTTTGATACATGACATTAAAAGTTTAAGATTTATTCCTATCAGTCTCCAAAAGGTGCAGTTGTTTGTGTTTTTTAACATAAGCAAATCATTAGTCACCCAAGTTAGTCCCATTGAACTTAAACCAGTGGAATCTCTGAGGTGCCCAAAGCCCCCTTCCCCCCCGCTGCTACCCCAGAATCCCTCTTAAGTGTGTTAGTGTGTGTGCTCACACATGTATGGGGAATGATGCCAGAATGGTGGCATATCCTTTCATGTGTCCCCTCACACCCCACACCTGAGCGGATATCCATTTTGTTTTTTGTTTTTTGTTCTTTATATCCACAGTTGGGATGATCTAGCCCCATGTCATTTGTTTAGTTCTAACTAAATTAGTGAATACCCCTGTCATAAACAGATAGCTAAGGGTTAATGTTTCTTTTACCTGTAAAGGGTTAACAAAGGGAACCAAACACCTGACCACAGGACCAATCAGGAAACCGGATTTTTCAAAGCTCAGGGACAGAATGTTTAGGTCTGTGTCTTTTGTCTGTCTCTCAGCTATGAGAGGGGTCTTTCTCCAGTCACGCTTCTAATCTTCTGTTTCCCAGTTGTAAGTACAGGTATAAGATAATAGGCTTTTATTGTTTTTGTATTTACATGTGTGTAGTTGCTGGAATGTTTAAATTGTATCTCCTTGGAATGCATTGTCCAATATAAAGCTATATTTATCTGCTCCCTTTTTTTTCAGGGTATATCCACAGTATTATTGTAGGGGTATGGTTGAAAAGGAATTGACCTTTGAAAGATGGTGCAGGCTGTCTGCCTCTTTTCTTTGTGCACTAATGAACTGTGTGAAAGCAGTAGTGGCTAGAACTGCGTGGAATATTTAAATCTGAAGTTAGGGCATATATGTCTGCAGATTAACCACAAAAGTAAAGAAAAATAAAACCACCCCTTGGATTTTTTTTTAAAGGAAAATAGAACTTTGTGTGCAAATAGTCCAATTTCACTCAAAAATGGTGCTCTTTCTGGGCAGGGATAGCACAGTTTTGGTTTTATTTGGATAAAATTAATTTTTGCACTGTGATAGTTGTTCATATAAGACTGAGGTATATTGTTGTGTAATACCAGAAGCAGCCTACAGGAATCTGTCTTCAGAGTCTGCACATACAGCATATGATGTTAATGGCATTCCACATTAGCAGCTCCAGAAGTGAATCTTCCCTCTTGAAATTAAACCATGAGGGAATCACATTGTTCCCTATGGAAACAGTGATAAAACTTTCATTGATTTCAGTGGGAGCAGGATTGGTTCTAATTATGGTTACAATAATTCATCCATATTCTCAGTTATGCAGTTTACCTATAATGACCTAGAGCATCAACATATTAAATGATCTTCTTGCCTTCTGTTACCAAATGGGAATATAATATTCTGTTCTATTATATATGATACTGAACTACAAAGTATGTTTATGATCATTACCATTTAAAACATTGTTATGAAATATACTTTATTATGGATCCTTGAAATCCTCTGTGTAATAAATTATAGAGCAGTAGTTTACAAATTGTTTGTTTTAAAGTTACGATAATCTTACTGTGGAAGGAAACTCTGGGCTATTGTGTTTTACTTAAGCAGCCTCTCTTCCATTATACTGCGCATAATACACCCTCCTAGAAGAATTACATCTCCATCCCCTAAAATTTGTTCAGTTTAATTTTACCCTTTTATCTGCTGCTCATCCCACTACTTTTATTTAAGAGTGTAAAGTTACTTTAGTGTAACTGCTGTTGTCACCTTTGCCCTTAGCTAATCAAATAGTTTACCTTGAGGGAAGCATTTATCTCCCGCTTTCATTATTATTATTTTCGTAGCTGTAAAGATATATATTTTGTTTCTGCAGGAGGCTGTAAGAGTGAAACGAGGTATTGATCTGCTGTATTTGGCAATTTCTTTCCACCTTGCCATCGATGATATGTCAGCCTCTGTCTGTACTGTGGTTGACCTCACAAATAGCTCTTTATGTTCCCATTGGATTCAAATGATATACTATGCTGAAAACTAAATCAATGAATGATTATAAAGTTTTTAGTATTATTTCATGACCCTGAGGCAACTGGTGCTCCATGCACTGAATACTTGAAAGGATACCTAGTACGGTAAAACAGGTGTTGCTATTTTTGCTCTTATAGAGCTGGAAACATTATACCTTAGGTCTTAAGTAACTGTGCACTTTGATATTTTTGTGATTTTTTTTACAAGTTGAGCAAATCTGTGTTCAAATTCCTTAAGGGCCTTACTAGAGGCAACTCACATTACTTGGAAGTTTTGCCTCCTTAAAGAACAGTAGGACTGGACTCCAATGAGTCTTACGGCTACAATGGAAACAATTGAAATTACTTAAAAGCAAAAATTCTCCTTTCTGTTCCATATCGTGCAATTCCCACAAAATGAAAATCCAGTTCTTCCCAGTTTGAAGTAAGAGCCTAACTGGCACACAGTGCTCTGATACAGAGATGGGTTGTAATCGATAAATACACTGGAATAAGTAGTGTTATGTAATGGGCCATGGGACGTTTACTGCCCATTCACAGCAAGCAGAATTAAAAGAACATCTGGAAGGAGAAAGGGCTGAATCAACTATGCTAGGATTTGAATCTGTGGTAGCAGGGGATTTATGGTTTTGTTCCCCACCCCACCCCAAAATCTAGGCCATCGTTACCTGATGTGTCCCTGCTCTGTTTTCTAGAGCAGTGATTTTCATCTCCTGAGGGTCTGCAGACTGTCTAAGATTTCCAAAGGGGTCCGCACTTCCATTTGAAATTTTTTAGAGGTCCACAAATGAAAAAAGGCTAAAAACTACTGTCCTAGAGTTTGTGGTTAAAAGAAGTATAGATTGTTGGTCATATTTGTGCATCTTTTAATCTGTTGTGCTTTCTCTTAAAAGTTGTTGGTTGATAAACTTTCCATAGAAAAGAAACTGGACACATGCTAATTGGAATTAAGCCTCTCCCATCCTATGAAACTGGATAGTGGATTAGGCGCTTGTACTGTTAATGCTTGATCTTGCAAGATGTGGTATATTTGTAGTATTTATGTCACTTTCTGTTTTGCTGGTGGTTCAGCTGAAAATAAACTAAGGGTCCAGTTGTGCAAACACTTATTACCAGGTGTGGTGCTTACTATAGTGAGGAACCACATTGAAGTAGCCCTGTGAAATAGTCAGTGGGGTATTAGCACTATGTATGGTAGCCAGTGTTTTGCATGATTGAATCCTACATGCGGAGAAAAATGTGATGTAAAACAATGGGCTAATGGATACTACAAATGGTATTTCTGCCTCAGTAATGTGATTCAACTATATACATTTCTTAAAAAATTATTTTAGTTCTGTTAATTAAAGGCAAATATTTCTAGCTCTCCACTTCACCCAGCCTAGACAGATGGAATTGATGCAGGGAGCTTCTGCGTGAAAAATTATCTTGATTCCGAGGCTGTGTTACTGCTCTGATGCTCTAGGGCAGGGGTAGGCAACCTATGGCATGCGTGCCGAAGACAGCACACAAGCTGATTTTCAGTGGTCCAGGGAGGCTCTGCATTTTAATTTAATTTAATTTTAAATGAAGCATCTTAAACATTTTGAAAACCTAATTTGCTTTACACACAGCAATAGTTTAGTGATATATTACAGACAGAAAGAGGCCTTCTAAAAACATTAAAATGTATTACTGGCAAGTGAAACCTTAAACCAGAGTGAATAAATGAAGACTCGGTACATCACTTCTGAAAGGTTGCCGACCTCTACTCTAGGGAATCCAGGCCACTACTCCTTGGGTGATGGTGGCCAGCAGATGAATGGTGCAGCAGATTAACAGCCCTACCACTCCTCTGTTAGACTTTGAGAGAGAGAATTGTGGAACTATATTCCACTGTCTCACAAAGTGTCGACACCTTTGCCAGGCTCCCCTAATCTGTCTTTATATGTTCCCCATCACCATAAGACTTGAACTACAGTCTGTCTACCTGTTACTTGCGTAGCTTCCTTTACTTAAATATCTGAGTGTCACAGTTCACAGGACAACTTCACCTGTGTCCCCCCCCTTGTGGTCCATCAAGCGCACCATTCTAGGCTTCCAGCTCCTCAGTAGTCACCTCCCTGTGGCAGAGACCTATGTCTGTCTCTCTCCTGACTGTGTTTTTTCCAGGTTGCACCATTTGTTGCCTACCTCTGATATTCCCACCAACCAGACGGCCTAACCAGGCTAATGTCTATTCTATGCTTCCTCTCCAATGGTAAGAACAGAGTAGTTGCCAGCAGTTACAAGTTACCACATAATTCTTTATAAGCAAGCACATTTATTCTTAAGGTAAAAGCATTACAGAGAAAACATATTAAAACAATAAAAGATGCATGATAAAAATCTTACCACAGATTACCTATCAGCCTTATGGGACCCTAGTAGATTAAGTCCTTACAACCCTTTCCTAAGAATGGCCCCCAACTTCAACATATGGTCCTGTCCATTTCCTGAATCAAAAATAAAGGCCCTGAGTCAGTTTAAACTTGGGCTATGTATCCAAAAGTCCTGTTTTTGTCTGCTGGTCTCTGGACTAATATATGCAGGTCTCCCAGGAGATAGTATCTCTCTTGGGGGTTCAACCCAGTGATGAGCTGCTAAAATCTTAACAACCAGTTCTCTATAAAAAGTTCTGATTTAAGGGATGTGCCACAGTATGTATTTTTTGTATCAATGGGGTTACCATACGTCTGTATTTTCCCAGGAGCAATTTTTAAAATTTACCACCCAGACAGCGATTTAAGAACCTAAAAGCCTGACATCTCTGGGAAAATACAGATGTATGTTAACCCTACCTAAAGTTCTTTTTTAAAAAGATGGGCCTGAACTAGAAATGAGCTCCATTTCACATGTGTGGGTGTCCGCCACTCCCTTGGGGTGTGCTAGGGTGACCAGATGTCCCAATTTTATAGGGACAGTCTTAATTTTTGGGTCTTTTTCTTATATAGGCTCCTATTACCCCTCACCCCCTGTCCCGATTTTTCACACTTGCTGTCTGGTCATCCTAGGGTGTGCTCTGCCCTCCCTCATTGAAGCAGGTGTGCAGGGTTACTACCCTGAGAACTGCAGGACACCAGTGGACATGGGGCTGGCTGCAGACAGGGGCGTGGGGCAGGGCTAGCTGGAGGCAGGGAGTGTGACAGGGCTGGCCGCAACAGGGGCTGGCTGTGGGCAGGTGGTGCAGATGGGCTGTGGTGGGGAAAGGATCTGGGGCAGGGGGGTTGGCATGGGGCAGGGAGGTGGGCAGAGGCTGGCTGCGGGCAGGGGCTGTGGCAGGGGGCGGGGGGATGGCAGGGGGTGAAGAAAGGGGCTGGCTGTGGGCAGAGGGGGCAGGTACTCACAAGGGGAGAGTGGCTGGGAGCAGCCCGAGCAGCAGGACACAGCTGGGAACCCACCAGGCAGCCGCAGGAGCCCCAGCGCCAGAAGTCCAAGCAGCAGCAGCAGCAACAAGGCCAGGAGGCAACCCACATGGCTCCCTCAGCGCAGCGCCCCCTGCAGCCCGGAGGAGGAATTACATGCCTCCCGGCCAGAGCCCATCAAAGCTTCCCTCACAGGGAAGCCAAGTTAACAAGCGGTTCTAAAACCGCTTCTAAATTTAACAACCATTTCCTGCTAACTGGCTCCAGCGCACCCCTGGTTCAACCTTACTGATTTGTCTTTATCACCACCTACTGACTGTTTTTAGTTCCTGGAGGACCTGTGGTAGCCTTCTCCCATGATTAGCACACTATCTTATATAAACCACTCATTTAAAACAATGGACCTAAAAGGTACTACATGGTGTTGCAATATCTGTTACATCTCCCTCTTTCAGAGGTTACAGACAATCCTGGCCCATGATAATACACAAACTTAATACAATAAGGTCTTTCAAGGATATTGCAGGAAATTACCATAACTGTCATTCTGAGGACTTTATGCGTTTATCTTCACAACACCTCTGTGAGGTATGGCTGTGATGTCCATTTTACAGGTGGGCAACTGAGGCACAGAAAGACTAAGGACAGGTCTACACTATAAACTTACATCAGTATAACTATGTCACTCAAGTATAAAAATCCACACCCCCTGAATGACGCAGTTAGACCAGCGTAAGCCACAGCGTAGACAGCACTGTATCAATAGGAAGGCTTCTCCCGTTAACATAACTGCCGCCTCTTGTGGAGGAGTTTTAACTACGCCAACAGGAAAAGTTCTCCCATTGGTGTAGTAGTGTCTTCACTGAAGCACTATAGCAATGCAGTTGCACTGCTGCAGCATTTTAAGTGTAGACCTGCCCATAATGGTCACACGGGAAGCCTGGGGCACAGCAGAGAACTGAACCTGGGTCGCCAAGGTAACAGTGTAACCATCCTTCTTCTCACTCTTTCTCTCACTTTCTTCCTTCCCAGCCTGGAGGAGAAGTGGCTTGGTTTATCTGTATATTTTTTTCTGTGGAAATTCACCATGTTCTCTGCAGGGCCTTTCACAGCTGCAGAGGAATGCTTATGATTTAGGCTTTTTTGGCCTGCAGACCCTTGATTTTAGGTTCATTATGATTTATAATTAGGTAAGTGCTGACCTTATGAACTGTACTATAATAGACCCAAATAAATACAATAATATTGTATTCTACTATATTTGATACTGAAGTACAAACTATAAAGATACAACTCACTGAGGAGTTTGTGCATAAGATGTTTGTGTATGAGACAGGCAAGTAGTTTTCTGCTTTCCGAACCAAATGTATGCCTCATAAATAATGATGATTCACTCTCTTCTTAGTTTACAAAGCACACAATTTGTGACTAGGACCTTTAATATGTCGGTGGCATGACAGAAAGTGGTACAAAGCAGTGTCTTGTGTCACAAGTGGGATGATACCAGTGACCCAGCAAAGAGAAACAAGCACTTTGCATGTCGATCTGTTTTGTTAAAGGGCAGTATTTAGCCCCCAGAAGTGTAGGAGAGATGGGCTGTTCATCTAAAGGGCATAAAAAACCTAACCGTTATGACACTTTGTCAGCCTGATTAAATTTAATGTCTGGTATTTGGTTTATGTGAAAGATGGGAGGCATCACTGTTTATCTAATATACAAAGCATTTATTTTTTTCCGTAAGTATTTTATATGTTAATACAGGCAAACCTGAATATGATCACACAATTTAAATGTGCAAACAGAAAATATAAATCTTGGCTGGCTGTTGGTTAAAAATATGATTTATATGTATTATGCAAAATAATGCAATTTGATGATTGTACTGTGCAAACATAACTCTTTAGAAACAGTGCTTTTAAACAAATATTAAAATATTGTTATTGGACAATTTATAATGGAAATTATTATGATTTTACAGAACAATGCAACGTATTTATTTGCAGTGCTGTAATAGGTATGGTTCTATTGCAATATTAATACACAAATATAAAATCAGCGTTCTAAGTGTTTTTATTAACTCTGATTATAAGATGTCAGGATCCAGTCTTCTCATATTTTAAAGAAAATTCAGTATTTAGAAAACAGAGTTCAGTATGTATAATATGAAAATGACTACAGTCTGCTGAGAGGACCAAATAAATGCTTGTGAATTGTTGACTTTTCTGCTTAACATTTAAAAAAAAAAAAAGTTTAGGTGCCTTTTTAAAAAAGAAAGAAAAGTCTAGCTTGCTTTAAACAATTGCTGAAGAGCTCTGCTTAACCTTATATTTTGCATGCATTCGTGATTTGAAATAGAAATAAGTCAAATTTGACGCAGACAGTTTGAATGGCATGCTGTCAGTTTGGCTCTTCGTGAATTGGCAATGGTCTCATTTAGGACCTTCAGATATGTGTCTGCTTGGACAGAATGAGAACATTTTGCATGTTCTTCAGTAGACAACCACTCCTTGCTGCCTCACAATATGCAGTGGTGCATGACAGTTGCCCTTCATTGCTGTCTTCTTAGAGCTTAACCTTTGACCCTCCACTTAGTTGCTGTGCAGCAGTTGGAGCAGGCCAAGATGTTCATGAATGACGGGCATCAGCCTGCAATGTGCTTTTCATTATTTGACTGTCAAAAGTAGCCTGCTATTGGGCTCCATCAAGGTTTGAAACCTGTGTGCAATAGTCCATATTACTTAACTTCCAGGGCTGTCAACAGGATGATCAAATGTGCATAAAATATAAGTGTGTTGAATACATCTTCAGTCATAAGATAGGAAGAGTTTTGTGTGTGTGTGCTGTATGTATTCAGATGAATTTCACAGGGCCAAGAGGTTGAATCTGTTGCCAGGATAAAAAGTGAACTGTTGTCTCTTGTGGTCTAAGTTTCAAATAACACAATTTATATTTGAGCAGCTCTGCCAGTTAAACTCTCAGCTTGTCTTGCGTATCCCATCAGCTTTTCAGCCAGCAGTATAAGCAACTAGATACTAGATCAGTAGTGCCTGAGGTTAACTGTCAAACTGCAATGTTCATTTTGGATCTCACTGTAATGTAATATTATAGAGAGAGAGGTCAGCTTGTGTGATTTGAAAAGCAGTTGTGAATAGCTGAAGTACTGATTATGTCAGCTACAGTATACTTTAAGGAGTCCAGTATAGAAAGCTTATTTGATTATAATAAAATAAGAAATCAAAGGCAATATAGAATAGCCATTTTTCTGTCCAAGTGCAGAATACTGTGCATAGAAACTGTTCATATTTAGGAGGGTCATGTCCTGTTTTTAGCATAATATTCAGTGTCTGTTCCTGCAAAAAGCTTCTTTACTGCAATTTATTATAATCAATTTAAAAGGTGTCCGAATATTTTCTCCCATTATGTCCTCGTTGGTACATTTCAAGTGGCATATATTTTAAAAGGAAAATATCGGATTAACAGGTTTAGGTTCAGCATAGGTTCTTTACAATGTAAAACTTTAATCCAAATCAAATGAAATAGCACTATCTTGCCAATTGGTTAAATTATACTCACTGTGCTTATTTGTAAATATTTTTATACATTTAAAAAAAGACTTCCCCAAAACCTCCAGATTTCATAAGGAAAACAATACAATCACATAAAGCTGAAGGTTGGCAAGTGCCTAGGAATAGCAGTCCACATTTGTTCACTTCATATTTTTATGCCCTTTATGTATTTTCAGAAGCAGCTTTCACTTTCCCTTGTTGATAGTCAGTGTCAGTTGCAAGAGACCTCTGTCCAAAAGCATTGGTCTCAAAAATTAGATCATGGCCTGGAGCGCTACATGAAGTCTTCACTCTTCTTCTTGCTGTTAATCTCAAATGCTGGTACTGTCTGATGATAAACAGTCCAATCCTTTGATTTCAGTATTTGCTAGTGCGTTTGTTTTAATATCTGAGATGGATTATAATTTTTTTGTACATTTTCAAATGTGTGCACACTACAAATGTACATAATTAATTTACCAAGCAAGCTGATTCATACTTATCAGGATTTGCTGTATAGTTATCAACCAGTACAACCATTTTCACTTAAACAGTATTTCAGATTTGTGATCACTAACTTTGCTATTAGTAAATGCCTGCTGGGGGGACCCACTTTTTTAAAAGGATGTATAAGGGCACTGAACGAATACATTTTGGTGCAGGGATTAATTTTTGAAAATTGTGTGCATACAAAAAACGAGCATATAACTGATTGCATAATTCATGCAGCAGTTGTACTTGCAGACCAGGTATCTGAACATGCAGGCACCCAATTTTGGCCTGTATAGTTTTTAAAATTACACCACAGAGTCCCAGCAAAATCAGCTGGACTCTTTCCAGACGAAAATATTACTGATTCCCATTCATGGTCTTTGGGAACCCAAGCCTGCTTCCCGTTGTAGTCAATTGACTTCAGCGGAAACAAGATCAGGCTTGTATTCCTAGCAGGCTCTAGTTTTATGGAGGCCAAATGCTCAGTTCCTGGAAAATAGAAAAGTTCGAAGTCTCAACATCAGCCCTTCCAGTTAATGAGAAGGGATGGTTTTGTATTAAGGGTGGAATACCTAGTCTCCCTGGAACCACAGTTAAATCACTAGGCAAATTTGAGTCATACCTTTATTATTTGCATTATGGTAGCACACAGGAGATCTAGTCATGGACCAGGGCCTCACTGTGTTAGGCGCTGTACAAACAGAACAAAAAGACAGTTTCTTTGTGAGGAAGAAATAGAGTACCATCATGCCGTTTACTGTGTGTATGCATGCTCTCACACATACATAGCTTTCAAGTGAAAAAACAAAGTTGTTTGTGAACAGTAACGATCCCATTATATTTTTCATAGAAAGGTTTGTTCTGGTGTTTTGGCCAGTACAGCCTTTCATGCTGTTGTTCTGTCCATTTATTAGTTGCCACACTGATGGCTTCTAGAACTATTACAAAAAGATGTGGAGAAATATATATCAGGGGTCAGCAACCTCTGGCACGTGGCTCGCCAGGGTAAGCACCCTGGCGGGCTGGGACAGTTTGTTTACCTGCCGCGTCGGCAGGTTCATCCGATCGCTGCTTCCACTGGCCCAGGCGAGCTGCGTGCCAGAGGTTGCCGACACCTGGTATGTATATATTCCCATGCTCTGGATGTTATGGTATAGAATGCCAAATATATAATAGGCAGAAGATGGTAATTTATATTATCCCAGCCTCATCTTACATGTTATGAGGAACAGTAGCTTAAAGCTATTATCTAGCTCAAGCCAGGTAGTAAAAAAAACAGTGAACTTGCACCAATGACTTAGGGTGTCTGGTTTTCAAGCAGAAATCCAGTGGAAAAGGGGATCTGAAAGTGTCTGGTCAGATCTACTGTCCCACAGAGTCTGGTTACCGAAGGCGGGGAGGCCCCAAGTAATCACCTGTGCCAGCCCCTACTTAGCTGCGGTTGCCTCTTACCTGCATCAGCGGCTGCAGCTCCCAGCCCCAGCTCTGAATGAGAGTCCCTCCCAATCTACACAGGGAGGAGGAGAGAGGGGAAGAGCAGCAAGGGAGGGGCGGGGGGGAAAGAGGAGCAAACTGTGGGTGAGGCCTCAGGAAAAAGGGGCAAGGGGTGGGCCTCAGGGGAAAGGGGCAGGGCAGGGGAGTTTCCAGCTCTCCTACTATAGTGTCCAGTTTTTATATATTATAAAGTTGGCAACCCCAGACTTGACTGAGATATTGGAAGAAAAACAACTGTGGATGAGGACTAGTGTGGATAGGTCCCTGTAATGAGGCGGTGTGGCTCCTCTCCTCGCCAGGGAGGGTCGAGCCCCGTCAGACTCCTAAGGGGGCGGGGCCACCGAGCAGTGAGGCTGCCCCCCAGAAGGTCAGGAGGCAACCCGGAAGTATAAAAGCCGGCCGTCAGTGCTCAGTTGAAGCCCAGCTGCCGTTGGGAGCAGACCTGCCAGAGGGTGCTCGTGACTGGGAAGCTGCTGAGGCCCAGGGCCATTGCCCTGACTTGCCGGAGCTTCCCCGCGCCCGCTACGATGAGGAGCTGCTGGAGCTTCCCCGCGCCCGCTACAACGAGGAGCTGCCGGAGCTGCCCTGTCCCTGCTGTTACCCCGAGGAACCCCCAGAGCAGGCCTGGCCGGACTTCCCAGAGGTATTGCTGGACCTACCGCCCAGCCCCGGCCGGGAGGGGCCCATGCTACTGGACTCCCCAGAGGCTGATGCCACAGATCAGGTAGACCCAGAGGGGGAGATTGGAAGTAGCCTGGGGGCAGCCGACTCCAGTCAGGCTGCAAGTATACCTGAACCCATGTCAGTGTGTTGCGGTCAGGAATCCCACTGACCGTTAGCTGTGATAGCCGCTACTAGGGCCCTGGGCTGGAACACAGTGGAGTAGGTGGGCCTGCGTTCCCCCACCACCCGTACTCGGGTGGCAGAATCCCCCTTTCCCTGGCCTGAGGAGGCCATTGAGCTGTCTGAGCTATTGTTGCTCAGCCCTGAGTCAAGAGGGTCTGAGCCTCTGTACTGTGTGTTAGGTACCCTGCCCGAACCAAGGGCTGGGCCCCCTTTAACTGTGCCACTGCTTGGTCCTGCACCAAAGGGCTTGAGCTGTCTGAACTATTGTTGGCTCAGGGCTGAGCCAAGAGGGTCTGAGCCTCTCTACTTTGTGTTTGGTGCCCCGCCCGAACCAAGGGCTGTGCCCCCTTTAACTGTGCCACTGCTCGGTCCTGCATCAAGGGGCTTGAGCTGTCTGAACTATTGTTGCTCAGCCCTGAGCCAAGAGGGTCTGAGCTTCTATAACCTTGTGTTTGTTGCCCCGCCCTATAGCAGAAGGCCGGGGCCCCAAGCGACTGTGCCGGGGCCCCAAGCGACTGTGCCGCGTCGCTCAGCCCTGAAGAAGGGGCTGACTTAAACGACGTGTATCGAGGCCAGTGTGGCTCCCCTCCTCCCCAGGGAGGGTCGAGCCCCGGCCGTGCACCTTTACAGTGCCATTGTGATGTGGAGTTCTGTTTGCAGTGTGCACCAGACTATAAACAAAATTCTGGATTTTTTGGAAGGAAAGAAACTTCTGAAATTGTTGGCATACTGCAAGATGTTTTCTCTGGATTCTTTCTTCCAATTTCAAGAAGTATTCAAAAATATACATGTGCGTTTGAGAGGTTAAAGATCTATGGTCCTATGTTGCTTCTTGAAAGAGAAATAAATCATATTATCCAAAATAAAAGAATGAGAGATACCTTAAGGGAAGTGCTTCGTTGTCACATATATACTCTGCAGTATAATATCAGCTTGTCTCAAAGGTTGAGACCTTTATTATGCATTCTTTGAGGGTACAAACCTGTCTCTCTTCTGGCTTTAATGCAATAGCTGTGAAATATCTGTATTAGGTAAAATAGAGGTTAAGGTACCTTAAGGGCACTGAATTCTTATCTTTTTTCTTTTTTTTTTTTTCTAGCGGTGGTGTCAACATGTACTAAAATGTGATGACCTACTCTTCTCTTTGATAAAAGGAAAATGACCTGTCTAGTGTGGATGGAGATAGTTGCCTTAGGCAGATTATATTGTCACCTTCTTTACTATCAGCATGTATAAAAATAAAAAAGGCCAGGATATTTCTGTTTACCATAGAAGTATTTGACATTTCTAGCTACTGATAAAATTTACTCAGGGGTGGAAAGAAAGAACTGGTTAACATTACTAAACAAGGTTGTGAAGAAATACAGAGATTCTTTATTGTGTGAGCTCTTGGTATCATAGGGCATACGCATGTACCAAGAGAGTCCATCCATTGACCTCAGATTCTCAAGGTTCAAGTTCGTCATTTAACCCTGATTTTCACTTGTCTTAGGTCTTTTGGTGAATGAACAAAGACTCTGACATCTCTTGAGTCATGGGGTAATGTATGTGTTTAAATATTGAACCGAATCACAATTTGTGATTTGAGCAGGCACTATCCTGGTGTAAAAGGCTTATTATTATTTAACAGTGCCTAGAGCCCCAACCAAGATCTTATGCACCTATTAGCCATAGCTTCCATTTATGTTTCTGAAGCAAAGATAACTTTGGGGGTCATTATTTCCTATTACTCTGGAATGTAGAAAATTCATAGATGGCAATATGGAGATAACTGAGGTGTTTAATAAAACTGTAGACCTAAGGTGTATCAAAGTAATGACTGAGGATAAATTGATGAATATTGTGCCAGACACACACAAATATACAGTGACATACCAGGTTTTCCTTTACAGTGGTCATGTACTTTCTGAGCACTCAAGAGACTAAGGGCAAAATTAGTTCTAAGCCCGTCTTTGTGTACAAAGGAGGCATGTGCTCAAGGAGTGCTCTGCACCTTACATTAAAAATAAAGGTCTAGCACAACTTCTGTTCTTCAAGATCAGGAAGCTCAAGGATTGCATAGAGCTAATAATATTGAGGGACAGAGCTGGCCTCACCTAGTAGGAGTGCATACTGCCTCATCTCACAAGGCAGTGCAGTGGCTAGGATGACCAGACAGCAAGTGTGAAAAATCGGGGCAGGGGTGGGGGGGATATAGGAGCCTATACAAGAAAAAGACCCCAAAATTGGGACAGTCCCTATAAAATTGGGACATCCGGTCACCCTAGCAGTGGCTGAGACTCCTCGTGCACTCTGGATCTCCAGAGAGCATTATTTTTGAATCAAGCAATGCCTCTCTTTGTTCCTGCTGAAGTGGTGCACTTCTGCACAACCCCCAGTGTAGGAGTATGTCTTTAGAGATGCAGGAGTGTTAAAATATTATTGCTTTTCCTTAATGAAGTTTCATAAAGATCTTTTTGATTAATCTTTTATTTAAATATTGTTTAAGGGGGAGCATAGTAAGTACTGAAACAAAACAAACAAACAAAAAAGATAAACTACACACCTGTCCAAATAATCAGGATGTAGCGCCCAGGGAGAAACATAATGGAGTTTTTCAGACCTGACCATAAATGTAAGTGGGGGGAAATAAATAAGGAAAATAATATAAGGTCAAATGGCACCATTTTATCGCATCAGTTGAGGGTTTAGTATAACTTAAGGATTTAGTCCCTAGCGCACACAGTGGAACAGTCACTCCTCTTAGATGG
This sequence comes from Chelonoidis abingdonii, assembly GCF_003597395.2. Lineage (NCBI taxonomy): Eukaryota > Metazoa > Chordata > Testudines > Testudinidae > Chelonoidis > Chelonoidis abingdonii. The sequence continues at coordinate 13,006,514 of NC_133787.1, read as the reverse complement.
TGCTAATTTTTTTTTTTATGCTATCACAAAAGACAAACTACATAAGATATGTAATTAACTTCTTCATGTTTCATACTTGAGGAGGCCAGGTGTGCATTTTTCTCAGCACACGAAAGATTGCTGAATGTTTTAAAAGGCAAGATGCATATTTAAGGTGTAGACGGAGTGTCCAGAATATTACTCCTGATATCTGTAACAGAAAACCAAAAAAGTTTCACGTCTGTTTTCCCCCGAAGATGTGGAAGGAGGTTTCAGTAGAATTAATGCAATTTCTGCAGTATTGTTATTGAAGCTCATTAAGTTATCTATCTTAAGAAGTCCCAGCAGTCAATGAGGAAGTTGGAAGGTTTTTCAGTGCTGGGTATTGAGCTCAGTTACAACAAAATAAGGTATGATCTCAAGGGGGATGTTAACTCTTGCTTGTTGATAAGTAAATCAGGATGCTAAAAACTCAGAGGATGACTGTAAGTGTCAAACATTAAATTTCTCTCGTTGGAGCCTGAAGACACAAAGTTTACTTCCAATTCATTGCAGCTGTCTAGAAAACAGCTATATTGGGGAGGGGTTCTCTAGACATGAAAAAGCCAAATAAATACAGACTACCGACTGACAAAGGAGCATAAGCAGACATACTACTATTCAAGTCAATGGAGTAGTACTTATTTATGCTGATGGTGAAATTGCCCCAACTCCATACTTCCCTTGGCGTTTAATGTGATGTCATAATGTCAGCTGAAACAAGATTTGCTCCCTTTCCAGTGAAAAAGTGTTAATTCTGGAGAGAGGTGATGAATTGAATCAACTTCAAAAGGATATGCTCTGAGAATAATTTTGGGGAAGTTCTAGGGCTTTGTTTTACAGGAGGTCATGCTGGATAATCACAGTGGTCCCTTCTGGCCTTAGAATCTATGAACATTCAATAAATCTCTTTGATTATTACAAATCTAAATAAAGGCAACAATTTAGTCTTCATACCTCTCTGTATACTGGTTAAATAGTGCATTGGTGTATCAGGCCTCTTCCATCTTAGTGTTACCCAGACAGCCTTCGGTGTACAAAACTGAAAACAGCATGGCAGTAAGGCGGTAGAAAACAGCCATTCCCAATCCAGTGATCCAGTTAGCTCTGTAGAACTCTTTAGACTTTTATTTCTGCAAGGAAGTGGTGTCTTTGGGGCATGGGTGTGGAGAAAGGGGAAGTAGATGTGAGAGTCGATGGTGAGGTTAATTAATTTTGAGGAGTGAACTGGGCTGTTGTTGTGCTCTTTTTACAAGGGATTTGTTGCTTTAAAAAAAAAAAAAAAAGGAAAGTATTTAATGTATTGAGTAGTTAGTCGTAAAGTCTTACCAAATTTGCCATAGATAAACAGATCATGTTACTCAGTCCAACATTACCTATGGGGTTAATGGAAATGCTGACATGATGTTATTTTGTTATTAAAGTTTTTTTAAGGGAGATGACTGTAGCTCTCAAAAACTAAAAATTTTACATGAGCATTTACTGCTGCAGCCTCTGTGCTGGGATCACGTGGTGTCTGAAATGTTAACAAGAAACCTCATGGAATTTCTAGTGACAGTTGGTATGGCTTTATGACATTATGCCTCCAAAAATGTGTGTGTCACATTTGTAGCTACCTACCAGTGAAAGGTACAATACATATTGCTGTCTGTTGTTTGAGTCAGATGTTGTGGTTTGATGTTACACTGCACCTATTTTTATACAAAATGAAATGGCATTTTTAATTTTATCTGTTTCTAAAGTGAGTGATAAATTTTCTAAATCGAGTAGATTATATAGCAACGTAAAATATAATTTGAAATCTAGTTGCACAGTACTGTTACCAGTGATGAAAAATCACAGATTAGTCTGTCTTTATATAAACAGTACCTTTACACAGTAGATATATTGTTACAGTTATTGTATTGGCTCTGATTTTCACTCAGTATGTCTATTGCAATTTTCTCATTTACAACTGTAATTGAGCTTTATAAGTAGTAGATGGAATTACTTCATTTATTTTCTGAATAGCCTACAGAAACATTAGTGTTAATATTATCCACTTCATGTACACAACAGTTCATAATATAGAGAGATGAATAATATTTTGTACTGTTTAAATTTTATTGGAATGAGATAAATAGAACTAGCACGTTTTTTGGTAAAAAATCCAGTATAAAGAAGCATCTCTGGAGGATTAAAAAAAATCTATTCCAGTCCATGGAAATATACTATGTCCATAGTGTTAATTGGTCCCAAAATTGCATAGTCAAACACATTTGAAAACAAAATCTGAACAAGCATATTATAAATTTCTTATTAAAATGGTTAAATTCTGCTAACAACAGCATGCTGGAAAAATTAAAAAATACTGTCAAGAATAGTATATCTGTTTAATAGCAAATAAATTGTACATAAAATATATTATTTTTTATAAAACATATACGTGAGAGAGAAGCACTTTTAATGGTTTTTGTAAGATTTTTATATAATGTTATTTTACAGTGTAACAGGTTAGCTGGTTTTATGACCCTAAATAGAAATGCAGGCCTCTTTTCCTGTGTCAGTGTAATATTGTTACTGGACTATCCTTTCTTAAAGATTCAGAGTAGTTGTTTTCTTCCTAATGATTCGTGGTATTAGACTGGTCCATTCCAGAATGCAAGAAGATCTCAATCTTTTCTCAAAAGCAAAGAGAACTAGAAGCAGGAAGTGAAGCTTCCTGGAGGTGGAGAAACAAAATTCAAAGAGCCTAAAAACCTGGTTTAAACTTAAGTGGTGTTTTGTTGTTGTTTTATCCCAGAAAGGGGGCGAGTAGGCCTTTTTGGAATTCCGCCTGCTCACATGCAGGCTTTACCCTACTGCCTCTTGTGAATCTGGATCCCTAGCCCTCCAGTTCCCTTGTTTTATGCCCATATTTGTTCTTCTGAACATAAGATAATGGGAGCACAAATCCTTTTTAGATTTCCTGTACTGTCGGATTTTGTAATATAATGAATGTATTGGAACACTTAGAGCCTGAGCTAGTGGAAACAAATGAGCAGGGAGTAGGTCACCTGGCATGTCTTCGGGTCTGAGGGTTCATGTACACTACCGCGCTGGGTCGATCTAAGATATGCAGCTTCAGCTACGTGAATAGCGTAGCTGAAGTCAACATACTTAGATCTACTTACCATAGTGTCTTCACTGCGGTAAGTCGACAGCTGACGCTCTCCCGTCGATTCCACTTGTGCTTCTCATTCTGGTGGAGTACCGGAGTCGATGGGAGAGCGCTCAGCTGTCGACTTACTGCAGTGAAGACACTATGTTAAGTAGCTCTAAGTACGTCGACTTCAGGATCCCCCTCTGGATCGATCGCTGCCCGCTGATGTGGTGGGTATTGTAGACAAGCCCTCAGTCTTAGGCATGGAGAAGACGAGGGGGAAAGATGCTAGAGGACCCAGTCTCCAGCCAGGGAGGAAAGCATTCAACTTTTGCTCTCATCCTGGTGAGAGCTGTATCCCCAATCCACTTCCCTCGTGGGGTCAGTGGGACTGGGAGGGTTTGCATAGTCTGTTCCCTAGTGCATTTCACCTTGTCAGCTAGGTGTATCCTGTATACACTTCTGATGATGGGCTGGAAATCCTTATAAACATTGTATATGTTAAAAAAATATATTCCTAGAAGTGCATGTGCTCTGATGGTTCATTTAAGAGTATGTAGTTAATAAAGATACAGGTACGGTACATACTTAAAACGTGTCTCAATTTTTTTTTTCTCAATAGTTTTTTTTGAACACACCCAGGAAATTTAAATAAAAAAAATCAATTAATGCAACACTAAGGCTGCACTGTTAAAATCAGAAGGTCAGGAAAAGCAACATTCACAGTTCCCTACATCACTGCTTTCCCAGGCATGGGGGACGTACCCAGTAGCTTTTATTTTCTTGGTACATATGTAGGTTAATATATCACTTGCTGTTTAGCAATGTTTAGTTTGTTTTCATTGTACAGCTTGTATATTACAATTAACCTTGCTGTTGGAACCTTGGACCAATTCATGCTTGGTCTAACTCCATCAAGCTCAATGGCATATAAAAAAGGAATTTGGCCTCTGCACATCTTGATTTCTGATTTTTATTATATTTTAATTGTGCAGCCATAGCATTTCATTAACATAGGTTCTTTCACTACGTCTAAATATTTATATAAATAATCCACTATATGCCTATGAATAATTAAAATATTTTTGTATCTTCCTGCCACATTTGTTTTTTTTACAGTTGTTGTTCATTCACTAATTTTAGATTTACTTTACAAGTAAATGTAAAAATGGAGCACCAATAACTTGGTTATGTAAAATATGTAAGGAGTTCTGAACTATATTTTAGTTCAGTGATGTAATGAGGAGCGACCTACTAGAAATTTCATCTAGTCAGAATGAAACAGAAGGCTGTCTGATATTTTGCCTCTGAAACTGGCCAGTGCCTATGTGACCAGGATCCAAGGAGGGGTTTAGCTGTGGTCACTTAATTAGGGTGAACTGCAAAGAATGGGGCAGCCGAACCCCCAAAAGCTGGTGGATATTCCAATACAGTAACTCCTCGATTAACGTTGTAGTTATGTTCCTGAAAAACGAGACTTTCAGCGAAACAATGTTAAGCAAATCCAATTTCCCCATAAGAATTAATGTAAATAAGGGGGTTAGGTTCCAGGGAAATGTTTTCCTCTAGACAAAGGACTCTATAGACATACTATAACTTTTAAACAAACAATTTAATACTGTACACAGCAATGATGATTGTGAAGCTTGGTTGAGGTAGTGAAGCCAGAGGGTGGAAGAGGGTTGGATATTTCCCAGGGAATGCCTTACTGGCTAAATAATGAACTAGCACTTGGCTGAGCCCTCAAGGGTTAACACATTGTTAATGTAGCCTCACCCTCTACAAGGCAGCACAAATGGAGGGAGGGGAGACAGCATGGCAGACAGAGACACACACCGTGTGTGTGAGAGAGATGCGCATTTCCCCTTTAAGTATGCTGACCCCATTCTAAGTACATTGCCTTTTTAAGTAGATGACCAAGTTGAGACTGCTACTGCTGCCAGAAAGCTCCATCCTGTGTCTCCCACCTTCCCCCCACGCTCCATGGAGATGGAGTAAGCAGGGGGGAGGAGCAGGCATTTGCAGTCCTCCCTCTCGCCCCTTGCCCAGCAAACAAAAGGCTCCCAGGAGCAGCTCCAAGGCAGAGGACAGGAGCAGCACATGGCAGTGGGGGAGGGACAGCTGAACTGCCGGCAATTGATAGCCTGCTGGACGGCTGCCACACAGGGACCTTAGGGGAGCAGGGAGCTGATGGGGGGGCTGCCAGTCCACCCTGGTTCCACGCCCCCACCAGCTAGCTTCAATGGGCTGCTCTTTCTGCAAGCAGTGGACAAAGCAAGTGGTTGCCAAACAACTTTATAAGGGAGCATTGCGTAACTTTAAATGAACATGTTCTCTAATTGATCAGTAACGTAACAACAAAACAACGTTAACTGGGACGACTTTAAGTGAGGAGTTACTATACTTAGGTTCACCAAGTTAGCATAAAACAGATTCTCTATTACCTTTCTGGTTACTCAGAAGTCCAAACAACACAGATCCCTTACAGTGATCCAGTTTCAGGCCTCCATCCAGGTACCCATGTCAAATATGATGACATTTTTTGTAAATCTTATTTCATCATAGAAAAGGTTCTACCAGTCCCAAAAGATTGGACACATTACCTCCCAGGTTAACAAATGTTTCAGATCTGACCCAAATACATGCTGTAACTAATTCTTAACTAAAATCTAAAGGTTTATTTATAAAAAGAAAGAAAGAACGGTGAGAGTTAAAATTGGTTAAAGGAATCAGTTACATACAGTAATAGCAAAAAGAACAGGAGTACTTGTGGCACCTTAGAGACTGACAAATTTATTTGAGCATAAGCTACAGCCCACTTCTTCGGATGCTGTAGCCCACGAAAGCATATGCTCAAATAAATTTGTTAGTCTCTAAGGTGCCACAAGTACTCCTGTTCTTTTTGCGGATACAGACTAACACGGCTGCTACTCTGAAACTTGTCAGTAATGGCAAAGTTCTTGGCTTCTCAGCTTGTAGGCGTGATGGAATAAATGCTGGCTTAAGTCAATTGTCTCTGGAGTACTCCACGAGCTTGATGGGTCATGCAGTTCCTTGTTTAGGACGTTTCAGTTTGAGCAAAGTTCCTCCCAGGTAAGGAAGCAGGCTTTTGGGAGACTAAAATGGAGAAGATGCACGCTGCCTTTTTATAGTCTCTTACCATGTGGCCTTTGCTTCCTTTGTTTTAAACACAAGCTGGCCTAGCACATGGTTGGAAGCTTTAAGAGTTCTCTTCATAGGCATTTCCTGCATGCCTTGCTGACTCTTTTTTTGTTATCATATTCAGGAAATGATGGCTAATCTGAAAAGGAAGTGAATTTGATTTCATTTTAACTCCAGTAGTGTACGGAGTTCTGATAGAAAACTTCAGTCCAAAGGTTGGGTTGGGAGAATGTGTTGAGAAAGAGTGAATAGAAAATATTGGCTAAGTATTGAAGTTTAAAATTTTTTGTATTTTCATATAGAACTTTTTTTTGCTTTGCTTTAAAAGCAATTTCTATTAAGATAAAAACGGACTCAAGGTGATAAGTTGTACTAATTTTTTTTTTTTTTTATCACTTAGACTGCAAGGGTCACTGATTTCCCACTTCTCTAATTTGCGAAAGCTAAGAGGTATGAACATCTGTCATAGGATGTCCAGTAGGTAGGAAAGCTGCAATTGTCAACCCGCTCAATATCCAGAAACGAGAGTTCAGACCATACAGTCCAATCACTAAGATATCTTATTGTTTTGTTTTCTATTTTTTGTAATGACCTTCTGTTTATATAGGCGTGCTGACTGTATACGGTCGTATACGTTAGTGCTGTGTGACAAAGCTCATTGGTGTCTGTATCTATTGGGTTCCCTCCGGAGTGGGGCGGCGGAAGCCACCCACTGCTAAGGATCCCCCAGCTAAGGGGAGGTCCACAGGACCACAGAAACCCACTGAATTGGGGACAATATTAAAAGACAGGGACAAGGATGAGTCCAAAGGGTCATAAGAAGGAGCCTGATGGGGACACTTGAGCAGTTAGACCTGGACCAGCGCCCACTGCTCCCTCGAGGTCGTCAAGGGGCTTGCCAGTGGACGCGCGCTCAGAGGAACTTCGCTGGATACATGTAACGAACTAGGACAAGCTTGCCTGAGTCATAAGGTATCTGGCCCTCCTCTCAGTGGGTTTTCAGTTGTATAGCTGATGGGTCCTTAATGGCCATCAGCCAAGGCTACGCAGTGCTGATGAAACAAGCTGTCTGGGGGTGTCCCACCGAAGCATAGCATAAGTTTTGAAAATACAGACAACATCTGTAACTTCATAATACAAGTATCCAAGGGGTAGGCCGTGTTAGTCTGGATGAAAAGCATGCAAGAGTGCTGTGGGTCACTTATACAGACTAACACGGACTTATTGGAGCATCGAGCTTTCATGGGTGGAGGATACTCCCTTCCGTCGGATGTTATACACCATTAAAAGCTCATGCTCCAATAATTTCTGTTAGGTCTACTAAGGTTGCCACAGGACTTTTTTGCTGCTTCATGAATACAAAGGTGAT